>NC_092750.1:41183942-41493228 GCF_047496795.1 Chiloscyllium punctatum | reverse complement strand
CTCTCTCTCTCACACTCACTCTCTCACACTCACTCTCTCACACTCACTCTCTCACACTCACTCTCTCACACTCACTCTCTCACACTCACACTCTGAAAGCTTCATCACCAACTCCACTTTTTCTTAGCTGCTAACAGTTCTGGTAAAGAGTCACCAGACTTGAAACATTAACTCTGCTTTCTTTCTGTGGATGCTGCCAGAGCTGCTTTGTTTCTCCAGCAATTTTTATTTTTGTTTGTCTTCATCCAATTCTATTCACCCCATGTGCTTTATGAAACTGTTAAAGACCGTGGATACTGCATAGGCTTCAGGCTCTGACAACATTCCAGCAATAGTACTGAAGACTCGTGCTAAAGAACTAGCTACATTCCAATACAACTGCAACATTGGCACCTACTTAATGCTATGGAAACCTGTGCAGATATGACCCATTCACAAAAATTAGGATAAATCCAAGCAGGCCTATCTGCTGGATTGTGAGTCTGCTCTCAATACAATCATTGTGATTTGAAGGTGTCATCAACAGTCCTATCAAATGTCACTTGTGAAGGAATAATCTGCTCACTGATGCCCAGTTTGATTTCAGTCAGGGTCACTCAGCTCCAGATCTCATTGCAGCCTTGGTTCAAACAATGATAAAAGACCTGAACTTCAGAGGTGACTTGACTGACTGTTCTTGATTGTCAAGGCTGCGTTCGATCAAGCATAGTGGTAGTAAGGAGCCGTAGCAATACACGAATGAATGTGAATCGGGCAAATTACTCTGCTGATTGAGACACACTTCGCACAAATTGCCGTTGTTGGTCAGTCATCTCAGCTCCAAGACATCTGTGCAGACGTTCCTCAGGGTAGTGTCCTCATCCCATCTTCAGCTGATCCATGAACGATCTGCCTCAATCATAAGGTCAAAAATAAGATATTTTGTGAGGATTGCACAATGTTCAGCACCATTTCCAACTCTTCAGTGAAATATTCTACTTCCATATGTAGTAAGACCTAGACAACATTTGGGCTTGGCCTAATAAGTGCCAAGTAACATTTGTGCACAAGTACCAAGGAATGATCATCTTTAACAAGAGGCAATCTAATCATCATCCCTTGACATCGTTGAAGAGAGGGAGGGGGTTGGGGGGGGGGAAATGTCCCATTTATGAAAAAAACTGAATTGGACTCGGCATGTGCATACTGTAGCTGCAAGAGCAGGTCAGAGGTTAAGGAATCTTACAGTGAGCAACTTGCCTCCCATTCCCCCCCACCCAAAGCATCTTGAATTATGATGGCTCATTTCCCTTTTATATAATTTAAAACATTTGCAATCTCCCAGAGGTTTTGATTTCTCAATCTTAGTTACTGTCTTGGTTTCCTTATGAACTGGGAGGGCCAGCTCCTTCCTTTGGTTCCCATCTCCGTTAGGATCCGTCACAAGAAATACAAGCTTTGAAACCATGGTTTCCATCAAAATCAAAAAGACTTTCAGAATATTTAGATTCTGTCTATTGATCTTGTTTAATAGTGTTTCTTTGTGACATGGTCCCATATCAAGAGTGGTTTAGTTCATGTCTTGACTATCTTGTATTCCTAATACAGTGTAGTACTTAAACTACAATGCAGATTGAGTTGGTGTTCCACAAATAAGCACATTGTAAACACAAAGTGGGGGAAGCGTGATATTTCTGGCTACTTGACTATTATGTGATGTAGAAGCACTAATTATCAGTCAAGAAACAACTAACCTGAAAATAAATGTATTGAGTTTGTGCAATGTGTAAAAACCCATTATTTACCTTTTCCAAAACCCACAATTTGAATGTTGAAGAAGTGACAATTAATTTGTCTCCCTCGTTAGATCAGGTTTGAGTTGTTTGTGAAGGATTCTTCCTTAAGGTCTACCATGTGAACCACCAGGGCAGTGGTGGAGGCTAGTACAATTACATCATTTTAAAAGCATCTGGATGGGGAAAAGAATAGGAAGGGTTTAGAGGGATATGAGCCAAATGGGACTAGATTAATTTAGACTATCTGGTCGGCATGGATGAGTTGGACTGAAGGGTCTGCTTCTGAACTTTACGTCTCTATGCTCTGTGTGTTAGTATTGCAGTTTATGATATTATGTTTGTTCAAATATTCAGAATGGTACATTTTGTCCACATAAGGATGTCATGACCTCTACCGAAACTACTTGTATTTGGTGTAGTGATAAGTGAGGGTTGAATTCTGCATTTGGCAGTGAAGCAGCACCAATTGTTGCTGACCCCAAATTAAGTTTTTCACAAACAACATTCTCTTGAATGTATTTTTTTTTGGAGTGCATGGGTGAATTACTTAGTCCCCTTTTTTTAGTTGCTGCTAATACCCACTTATACTTCATTCAACAAGATATTACGTTTTCATAAAATTTTGCAGTATGATCAAATTTATTATGAGTTTTCAGCAATTTGCTTATGGATTGCATTCTAGGAGCGTTCTCAGGCTGCTTACTCTGGAGAAACAAAGAACTATTGACAGAAACTTCTAGATCTTTCGGTGTCCCATTCCATGCAACTTTAATTTTGGTGAACAGCCAGCCCCATTATTTAGATTAGATTAGATTACTTACAGTGTGGAAACAGGCCCTTCGGCCCAACAAGTCCACACCGCCCCGCCGAAGTGCAACCCACACCTTACCCCTTACCTAACATTATATCTGCTGTCAGCCCAACTCCCCATCCCACCTAAGCCCTTCAATATTTTACTTTGGAGCTCAGGGACACCAATGACTTGCGGGCTTCTTCCAGGTCACTTGGGTCCAGAGACTCATCAACATTTCATGTATCTACAGAGGATGATCGTACTCTCCTTTCTTGGCATCCACTCACTTCATGTTTACTCAGAGCCTGCCATCTATATCATATTGAAGTTCAGCGCCCAGGGTCTGCAATGTTTGATTTAACGTTGTGACTTTGCAGTGGGTGATGCAGGCAGCTTGTCACCTTGGGGCACACTGACCAGTGAAGGCATGGATACCTGACTGTACGGCAATGTGTTATGTCAGTGTCACACCTACAGCATGTACCAGCAACTTATGCAGCAAATATACTGCTGGTGCTTCAAGCAAATGACCGTGTGTGAAAGTCAAAGGGGATGACCATCCGGACTACTGTCTCATTTAACAAGAGCTCATTTGATTACAGTCTGGGAGGGTCAGCTACACTCAGTCAGGTGCTTAGTCTTACCAGAGTTCAGAGATCTGTGCCTGTGCAGTTGAGGGATTGTGCACCAGTCAGTCCTGCAGTTTAAGTGCAATGATTAAGGTTTGCAAGTGGTACAGTTAGGGTGCTATTGAGATCACATTTTTTTCTGCATTGAAATAAAGGAAGAAAATGGCCATGATAGAAGTGTGTGGAATAGCAGTTAGTGGTGATGCATGAGCAGAAAAGATTGTGAGGTTCCCCATTTAGTGAATAAGGATTGCAGAGAGCAGGTAGTGTTAGAGCTCAGTGAGAACCATTGAATGGACGTGATGCATTCAATACTGAGAGTTGTAGTCCATGAGCCTTGGTGAATGACAGTGGCAGAGTTAGTGAATGGGGGATTCTGAGAGAGTGAAATAGTAACAAAGAGATGATGGTGGCATTTATCTTTGGAACACGCAAGATCATTTGATCTTCCTGCATTGTTTTGTGTTTCCTTTAACTCCGGACCCAACATTGATCGTGGCTGCTATCTCTGTTCAGGCTGGCTGGGTCTAATGGTCTGATCTTCTTTAGTGATCAGCTGGATAAAGAACACCCTTTTTCACCAGCAACCCACAAAACAGCACCTCCAGACCCCTGTCGTCAAAGCTGGGCCTGAGTTTTGCTCTCTAGGCCAAGTGTTCGGTGAGAACGGTGAAACACCTGCAGTGTGAGGGGCTGTTCCTGGCTTGCTACATCTGAAGGAGGGTGCAGCTGACCTTTAACTATGCTGCCAGTAGTGTGAACCTGGCAGTGATGAGCACTTGGAGGTGATTTGGTGGAGGTTTACTTGAGTGATAACTGGAATCAGTATGTGAAAACTGAAAGAACTGCAGATGCTGTGATTCCAAAATGGAAAAACACAAGTCGTTGGCAAAGCTGAGTGGGTCTGGCAGCATCTGTGAAGCAAAGTCAAATTTAATGCTTTGGGTCCAGCGACCCTTCCTCAGTTCTGAGGAAGAGTCTCTGAACCCGAAACGTTAACTTGATTTCTCTCCACAGATGCTGCCAGACCCGCTGAGTTTTTCCACCAACTTTTTGTTTTTGCTTCTGAACTGGAATGAATGTGCTGTGTTAAGATGTTGGCTAGATTGACTGGGCTCGTATCTGTAGGAGTTTGGAACAGTGAGGGGTAACTTGATTGAGGGGCATGTTCCCTCTAGTGAGTGAGTCCAGGATGAAGGGACACTGTTAGAAAATTAGGAGTTGCCCTTTTTGGACTGAAATGAAGAGTTTTTTTTTCTGAGGTTTTTGCAACATCAGAATTCTTAGAAGGCAGTGGAGAAGAGAATCTTTGAATATTTTTAGGGCAGAGATTGATTCTCTTACCCAACAGGAATCTAAGGATAAGTGAATAAGACCATAAGGTACAAGAGCAGGAGTAGGCCATTCAGCCCATTAACTCTGTTTCGCCATTCAATGATATCAAGATTGATCTGATAATCCTCAATGCCACTTTCCTGAATTTTCCCTGTGACCCTTCATTACCTTACGAATTAAAAATCTGTTCAAAGTTTGGTAGAAGATTTGTAGCTCGGGTGCTACAAATCTGTCTCTCGTCCTGAATATACTTAATGACTCCCCTTAACAGCCGCCTTTGGTGAAGAATTTCACAGGTTCAACTTTCTCGTTCCACTACTTTCTGAAAGGAGAAATTCCTTTTCATCTCTCTCTTAAATGACCTACCTCTTATTCTGAGATTATGGTCTGTGGTTGTAGACTCTCCCACAAAAGGGGGGAAGAAAAACATTCCAGCATCCATCATGCCAAATCTCCTAAGAATCGTATAGGTTTCAATAACATTGCCTCTTGTTCTTTTGAACTGACTTCAGGCTGAACCTACTCCACCTCCCCTCGTAAGACAATCCCTCCATACTGATCCTAGGTATCAGCCTGATGAACCACCTTTGGATCCCCTCTCATACCAGTACATGTTTCCTTCATTAAGTGGCTCAAGACTGATCTGAGTATTCCAGCTGTGGTCAGACTCATTTTAATAAAACCTCCC
Organism: Chiloscyllium punctatum; assembly: GCF_047496795.1. Taxonomy (NCBI): domain Eukaryota; kingdom Metazoa; phylum Chordata; class Chondrichthyes; order Orectolobiformes; family Hemiscylliidae; genus Chiloscyllium; species Chiloscyllium punctatum. The sequence continues at coordinate 41,488,008 of NC_092750.1, read as the reverse complement.
TACTTTGGAATAAAGTTCAACATTCCCTTTACCTTTCCTGTTACTTACTGAACTTGGATACCACCTGTTGGTGATTTTGTGCATGAGGACTCCTGAATCCTGCTCTCTGCAGTCTTTCACAATTTAAATAATATTGAGCTCCTCTACTTCCTCCCAAAGTTCATAACCTCACATGTTCCCAAATTAGATTCCATCTGCCAAGTTTTTGCCCATTTGCTTAACCTCTCTCTCTCCTTCTGCAGACTGTGCCATCCTCACTACTCGCGTTCCCACTTTCATTTTTGTGCTATCTGCAACTTAGTAAAAGTACACTCATCATTCAAGTCATTAAAGAATACTGTAAATAACTGTGGCCCTGGCATTGATCTCTGTGACACACCACTATTTTTATAGGTTGCTGTCCTGAAAATGCCTCCCTTTATTCCAACTCTGTCTTCTATTAGTTAACCTGTCCTTTATTCATGATAATATGCTAACTCCAACACCATAGGCTGTTATCTTATTAAGTAGCCTAATGTGGTACTTTATCAGACCCCTTCTGAAAACCCAAATATGTTACATCCACAGCTTCTCCTTTATTTATCCTGTTTATTACCACCTTAAAGAATTTTAATAAATTCTTCAAGCATGATTTCCTCTTTGTAAAGCTATGCTTATTCATATTAAAGGTAAAGTTACATAGTCCCAGAGGACTATGATGCTAGTGCTTTATTAGAGAAGTGTTGAGTTTAACCTGAGGATCATCACACCTCAGGTGAAGGGTGAGATTGAGAAGGTGGGACAATCATGGTGACCTCAGCAAGTATGACAATTGAATCCATTCTGTTACTATCACTCTATATCACAAACCAGTCATCCAGCCAACTGAGCTAACTGACCCCCAATTGTTATATTATGAATTTTTAAATGAATTGCTCTTACATCCTTTATAACAGACTTAAAGTTTTTTTTTCTGCTAAAAGATGTTAAATTAACTGACCCATTGTTACCTTTTTTTTGTCAACTCTTCTTTATAAATAAAAAATTGCCAGTTTTTCAATCTAAGAATTCATGGAAGATTACTACCAGTGCATCCATTATTTCTGTAGCTACTTTTGTTAATGTTTGCAGTTAACTCCCAGCAGAGGTGTAGGGCATATTGGACTTGAACTCCATTAGTTTCACTAGCATTCTTCTCGCATGATAGTTATTGTATTTATTTCTTCTTTTCCTTTTGCCACTTGGTTGTGTTTTATAATTTTGGAATGCTGTTAGTATCTTCTATTCTGTAGACTGATGCAAAGTACTTATTCAACTCCTTTGCAACTTCTTATTCCCTATTATTATTTCCCCAGCCTTGTTCTCTAAAAGACCTAAATTCACTTTGGTTTCTCCCTTTCTTAGTTATAATTTTAAAACTCTTGTTGCCTGTCTTGATATTACTTATAAGTTTCCTTTCAAAGCTTATCTTGTCCCTTTTTTTTATTTTTAGTTTTGGTTGTCTTTTGTTAGTTTTTAAAACATTCCCAATCCTGTGGCTAACTACGACAATTTGCCAAATTATATATTTTTTTCTTTCAATTTGCTGCTATGTTTAGTTTTCTTGGTAAAGCAGAGTTGGCTTATCCCCTTCCTTGATTCTTTCATTCTCACTGGAATCTATGTTGCTGTGAGCCATTAACTATTTTCTTAACCATTTGCCCTAGTTCCTCAACTATTTATTGCTGCTAAATTCCATTCCCAGTTTTGCCCTCCCTCCTTTATAATTACCTGAATTTAAGCTAGACTTACTTATTTCTGATCACATTATGGTCATTATTTCCTCTGAGATCTTCTATTCTGACATCATTTATTAAACCTGCCTCATTACACATCAACAGATCCATAATAGTCTGATCCCTGGTCGAATCCACAACATATTATTCCATGAACTGTGTCCCAAATATTCTGTCTGAATTCTTCCTCCATGGATACCTCTGCCAATTTGATTTTCACAGTCCACATAAAGATTACTCTCTGTCTCACCAAAAGACTATCGTTAGGGGGCCTTTATGCTACTCACTCCTTACCAGAATCATCTTCCCTTTTTTTTTCCTCCATCTATACGAATTATGTCTTCTGATCCAAGATCATTTCTTGCTATTGTATTTATTGTATCCCATACCAGCAACACTACCACACCACCCTGTCCTTTTTGAAAAGAAATATATCCCAGCTTTGACTGACTTGTAACTATGTTGCCATAATGGCAATAAGATTATGCCCATTGATCTTTGTGTCATTGATTCATGTATTTTGTTCTGAATACTACATGCACTCAAGTACCAAGCCATTAATTTTGGCTTTTTAACATGTTTTCCCCTTTTGATCTTAGATATAACATTTTTCTTATGATCGATACTCTGTCCCTTCCTGTCCCACTCTGGGTATTGCTATCCTGATAGCTGCCCTATATTGCTGCCACCAAAGTTTCTTGATTTGTAAGCTTACATTTCTCCTTTTCCAAAATCACCACCTACCCAATTATTTTAAAGCCCTCTCTAAAATCCTAGTTATTTATTTCTTACGGCCACTGGTCCCAGCACAGTTCAAGTGAAGCCCATACCATCCGAACAGCACTCCAGTACTAGTGCCACTGCCCCATAAACTGAAATCCATTTCACCCACACCAATCTTTGAGCCAGGGCTTATGCCCAAAACGTTGATTCTCCTGCTGCTCGGGTGCTGCCTGACCAGCTGTGCTTTTCCAGCACAATACACTCTTCTCTGATCTCTCACATCTGCATTCCTCACTTTTTTCATATCTTTTAACTCCTTGACTTTACCTACTCTCTGTCAGTTTGCCCATGGCTCAGGTAGTCATCCATGCACTTTAATTTAGCTGTTAACTGTTCAAAATCTTTCATTTTTTGCTACTCCTACAATTTCCTTTTATTCAAATGTGGGCATTGCTGATTGGCTAGTACTTATTGCCTATTCCTAGTTGTCCCTTGAGAAGGTGGTGGTGAGTTGTCTTCATGAACTGCTGCAGTCCGTGTGCTGTAGGTTGACCCCCAATACCCTTAGGGCAGGAATTCTGGGATTGTGACCCAGTGACAGTGAAGGAACAGCAATGTGTTTCCAAGTCAGGATAGTGAGTGGTTCGGAGAGAACTTAGTACTGCTGGTGTTCCCTTGCATCTGCTGCCCTTGTCCTTGTGGATGGTAATGGTCATGGGTTTAGAAGGTGCTGTTTAAAGATCTTTGGTGAATTTCTGCAGTGCATCTTGTAGGTAATACCAACATGATGATGATGATAATGAGCTCTCTCCTCTTTCTTTCCAAGTTCTTTTCTAGCCCCAAGGAGTCGTCCTCAACACTGGCACAGAGCAGGCAACCTAGCCTTTGGGACTCCCACTCATGGCTGCAAAGGACAGTAGCTATCCTCCTAATTACGCTGACCCTACAACTACTACATTCCTGTTTCCTAACCCCACTTGAATTGCTGTCTATACTGTGGTGTCATGGTCAGTTTACTCATCTTTCTTGCAGTCCTGACTCTCATCTGCACGGCTTGCAAAGGCCTTGTTACTGTTGGACAAATGCAGGGGCCAAGGCTCCTCAATTTAGCCCCCTAGGTCCTCATACCTGCCACCTGCCATCCCATCCTCTTGTCCCTGATCATAGGCCAGTTTTGAGTTACCTAATCTGAAGGGTCTGATCATCCTTTGGAACAAAGTGTTCAGGTAACTTTCCCCTTCTCTAATATAGTGCAATGTCCATAACTCAGATTCCAACTCCTCAACTCTGATCCAAAGTTCCTCAAGCTGCAAGCACCTACGTCTGAAGTATTTACTCTGGACCACATGTTGTAGTGGCTTCACATCACCTTGCTGTCATGCCATCACTAATTTATTTGCTTTTATTTATAAATTAATTGCTCCGTATTCCCGTTCTTTGTTTCCATGTAATGATATTTCATTTTCATGATTTAAATGGAAAAAAAACATCAGTAGCAATTGAATACTTAAATAATATATTTTTTAAGGAGAGTTAAAAAACACTGCCACCCTGAATACAAACTGAAGACTTCACTTTTATTGTCAAACTGGAAATACCATATATGCTCATATATAGGTCACTCTCATGTATAAGTTGACTCAAGATTTCTTTGGTCATAAGTAATGTGTTTTCCATACACCTCGTGCATAAGTCAACCCAAGTTCTTCAGTTTCAGATCAAAATTTGAGTCAGTGTGCCTGCCCTATGCTGCATTCCAGTCTGCTGGCTGTACTGTTCCATTCCAGGTCTTTCAGTCCACCAGCCGTCATGATCCACTCTCGGTCTTCAGAATTACAGTAATCCACAGTTTCAGTTACTCACAGTTTACCAGTGTGAGTATATTACAAGGAATGTTAAGGGACTGCCTGGAAGGGAAATTTCCTGTTTTAAATGACCATATGGATATGACTTATTTGTGATTGACCTACTCTTGCTAGTACTTAAAGATTTATTACTACTTGAAGATGAAATGCAAATAAGGTTACATTTGATAAGGTTCCCATGGTAGGCTCATTCAGAAGGTCAGGAGGAATGGGATACAGGGGAACTTAGCTCTCTGGATACAGAATTGGCTGGCCAACAGAAGACAGCGAGTGGTATTAGAAGGAAAATATTCTACCTGGAAGTCTGTGGTGAGTGGTGTTCCACAGGGCACTGTCCTTGGACCTCTACTGTTTGTAGTTTTTATTAATGACTTGGATGAGGGGATTGAAGGATGGGTCAGCAAGTTTGCAGACGACACAAAGGTTGGAGGTGTCATTGACAGTGTAGAGGGCTGTTGTAGGCTGCAGCAGGACATTGACAGGATGCAGAGATGGGCTGAGAGGTGGCAGATGGAGTTCAACCTGGATAAATGCGAGGTGATGCATTTTGGAAGGTCGAATTTGAAAGCTGAGTACAGGATTAAGGATAGGATTCTTGGTAGTGTGGAGGAACAGAGGGATCTTGGTGTGTAGGTACATCCCTTAAAATGGCCACCCAAGTGGACAGGATTGTTAAGAAAGCATATGGTGTTTTGGCTTTCATTAACAGGGGGATTGAGTTTAAGAGTCATGAGATCTTGTTGGAACTCTATAAAAATTTGGGTTAGACCGCACTTGGAATACTGTGTCCAGTTCTGGTCGCCCTATTATAGGAAAGATGTGGATGCTTTGGAGAGTGTTCAGAGGAGGTTTACCAGGATGCTGCCTGGACTGGAGGGCTTATCTTATGAAGAGAGGTTGACTGAGCTCGGACTTTTTTTCATTGGAGAAAAGGAGGAGGAGAGCAGACCTAACTGAGGTATGCAACATAATGAGAGACATAGATAGAGTCGATAGCCAGAGACTATTTCCCAGGGCAGAAATGACTAACACGAGGGGTCATAATTTTAAGCTGGTTGGAGGAAAGAATAGAGGGGATGTCAGTGGCGGGTTCTTTACACAGAGAGTTGTGAGAGCATGGAATGCATTCCCAGCAGCAGTTGTGGAAGCAAGGTCATTGGGGACATTTAAGAGACTCCTGGGCATGCATACGGTCACAGAAATTTGAGGGTGTATACATGAGGATCAGTGTCAGCACAACATCGTGGGCTGAAGGACCTGTTCTGTGCTGTACTGTTCTATGTTCTATGTTCTAAATGACAATCAAGACTTGAGTACAAACTTCTTTCTTCACTATGTGTCCTATACTCAATCACAGTAGATATTACCCATATAGTCTGAAAGTATTGTAGTGTTTTGCCACTTTGTACAAGAAGTAGACATTGGACTTTGTTTAACTTTGCTCATATCCAAAATATTTTATTGTTATTTTATATAGAGATCTGGCTCTTGTTTGTCCATTTTCTGACTCGTGCCAAGCATGATTTTTCATCCCCTCACAAATAATACCTTGTGTATAAGTTGACTCCCTAATTTTAGTTCAAAAATTGGCCTTCAAAACGCGACTTTTACATGAGTATATGCGACATTCACCAATCATACTCAGCAATCAGCTTCTTTGTCTGTACTCGTGTCACGCTGTGGCTTGTGATGTCACTCCATCACTGGTCTCACTGCGGATCGGCCTCTTAATCTACGACTTTCATTCTCTCCCACTTATCGCTTACGCTGGAGAGTTTATTTCTTGCGGTAAGCCCTAATTAAAGTACCTCAGTCCCCTTTTGTGTTGAATTCTCATTTTGAACCAAATTTCCAACTTGGCTTTCATCTCTTGCTGCTGCAGTCCCACAGTGACCATGCTCTTACTAACTGTAAGGTGATGTGGAGGTGCCAGTGTTGGACTGGGGTAAACAAAATCAAAAATCACATGGCACCATGTTATAGTCCTATTGAACTATAAACCGGTGTTGTATGATTTTTAATTGTAATGTGAATGACTGATGAAGTTGGAATTCAAAACGCAAGCAAATTAACCCTAACTTTATTGTGGGATTGAGAGGTAAAATCAATGACTGCAGATGCTGGAAACCAGAGTTTGGAGTAGAGTGGTGCTGGCAAAGCACAGCAGTTCAGGCAGAATCCGAGGAGCAGTAAAATCGACGTTTCGAGCAAAAGCCCTTCATATTCCTGATGAAGGGCTTTAACCTGAAACGTCAATTTTACTGCTCCTCGGATGCTGCTTGAATTGCTGTGCTTTTCCAGCACAACTGTACTCCAGAATGTGAGATTGAGAGGCCAATCCTGTTTTATACAGCCTGTCATGTGATTCCCAAGATATGCAACCAAGACCTTGGTTGTATTTATTAATGAAGTGAAGAGTGGAAGATTGTTTCACTTCCACCATGGCAGACTGGATGCCATGAACCTTGCTTGATAAAACAATTGAACTGGAAATAAGAAATGTGTTTTTCCGTCTTCACAGATGCTACTACTCCTGAGTTTTTTTTTTCAGCAGTTTTGTTTTGTTTCAGATCTCCAGCTTTTTGCCATTTTAATAAAAATAGCATAGTTTTATGACAACATTACTGATTTCTTTAATTAAAGTGAATCACAGGCTGATGTAGAAAGATTTGAGCCAAGATCTCCTGACCATTAGTCTTGATTTCTGAATCATCATCCATTAACAAAAGCAATATGTCCCAAAATCTATGTGAATGGATGATGTGTTTTTTTTATGCTATGGTCACTGCCGCACAGGAAGTATTTTTTATAAGGTTAATAAGGGTATTACCTCTGATTGTATCTATTAACTAACAGCATTTCCCCTCTTTCTGAAATGCAGCCAACACAGAATACGTGCCTGAAAGAGTTTTCTTGCAGATTAGTTACAGCTGTTTCCTTTTGTTATCAGACAGCTAATTCAGTCTTGCATAATACATGATTACAAGGTGTTTGCACACGATGATAAAAGAAACTGATGTTTAATTTACATAGCTTCATGCAGGATTTATTGGGTTCCCCATATGCACAGGCAGCTATGTTTGCTAAAAAAAACAACACCACCAACACAACCCTGTGTCACTTTTTAACAAGTTGCTTGCCTTTTCAAGCGTTGTATTGGATATGGGATCTGCAGTGGAGTTTATTGATGTTTGTTTTGAGTCGGTTAGTATGATACTACAAAGAAAGGTTAAGTTACAGCATATCCATAACTAATAACTGTTCTGCAGAGAAACAAGCAAGGTCTGCCTTTTATCTCTATTTTTGAATATGACAGGTACGTTTCCCATTAAAGATTTATTTTCCATTTGCTGATGCACTTAATGTGTATGTCACAAAAAAACTTTTAAAGCAATATAGTTAGTTTTAAGTCATGATGAGTTGAATTCAGGGAGATAATAAAAAAAGGAATTTAATTTAATTAAACACTAAAGTAACCGATGTGTTCTTTGGTTCGAGAGGTCCTAAGCTGTCTACATTGATATCAATAAAACTTCAATGTCATTTAAGATGATTAAGAAACTATAAAGCAAATATTTGTATTGTACAATTGATGGATACAGTGCAAAGAGACTTGTATTATTAAGCAAAAGTTATTTCTCCTGTGAAGTACGTTGGAACATTTTACTATATTGAAGGTTCTATATTGAGGGACGGCACAGTGGCTCAGTGGGTCACACTGCTGCCTCACAGCGCCAGGGACCCGGGCTCAATTCCTGCCTCTGGCAACTGTCTATGTGGAGTTTGCACATTCTCCCTGTGTCTGTGTGGGTTTCCTCCCATAGTCACAAAGATGTTCAGGTTAGGTGAATTGGCCATGGTAAATTGCCCATAGTGTTAGGTGCAGGGGAATGGGTCTGGGTGGGTTGCTCTTTGGAGGGTCAGTGTGGATGTATTGGGCCGAAGGGCCTGTTTCCACACTGTAGGGAATCGAATCTAATCTAATCTATATCAAGGTAGAGTATTGTTGACCTGCCAAAGCCTTTCAACTTGCACTTATGTCCCTTTGTTCACATTAACTGATCTTCTATATCTTTAAACTTGTTAATTTTAAAAGCTTGAATATATCTCTATGTAATCTTCTTCTTTTCAGCATACATAAAGAACACTGCCTGATTTGTTGCAACTAATTGTACTTTCCTCATTTTGGAAATTTTAACATGAGAACTGAGTACATAGCCAGAACAACTCCTAAAACATTTGGAGTCAAGCCTGAGTCACAGAAGAGCCTCAAACAATTTACAAGATGCCATTTTCTATGCTGAATAAAGGTTAACAAGGCATACATATTCCTCTTTAATTAAAACAAAATTCCATTCATAGAAAAGCTCTAATAAGGAGTAACTGCAAGGCAAATTCAGACCTTGTCGAAACATGCAGGACTGATATATGATCGCCTGTTACGTCTGTATCTCTGGAGCCAGTTAGTTCCTACTTTTCTCCTCTTCACCACAGCCCTTAAAATTTCCCCTTTTCAAGAATTTACCCAGTTCCCTTTAACCAATGCACAACTGTGCTGAAGACAATTGTCTGTGTAGCTTAAGGTAAAGCACATTGAAATCTATTGGGAACTGAACCACTTACTAAGTGCCTATAAATATGTTGAAATCAGTTTAACTGAGAGATACCTAGTTGAGCATTGATTAAAATCAATGCCTTGGGCATAGCTGTGTTCATATTTTGAAGTATAAAGCTGTAAGCCATAGGACTCGAGCAATTCATTGACTAAACACATACAGAACAGTGCTGCTGCCTTGTTCAGTGCCTTTTAAAACTATTATAGTCTGAGCAATAATTGACAGAACTACCGGAACAGCCACTATGTAAAAGAGAGAATTCTTTTGATGTAGGTTGTTTACTTTGCTGATGAGCTCCCCCCAAGTAATTTTGAATATAACGTTCTAACCAGGCACAAATATCTTTTTACAATTCCAATTTGTGTTATTTTAGTTTAAATATAATTTTTTACCCCTCACCAGTTTAAACAACATTGAGTTCCTGCTAAAGTCCAGATTCTGTGCACCTTGACAATCATCAAAGTGCAGTTTCTAAGTAATATTTCAGACAAATGGTTCAGCATGTGTGAGCCCTCCAACAAATGGTCACATATCAATTATGTGTGGCACAATTTGTGAGACTGCCTTTTGTTGAATATGAGGGCTGTATTTTTCAACAAGATAGACACCATTACTTTCAACGGATTGTACATAAATAGCATCTTTAATGTAATAAACTTACCTGAGGTGCTTTGCAGGTACCTTCTAAAGCAAATCTGATACTGAGCCATCTGCTGCATTATTTTGTTAAAGTGATAAGGGGTATTTTAAATACAGAAAGATTGGCAGTGTGTCTTCGAGGTTTAGGAAATGAATTCCAAATAAACAAACATTTGCAATACCAGTTTGGTGGCACCATTACTGAAAAACTGGCTTCATATGCAAGATTTACTCATTGAATTTAACTTCCAGCAGTTGTCATATTAATTTGAACCCATATCCCCAGAACTTGGGACTCTGGATTACTGGTCCAGTGACAGAACCACTATACCATTATCTCCCCTATTGATGTCGATAGGATCCCAGCCCAGGTTATAGGTAACACCAAGATTGCAAGAAAGGTTTAATCTATGATATTGTTGGGGAAGAGGGTTGGAGTTGTTTGCTAGCAAATGGATTTTGAAACAGAGGTCAAAGGCAATGGTTGCAGTCTTCTATGTACTTAATTAGAAGACATTTCATCTCCTCAAACACTAGATATAAGTGAACAATCTGAAAGTTGAGCAATAATTGAAGAGTCAGTGAAAGTAATGTTGAGTTAGAGCTGAGTGTTGTCAATGTATGTATTAAAGTTATTGCTGTGCTTTCAGGTAATATGCATGCTGTCCCTTAGCAAAATGAGAAATAAGAAAGGTTCAAGGATAGATCCTTTGGGGATATCAGAGTCATGGTCTAGGTGTAAGGTGAGAAGCCATTCCATTTAATACTCTGGCAATGATCAGATAAATAAGATTGGAAACATATGAAGGTTGTGAAGGGCTTCTGCAGAAACATCGATTCTCTTGCTCCTCAGATGCTGTTTGACCTGCTGTACTTTTCCAGCACCACCCTTTTCGATCATGTGAGGGTACTCCTGTTGATTTGACAGTGAAGAGATGTTGGAGGACATCGGTGTGTCTAAAGGTCTAATTATTGACTGTACATTAGACTTTGCAAAGTTTCATAGTTTTGGATATGAGATTGTTAATGAAAAGCATTTACAATCATAGGCAAGCTCTCGTTTAATGCAATTTCCTTTGACATTATTGTATTTTTGTTAACATTAAACTAGACCACTTGACCATAAAAGTAGTGTCTAATTGAGGGACCAAAAACAAATCTATTCTAATAATAAAATCAGTAGCAACAGGATGATAGCAATTTAGTTTGAAGCTGTGGTGCTGAGTAATATGAATGCTCGCTTTATGTATGCTTGTAATCAATCTGTTCACATGTATTCCAACATACCTCGAGAGAGTTTGGGACTTGAACATGAGCCTTCTAGCTCGGAATGCTCGTTTAGTGTAATTGTAAAATTGACACATGGATCATGTTTACCTGAATGTTTGTTTGTTTATTTTTACAATTCTATTCAGTGTTGACATCCCATGCAGCACTGCTATTTTATTTGAATTCTGTCAGTTCAACTGTGATTTGTTCAATGATTGACTAATCTTAGATGAATAGACTTGTTCCAACAAAGCTTTCAGATCTGAATAATGAGCAAGTGGAAAACTTCTACAAAAGCATTACCAAATTAATGTGTGGTGAAAGCTGCTAATGGATGAGGCAATTTGCCAGTATTTTGTAATTTCCAGCCTTTGTCCATCTTTCTGGTGTACATTAATCTTTTCTAAATGGTTCTGTATCTTTTTCTTGCTGATATACAAGGTTAAGACAGTTCAATAATAACCTATTCTGAAGCTTTGGCATTTGATCTGGATGGTATAGAATGAACCTCCTATTAGTGTGTTGTGATCTTATTTCTAAAAATAGAACTAACTGCAGGCAGTGTATTTAATTACCTCAGCGCCAGTAATTACAGTAACTGGATTAGTTCAATATAATATTAGTTACCTTTTGACAGTCTTCATAGAGATCTAATGGAGCAGCATAATGCATAATGATTTGTAACAGTTCCTGTTCATTTTGAGTGCGTCAGCATGAGCCACATCTATTCATAGTCCATTGAATTAACAGTGAATGCTGTGTTCCAGTTATAATATTTACAAGATTGTGCTTGACTTTTTAAATTAGGGAGAAAAAAGGGGGCATTTGGCCAGTTTTGAAGTTTATCTGACAGCAAGCTTGGATGGGTTGATTGTTAGAGCTCAAAGGTTGTCCAAACGGTCTTACTGAGAAAAAGAAACCTGCATCCTAACAGTGTATGCACTGAGTATCTCCAAAGTCCCAGAAATGTGTTAAGAATGCTGTGTTGTAAGCAGTCAAGGTTTAAACTATCAATTTAGTCCCAAGGTGAAAGAATTTTGTGTTCTCAAGAATGTCTAATCAATACAGTCCGACAGTCCAAAAAATGTGCAGGTTAGGTGGATTGGCCATGCTAAGTTGCCCGTAGTGTTAGGTGAAGGGGTAAATGTAGGGGAATGGGTCTGGGTGTGTTGCTCTTTGGAGGGTAGGTGTGGACTTGTTGGGCCGAAGGGCCTGTTTCCACACTGTAAGTAATGTAATCTAATCTAATCTAATCTAATCTAAACATGGATACAAGGCCCATGTGATTCACAATGCTATGTTGATGGGTTGTGAGATTAGATTACTTAAAATATCCTAAAGTATCACTGAATGTCACAACCAATAAGGCTGGGCTGCCAGGATTTGGGAAAGAAAGAACAACATCTTGCTAGAAAGTAGATGGAAGCTTGAGAAAAGATGAAATTCACAAGGAATTAAAAGAATATTGGAATATTCACTGAATGTTAACTAAGAGAGAGATTTTGCAATAAAATTGCCCAAGAAGGACAGTCTTGGGTTAGACATTTACTAGGCTGAAAAAGGAAAAGGACTGAGGTAATTCCTTCAGTGTTCAGAATCATTTTTGACTTATTCTTGGAAAATTAATTAATTACTTCGAAGTGTGTTTTTCTATTGTGCCAAAAATGAAAAGAGATATTCAGTTCTATGATTCAAAGTGTAAGATGTCTATAAAGATAATATTTGTTAATTAGTGACTTTTGGTTGCATTAAATGTTGTCTTGCTTTTATCAATGAGCTCAAAGTTTGAAGGTTTATTTTAAAGTTAAGTTAATTTGCTACATTATTTTGCCAATTGTGCATGGTGTCTCAGCAAAGAATGGACCAGTCTGCATTCAAATAATATTTAACTGCACCACAGATATTTCAGCAACTTTTCAGTAAAGAAGAACTCTGTTCAACCTCATTCCAGTTTCATGTCAAAGGGAGGAAAGACAGAAGCACTTCTCCCTCTTAGTTAACATTCAGTGAATATTCCACTATTCTTTTAATTCCTTGTGAATCTGATCTGGGAAATTAGCCACCACCTTCATTTGACAGGGTCAGTGGCCAAACTCTCTGAACTGGCTGGCAGCTTGGCAAGAGTGGTCGCATTGCTTAGGGCTGCAGGCCAAGGAAGAGAGCCTCCTTGCTGAGGCTCCCTCAATGATGAGCTTAGTGCACCTTATTTGAGGAGACAGAAGGAGGATAGAATTTTGAAGCAAAGTTGACACAATTAGCAATGTGGTAAGAATTTTGCAGTTCAGTGCAATAGACATGAACTTCTCTTCCTCCACTGGGGTCCTGACCTCAGTGAATCTGAAGCCTGGCATGATGTTGTGCTCTTATTGCCTTCACCTCCAATCCCCAATCACTGGACTCTTTAAACTATCTCTACTATTCGTCATCCACATGGACTGCTCTCTCTTGTCATTTACAATCTCTAGCACTATTCATTGAGAACTGTTGGTGTAATGTCAAGATATCTCAATTTCTTTGTTCACTGTACTCAGGCTAACTTTTGTTTTTCCCTCTGAAGCTAGCCACTCCGTTCTCTTGGGTTTGAGACTAACATTGTAATTAAACCTGCTGACAAAGACAGCATTGTTGTGTGTTCCTGAAGAAGGGCTGATGCCCGAAACGTCGATTCTCCTGTTCCTTGGATTCTGCTTGACCTGCTGCGCTTTTCCAGCAACACATTTTCAGCTCTGATCTCCAGCATCTGCAGTCCTCACCTTTCTCCTTGTTGTGTGTTTTGTCATTTTTTACATTCCTCCTTCTGTTATCCACCCCCCACCCCCACCTTGGCAGTGTTACTAAAAATTGAGCCATCATTTCCAGAACTGTCACTTGCCTCATCTTTTCTGTACGTTTTTCCTCAGGCTAATTTCATGCCTCACATATCATGCCATTGATCATTTGGGATGACTCCAAGAATTAGACATGAGTTTTCAAAACTAAAAGGGCAGTAAAATCAATATTGGTTGAAAAACTTTAGTTTGCAAAAGTTTATACTCTGCTTATAAAAGTTTTCAGACAGAAAGTAACAATGATTTAAAAAGTACCTTACAAAAAACACTACATTGGACAAACAAGCAGAAAACTAGCCACCAGAATATTTGAACATTAACTAGCCATATAAAGACATGACCCAGTCTCACTAGTATCCTTACATACAGATGAGGAAGGGACTTCGACTGGGACAACACATCCATCATAGGACAAGCTAAACAGAGACACGCATGAAAATGTCTAGAAGCATAGAGTTCCGGTTGGAATGCCATCAACAAACACATTGGATTGGATTCCATTTACCACCTCCTGAGAAAAAGAAGAGGAAATGACATCACCAACCCAAGGAAACCTAAACGCATAAACAGAAAGTGGGCCATGCCACCAGTGGTTCATCTGAAGGCTCACTAATGATGATACCTAGTATGGTGACGAAACGTACATCCCAGAACCTCAACCTGAGCTACAAATCTTCTCAAAACTCAGTAACAATGATAATTTGTGAATTGTGAATTTTTGAAAACTTGGTTCATACATAAAAGGCTTTAGCATTTAACTAGTTTTAGGTGTTAAACTAGTTAACTAGTGATTGGGAAGGCTATGAGCAACCCTTCAAAAATCTTGTAATTAATTACAGTTGGAAGTTATCTAGCAAGGTCTTGTGGGTAGAATTGTGGAAACAATTTTTGTGCCCCTACATAATAATTGTAACCAACGGGTTTCTCTGTCGTAAACACAATATAGCCAGAAGGTATGCCTTACCTCAGTAATAATGCAGAGGTGCCCATGTTGGACTGGGGTGGATAAAGTTAAAAATCACACAACACCAAGTTATAGTCCAACAGGTTTAATTGGAAGCACGAGCGTTTGGAGCACAGCTCCTTCAACCACCTGATGAAGGAGCAGCGCTCTGAAAGCTAGTGCTTCCAATTAAACCTGTTGGACTATAACCTGGTGTTTGTGATTACTTTTCTGTTTGAGATCATAGAAAAGACTGTCAAATCATCCTGGAATCTGAATTCGAATGGAATTTTCTTCATTTAATTTATCCGTATGTATTACCAGAAACAGGCTATTCAATTCAGTTGAGTCTTTGAAGGAAAAGTAACCAACAAGCATGCTCCAGCGCTTCCAATGGAAGAAGTTTACTACAGTTTGCCTAGATCTCTGTGGGAGAAAGCAGTCAAATTGTGTAGTCAGCTTAGAAAGACCTGTACATAATCTGAGAGAACAGACTGGGAAAAACAGTCTGTATATGACCAAACCCAGAGTAAGGCACTGAAAAATGACATATTTAAAGAAAATTGGAAACTGCTTTGCTAAAAGTTAATAGAACGGACTCCCTGTGAAATTTTGTTTAAGGAATAGCTGGAATACTAAGGAGAATTCAAGTGTATTCTAATGGGCTATCGCATGTGAAATAGATTGGTCAAAGGAAAGGTGAATGAACCTTCAAAGGTTTGCAAGATAAGGGATATCTTGGGGGAATATTAAAAAGTAGTATTGAATTTAGAACATTGTTTTGGAGTGATAACTTAGTGCTGTTTACTTTGCTTCATTTCTCATTCCTTATACCATGAAGTTTGTTTTTACTAGAAAGCATGAAATCTTGTGTGATTCTTTTTGTTCTATTCCCGAGTGTTTGAATTCTTGTTTAATTATTGACAGTCTGAAACAAGATTATGACTGAAGTTTTGGTATATGAACATTAATGTCTCTGAAGCTTTTGTTAAGTAATTGTAATGAATGAAACCAGGTGGACCTTGATGACTATGAGATCCTTGATTGGGGTTGTTAACCTGGGGCAATCTGCAGGCCCTGGCTGACCAATGGAAACAGGAGACTTAGGCATTGCCCTCTGAGTAGGGCACTGCTTGTCACTAGTCACCTGGGTGTTTCCTTTCTTCCTGATGGTGGAATATGAATAAAGATTTCTGCACTTGTTTTTTCAGTGTCCAACATCTGCACAACATGGGTGCTGAGAAAAATGGGCACTACTGCTGTTTAGCGGTACTGTGGGAGTTCATGAAAATAAATAACCAGGAGACTTAGAATCTCCTCGGTTCAGGGGACTGACTCCGAGTTGGCTGGTCACAGCCAGTGTACTGTGCACAAGGAAATAAAGGGTGACTCTGTGATGGGATACCAGCCTCTGTGCAGTTATTTCAGTGGCAACTGGAGAAAACAGTATGTGCCAAAAGAACATTTTGCTCACGGGTCACTTGGATTTGGGATAAGCATTTCTAGCGTCATGCCTTTATTTAGAAATATTTGGACTCGTTTGATCCTGCTGACAAAGACTGAGCCCAGTATGTGGAGCAAGGTGATTTTTTTTCTGGTTAAATGACGTTGGAGCAGACTGAAAAGCAACGAGTAATCCTTATGACTGCTTGTGAATGTGCAGCATTTTTAGTCATAAGGGGCTTAACTTTCCCAGAGGCACCCGACACTAAAACCTTCCAAGAGTTGACGGAGTTGGTTAAGGAATGTTACGATCCCAAACGTTGTCTAATTCTGAGATGCTGCCAGTTTTATTTGGCTGTTGTTAGGATCTTTGAGGTTAAGATGACTGGCAGAAGCATGTGCTTTTGGGTTAACCCTGAAAGAGATGCTGAAAGACTGTTTGTTATGTGGTTTAATTATGTAACCATGCAGAAATGTCTACTAGCTGAAGCCCAACTGGACTTCAAACAGGCACTGCAGCTGCCCCTGTCATTAGAAAATATGGCAATGGAAGTGGACACCCTCACCTGTCTGACTGAGCTTGGGAAACACCACTTGGGTGTAAGCAATCGCAGAGCCTCACGTGGGGCATATCCTGAGCCTAGGGGCCCGAGGCCAGCCCACAGCAAAACTCCACAACAATGCTGAGCCTTGGCTAAGTGACTAAACAGTTCTTTGAGATCTGGGCTGGCAAGCCATTGTAGTTACTGCTGGTATGCGGATTCGAGACAACAAAGCAGTCCTACGACGCCTGACCTAATTAAGAAAACTTTTATAGGCTGGTACCCAGGAGAATGCATATCTTGGAAAGCCCCTCTACATGTAGGTTGGAATAATTAAATTTCTTAGCGACATCCAAATCAGAGCTGATTAAAACTAATGTTAATCAGTTCCCATAGAGGTTGATACCGGTGCAACTATATCTGTGGTTACAGAATCTGTTTTTAACAAGATTTGCTCTGGACTCCAACCTTTTAAGTTTGTACAAGACCGCAGCCAGACTGTGAACATACACTGGGGAACCATTGCAGAATAAGAGTACGACTTTGGTTCTGGTCTCCTATGAGAAGCGGTTGGTGCAGTTACCACTGATGGGAGTAAGAGGCTCAAGCCCAAGCCTAATGGTGCGGAATTAGTTGAGAAAGATTCACCTTGATTGGCTCAACATTTTTCAATTAGAAAATGGCTTTCTCAGTGAAGTCCTAATGAAATACCCATGAGTTTTTCGAGAAGGCCTTGGTACTATCAGAGGAGCCAAAGACACTTTACATGTTGACCAGTAAGCAATTCCGTGATTTTGCAAGGCCCGCCCAGTGCCACTTGCCTTGAGGGCAAAAGCAGAGGCAGAAATCAGGAGGCTGAAGAGTGAAGGAATCATCTAAGCAGTGCAGTTTTCAGAATGGACGGCACTGGTCGTAGAGTCATAGAGATGTACAGCAAAGAAACAGACCATTCGGTCTAACTCGTCCGTGCCAACCAGATATCCCAACCCAATCTAGTCCCACCTGTCAGCACCCAGCCCATATCCCTCCAAACCCTTCCTATTCATATACCCATCTAAATGCCTCTTAAATGTTGCAATTGTACCAGCTTCCACCACATCCTCTGGCAGCTCATTCCATACATGTACCAGCCTCTGCGTGAAAAAGTTGCCCCTTAGGTCTCTTTTATATCTTTCCCCTCTCACCCTAAACCTATGTCCTCTAGTTCTGGACTCCCCGATCCCAAGGAAGAGACTTTGTCTATTTATCCTATCCATGCCCCTCATAATTTTGTAAACCTCTAAGGTCACCCCTCAGTCTCCGACACTCCAGGGAAAACAGCCCCAGCCAATTCAACTTCTCACTACAACTCAAATCCTCCAACCCTAGCAACATTCTTGTCAATCTTTTCTGAACCCTTTCAAGTTTCACAATATCCTTCCGATAGCAAGGAGATCAGAATTGCATGCAATATTCCAACAGTGGCCTAACAATGTCCTGTACAGCCGTAACACGACCTCCCAACTCCTGTACTCGATACTCTGACCAATAAAGGAAAGCATATTGTCCACTACACATCCACTTTTGGTGTCATCAGCAAACCTACTAATTGTACCTCTTATGCTCACATCCAAATCATTTATATAGATAATGAAAAGTAGTGGACTCAGCACAGATCCTTGTGGCACTCCACTGGTTACAGACCTCCAGTCTGAATAGCAACATTCCACCATCATCCTTTGTCTTCTACCTTTTTAGCTAGTTCTATATCCAAATGGCTCGTTTCCCTGTATTCCATGAGATCTAACCTTGCTAACCAGTCTCCCATGAAGAACCTTGTTTGACACCTTACTGAAGTCCATATATATCACATCTACTGCTCTGCCATCATCAATCCTCTTTGTTACTTCTTCAAAAAACTCAATCAAGCTTATGGGACATGATTTCCCATGCACAAAACCATGTTGACTATCCCTAATCAGTCCTTGCCTTTCCAAATACATGTACATCCTGTCCCTCAGGATTCACTCCAACAACTTGCCCACCACTGAGGTCAGGCTCACCGGTCTATAGTTCCCTGGCTTGTCATATCTGTTATGAAGCCTGATGGCACAGTTTGCCTTTAGGGATTTTAAGCAAATGGTAAGCCACTTCTTGCAGCTGGATATATACCCAATCCTTTGCGTAGAGGAGTTGCACGCAAAATTGTTGGGGGTGGGGTGGGGTGCTTTCCAAACCCAGACATGAGCCTACCTGCAAATGTAGCTGGATGAGGAGTCCCAAAAGCATGGCATAATTCAACTCAAAAGGGTTTATACCAGTATACAAGACTGCCATTTGGGGTATCGTCAACCTGTGCCATTTTTCAGTGGAGAACATTTTTCAAGGGCTACCCCAGGTTTCCATTTATCTAGGCGATATGCCAATAACTGGAAACGTGGTGCTTAAACATTTCTCCCAGGCAGGCAAACGCCTTAGAATGCAAAAATGTATGTTCCAGGCTCTCTGAGTAACCTACTTAGGGCACAATTGACAAAACCAGGTTACACCAGTTGAAGGATAAAGTGAGAGCGACCAAAGGAGACCCAGCTCCCATATCTGTACCAGAGCTTTGGTCTCTCCTTGGGTCCATGAATGTTTACAGAAAATTCATATGTAACCTAGCCTCCATCTTGGCACAATTACACCTGCTATTTAAAAAAAACAGTCAGCCTTAGAAATGGTTGTGCCACTAAGAAGTAGCCTTTAGGGAAGTGGAAAAGCAGCTAATGTCATCTGAAGTGTTGGCCCATCACCACCCAAAGCAAGAGATAGTGCTGACATGTGATGCCTTCCCGTATGGCATTGGAGTAGTGCTGGCTCACCAGTGGCCCAAGAGAGAGGAATGCCCGATAACGTATGCTGTCCGGACTTTGGCTGATGCTGAATGTGAATATTCCCAGGTAGAGAAGGAAGGTTTGGTGGTCATCTTTGGTGTGAGGAAGTTCCACCAATACTTTTACGGATGGGAATTTGTCATCATAACAGATCACAAATTTCTGCTAGGGCTACTGAAGGAAGACAAGATTGTGCTGCCCATAACTTCCAGTAGAATTCAGCATTGGGCCCTTTATTCTCAGCACATACAAGTACAAGGTAGAACACCGTCCAGGCAGCCAAGTGGCTAATGCAGAGCTTTGATAAAGGGTCAGTTAGACTCGAAACGTCAGCTCTTTTCTCTCCTTACAAATGCAGCCAGACCTGCTGAGATTTTCCAGTATTTTCTCTTTTGGCTAATGCAGATGCCTTGCACTGCCTCCCATTGGCAGATACTCCACCGCTGATGCCTCCCTTAGAAAAGTCCATCTGGTTTTAAACTTTCTGATCACTTTTCCGGTCACCACAGCAGATATCTGACTGTGGACACAAAAAAATCCTTTCCTTGCAAAACTGAAACAGCTGGGGGTAATGGGGAGATGGAAAGGTCATCACAACCAGGACAGAGACCTTCCCATACCCAGCCAGATCAGATCGCCATTATAGGATAGCATATGACTGTGGGGAGCAAGGGTAATTGTCCCGAGTTGCTGCCAGATATTGATTGAACTCCTCCAGGGTCATCTAGGGGTTTCCAAGATGAAGATCTGGCAAGAAGCTATGTCTGATGGCCAGGGTTGGATACCAACATTGCTGCATTGATGGATCAGTGCCCAAAATGTCAACAAAGACAAAAATTGCCACCAGTGGCTGCCCCACATTCATGGGAATGGCTGGGAAAACCCTGGACTAGGTTACTTATTGACTCTGCTGGTCCTTTCATGGGCTCAGTGTTCCTGGTCATTGTGGACGGCCATTCAAAGTGGCTGGATGTGCATAAAGTCCATTCGCACACTGTGGGATGACAATCGAGAAGCTGTGAGCATGGCTTATGATATACAGACAATGAAATCATTTACCAGCAGGGAATTTGAGTATGTCCTAAAGTTGAATGGTATTTGGCACATAAGGTTAGCTCCATATTATCCATCGTCCAATGGTCTGGCAGAAAGAGTGGTCCAAACATTGAAGGCAGACTTCAAGGAAGAAGCAGCCTATAGCATCACTCAATACCAAACTGTCCGGTAGTGTTAGGATCAGTTCTCACACAACAACAGGGATAGTTGCTGATTGGGAGAAGGCTGCACACCAGGTTAAACCTGGCATTCCGTGACCTGTGAGGGGAGACTGAAACAGCAGTAGGAACGCCAAGGCTGACCTGGGACAAAAATGTCTCCGTGAAAACTACAAGAGAAAGACCAGCCCTTCATCCCTGGACTTGGCAGCAGGGAGGGATGTAATGATTAGAAATGGGTGGCCCTTACTGACTACAACACCCTTTAATTGCCCACTGAGCAGGCCCTGGCTAACAGATATAAACAGGGGATTTAGAATATCCTCCGTACAGGGGACTGAATCTGAGTTGCCTGACCACAGTACTCTGCGCAGGTAAATATAAGGTGACTTGGTGAAAGGATACTGGCCTCTGTGCAGTTATTTCAGTAATCTATCACTTAAGTTGATTTCTTATACAGTTCACAAAAATAAAATAAATTTTAGAGCTAAAGTCCAGTGACCTTTTTCCCCCTCCCCTCTGATCTGTAAGAAAATGGTTTTCCTGTTTTTGGTAAGAATAGCCCTTTTTTTTGTTTTGATGAATACATGATTACTTTGGAAGCTTTTGACATTTACAAGTCCAAAGCAAATGTTTTTACAGGACCTGCATGTTTAATCTACAAATTTCAAACCATAGTTTAAAGTTTTTGCAAATAACATACCAGTTTGGATAATGTTTTACAAACAAAATAACCACACAAGTAAATGGAAGTTGGGATATTTGTACTTTAGTAAATCTTCCATTTTTGCTTGCAAATATACAGTTGCAAAATTTAAAATATTGTTTTAAAAATGTTGCATTAAATTATTGCTGTAAAATCATTGAAACTAGTCTTCGGAGTAGGCCATTTAATTCTTCGAGTCTGCTTTGCTATTCAGTATGACCATAGCTGATCCTATATCTGAATGCTATGTTGCTGCTTTCTCCCCATACCCATTGATGTCTTTAATGTCTAAAACAAATCTAATTCTTTAATATATTCGGGGACCTGGCCTCCCCAGCCTTCTGTGTGGAAGAGAATTCCATAGCTTCACTGACCTTAGTGAAGAAACTTCTCCTCTCAGGATATGGCATTTAGGACTATGTCTCCTAGTTCTAGGCCCCATGACCAGGTGCAGCCTGGTTCTCCCTGCATCCAGCTCTGTTACAACTTTATAAGATTCAATCAAAACTCCTCATCCTTCTAATCTTTAGCGAATACAGGCCCAGTTAAGCCAGTGTCTTTTCATAAATGGAAGCAGAAATGGCTGGAAAAACTCAGCAGGTCTGCCAACGTCTGTGTAAAACAAGCAGAATAATGTTTCCATTCCAGTGACCTCCTTCAGGTAGACTCAGGACAGGTCATTGAACTGCAAACATTGACTCTGCTTTCTCTCCACAGATGCTCCCCAGATTGCTGAGTTTTCCAGCCATTTCTGTTTTTGTTTCTGATTTCCAGTAACTGCAGTTAATTTTTTTTTTCGTTAAATCTCTTCTCCTAACAGCTTGGTTCTCCCGTATTCAGGTTTAGCATTAGAGAGGATAAGCATTTTTGTAACAGCTTGGGCTACCTTTCACATGGTCTCCCTTTATGTGATGAAGTGGAAATTTCCCTCCATGTTCCTAACTACAATTAAGAGAAGCAGTTGGAGGTTGCCCATGTGGGGTTTAATTAGCATTACTAAAGTGTACCCAGGGGAGCAGCTACATGATTTATATACCATGGCTTATTTTGTCATAGGCAAGAGGGAGAAGTGAATTCCTTCTTGAATGTGGAAACCTCAAAGGTGGAGCAGGAGGAGGCTATTCGGCCCTTCAAGCCTGCTCTGCCATTCACGATGTTCATGGCTAATCAGCTACCTCCGTTGTCTCATTCTGCTTTCTCCCCTTAACCTATGGTTCCATTCACCCCAAGTTCTATATCTAGCCACATCTTCTGTAACTGCGGTGAATTTTACTTTTATGTTCTTTTTTCCTTTTTTTGAACATTTGTTTTTATTCATTCATGAGACATGGGCATCACTGATTGGGCCAGCATTTACTTCTCATTCCTCATTGCCCTTGAAGGTGGTGGTGAACTTCTGCAGTCCATGTGGTATAGATATATCGATACTTTTAGAGAACAAATTTCAGAATTTGGACCAAGTGACACTGAAGGAATAGTAATGTTTTTGCAAGCCAGGATGGTGAGTGACTTGGAGGGGAGCTTAAAGCTGGTGGTATTCCCATGTATCTGTTGCCCTTGTCCTATTAGTAAATTGTAGTTTTGGAAGGTGCTGGACTGAAGGATCTTTTTCCATTCTCGACAGTTCTTTGACTCGAGGTCATAGGTTGTAACATCAGTGCATATTGAGCACCGGAGGTGGATGGAATGAATGGCTGTGGGTATGGTGCCAATCAAGTGGGCTGCTTTGTGGATAGCGTCAAGTTTCTTGACTGTTGTTGGAGCTGCGCAGCAGGCAAGTGGGAAGTATCCTGTCACACTCCTGACTTCTCGGTGGTGGACAGACATTCGAGAGTCAGGATGTGAGTTAGTTGCTGCAAGATTCCAGCCTCTGACCTGCTATTGTAGCCATTTCTTATATAGTTAATCCAGTTAATGGTAAATACAAGGATGTTGATAAAGGGAGATTCAGTAAGGTCATGCATTTGAATGTTATGGAGTGATGGTTAGATTCTCTTTCATTGGAGATGGTTCTTACTCATTATTTGACACTTTTCAACTTGAGCTTGGGCATTGTACATGTATTGCTGCATTAATTTTATAATTATTAGCAAATAATCTCATTTCTGATCTTATTATTGAGAGAAGGTTTATTGATGAAGCAGCTGAAGATAGTTGGA
This sequence comes from Chiloscyllium punctatum, assembly GCF_047496795.1. NCBI lineage: Eukaryota > Metazoa > Chordata > Chondrichthyes > Orectolobiformes > Hemiscylliidae > Chiloscyllium > Chiloscyllium punctatum. The sequence continues at coordinate 41,464,452 of NC_092750.1, read as the reverse complement.
CCTCCTGCGCTTCCCTGAGGAACTATTGCAGAAATGTCCTGAGTTGTGGTGATTGATGCCGAACAACCACAACAGTGTGCTAGCTATGACTTCAACTCGTAGAGAATGTTTCCTCTGATTGACATTGACTCCAGTACTGTTCTGGCTCCTTGATACCACACTTGGACAAATGCAGTCTTGATGGCAAAGGCAGTCACTCTTACTGCACTCCTGGAGTTCAGCTCTTTTGGCCATGTTTGAGCTCTGGCTGTAATGAGGTCCGGAGCTGAGTACCCTTGGCAGAACCCAAACTGGACTTCAGTGAGCAGGTTCTTGCTAAGCAAGTGCCTTTTGATAGCACTGCTGATATATACTACTTCTCACTTGACTAATGATTGAAAGCAGACTGATGAGATGGCAATTTATTGAATTGGATTAGTCTTGCTTTTTATAGGACATACCTGGGTAATTTTCCACATTGTCAGTTAGATGCCAGTGTTATAGCTGTAATGGAACAGCTTGGCTAGGGTGTAGCATGTTCTGGTGTACAGATCATTTGTACTACTGCCAGGATATTGTCAAGGCCTATAGATTTTACAATATCCAGTACCTCCAGCTGTTTCTTGGTATCATATGGAGTGTATCAAATTAGCTGAAGACTGGCATCTGTGATGCAGAGGACCATTGAAGGAGGCTGAGGTCATCCACTCAGCACTTCTAGCTGAAGGTTGTTACAAATGGTTCAGTTTTACCTTTTGCACTGATGTGTTGGGCTCCCTATCATTGAGGACAGATATATTTGTGGAGCCACTTCCTCCAATGAGTTGTTTTAATTGTCCACCACCATTCACGACTGGGTGTGGCAGTAGATCTGATCCATTGATGGACTCACTTAGCCCTGTCTGTTATTTGCTGTTGGACTTGCAAGTGGGTCATATGTTGTGGCTTCACCAGGTTGACACCTTTTTTTTAGAAATACCTGGTGCCGCGCTGGTCATGCTGCCTTGTACTCTTCAGTGAATCAGTCTTGATTCCCTGCTTTCATGGTCATGATAGAATAGGAAAAATGCCAAGTAATGAGGTTGTTGATTGTGATTGAATACAATTCTGCTGCTAGTTATGGCCCATAGCACCTCTCAAACCCTGTTGATGAAGTCCAATTTCAAATTACCCACAGCAAAGTCTTTTGGGCGAAACAAAATTCTGTTTTATTGCTGTGTTGAAAGCCTCAGGAAATGGCTTGCAATACACATTCAAGAGGGAAAAAAAAACAGAGAGGGAGAGCAGTTACAAATGATTTCCAATCAAAGATATCAGAAATTGTTAATGTGAGTCTAGTAAGTTGATTTCCAGTTGAAGTTCATTCAGTTGGTTGTACATAAAAAGCCCTTTGGCAGGAACTCAGTCATAGCTGAATTGCTGGTGAAGGTGTAGGTGTTATAAGCTAGAAATTTATTTGCTTCGCAGATAGAAGACCATTTTATCCCAAAAATCAGACGTTTGAGAGAAATAGAGACTGGATGTTGGCATTTAGTGTTACAAAAAGACTGATGGGCAGAAGTCAAATCTGTATAGATGTGATTTTATAAAAATATTAATGGGATTGAGGCTTTGGGTTGAGACACATGGTTAATGCGCGGGATTTGATGTCATCTCGTCTGGAACTATTGTATTTTGTTGTAAGTAACATTTGAGGTATTTGCGCCAGGTCAAACAATAATGGAGTCCATTGATTTTGTTCAGAATCAGTGAAGGTAGGCATCTCATCGGCTAGTCCATGGTGGTTTGGACGTGAATATTCATACAGTGCAAGGAGTGTCACAGTCCAGGTAATGTTTAGTTTGCTTTAGTCTTGGTAGTTGCTGGAAATTTCAGGGAGAAATCAACTTGTTTATTCTGTGGTTGATAGCAGTCATTTTAAAATCTTGGCAGAAGTACATAAGTTTTTAATTTTTTTAAATAGAAAAAAAAAATTTACTCTTACCCTCTAGGTATTTCAGTAGGTAATGCAGTTCTGTACAACCTGGAAACAAAAAGCTGGTATCAGCAAAATGAAGGTATTGATTTATTGCTTTTTTTTAATAAAAGGTAATTAATTCCTTAATGTTGCTTAGTGATGAAAATCTGCAGTTCTTATCCTGATCTGGTCTATGTGACTCTGGTTTCATAACTACATGGATATATGTTAATGGTTCTCTGAAATGATTAAACCAATCATTATTTATCAAACAGCAGTTAAGTAGGCAGCGCTCTATGATCTTCTCAGGATACTGTAATGAAGGTCATTGCAGTGAGATGTTAACTTCGTTTCTCCCTGTTCGTGGTTACTGCCAGATCTCTTGAGCATTTTTAAAGGTTTTCAAGTTTTGGTAGTGTTTTGTTTTTGTAATGAGCATTGACTTTAGCAGAAGTACCCACATTCTGAGAATAAATTTTATATAAACATCCACAAAATGTGAAGTATTGCAGATTCTGATAATCTGCAACAAAACCAGAAAATGCTGAAAGGTCTTTATAAAGCACGGGAACAGACTGTTCAGTCCAGCTTGTCCATGCTGTAATAGTACCAGCCTCTACCACTTCCTCTGGCAACTCATTCCATACACTCATCGCCATCTGCGTGAAAAAGTTGCCCTGAGGTCCCTTTAAAATCTTTTTCCTTTCAACTTGAACCTCTGCCCTCTAGTTTGGACTCATCATCCCAGAGAAAAGATCTTGTCTATTCCCACTATCCATGCCCCTTATGATTTTACAAACCTTTTAAGGCCACCCCTCAGCATCTGATACTCCAGGGAAAATAGCCCCAGCCTATTCAGGCTCTGCATGTAGCTCAAACCCTCCAACCCTGGCAATATCCTTGTAAATCTTTTCTAAAACTTTCAAGTTTCACAACATCTTTCCCATAGCAGGGAAACCAGAATTGAACACAGTATTCCAAAAGTCAATCAGCAGGTGAAGGAAAGAGAACTCTTTTCCTTTTGGGCAAAATGTAAACTTTTTTCTGCATGAGGACACTGTGGCTATCTGGTGTTGTTTCCATGTAAATCGGAGTGTTTGATTGTTAAGCAGCCTGGTTTTTCATGATTCGGTTCAATGTTGAGTCGTTGATGTTATCTAGTGCAGCTTCCCTGCTGATCCATATGAGTTGATGTGTTTCTTCTGCACTTTTAATGGTATTTTGTATGGAGTTTCTGATGCTGCAGTTATTTCTCTATCTCAGGGTAACATTAATTCAGAGATTCATATCTGCATTTCCCTTGTGTACTTGTTCCTTCTGAAAGGAAAAGAAAATTGGGGAAATATTTGAAATAAACTATCAGAATAGTTTGTGCTGGGTCACTTTTGCATCTTTGCACTGGTTGCCTTTAATGCTTGCTAACCCTCTTACCAAACTCAGTACTGTAACACATCAAAGTAATTACTGTGAAAGGACAGATAAAACATGAAGCTATTAATCATGCACGTATTTACAGAAATTACTCTGGGTTGTCCGTCAGTGATGAAAGCGACTTGGTCCCATTATTTCCTAAGGAAAAAAGGCAACTTGAAATTAAGACCATTCAGTAAAATAAACAGCTGTAGCAGTTAGGATTTAATTTCATTTTTTAGTAAGGATACAATGGAAGTCTGATATGTAAATGTGGGTATGAATAGGGGGAGAAGGAGTGTCTATTGGCAGTCCTGGTGAAGGTGGGGGGGACAGAAATGCTGTTGGAGCAATGGCATAGCGAATTTTCCTTCATTTCCTGGTGAAATTCGATGCATTCATTCTTTCAAAGCTTTTTGACCAGTTAAATTGAAAGAATTGTATCAGTTTTGAAAATAATAATAAGAGGAGCCCCTTTTGAGTTTCTGTTCGTCTCAGTGAAAGATTTTAGGGCCAGAAGTGAAACATCGCTTGTTTAGATTAAGCGGAAACCCTGGAATTTTACTTATTAACCTTATGAACATGGAGAAAAAAAGCCCTGAATCATCTACATTCTACCCGCAGAAAAAGACCCTGAGCTTTCAATTGCTGCCCACTTTAACACACCACCCTGTTCCCTGGCCAACATCTCTGACTCAGGCTTGCTACAATGCTCCAGCAAAGCTCAGTGCAAGCTGGAAGGACAACACCACCTTTTCTGCCTGGGGACGCTGCAGTCCTCTGGACTCAATAACGAGTCCAGTAATTTTAGGGCCTGAACTCCAGCACACAGACCAGGCCTTGTTATGACGTAGACTGCCTTACATACTACCTTTTGTGAGACACTAAAAGTCTCCATTAACAGCTATTCACTCTCCCAGGCAGATTGTTATTGACTCCTTTGTCTGTCCAATTGTTCTTCTTTCTTTGGGCTCTATCCCTACCTATAATTTACTCCTTGCCCCCTCCCCCCATCCTATGTCTTGCATATAAACTAACCCTTTCCTGGCTGCCATCAGTTCTGAGGAGGTGTCACCAGACCAGAAACATTTAACTTTGTTGATTTGTCTTTACAGATGCTGCTGGACCTGCTGTGTTTTTCCAGCAACTTCTGTTTTTGGTAGAGATTATAATGTACAATATGTGACCATTTAAATCATAAATTTAATATGAAAGGTGTCTCCAGGCATCTTTTTAAATAGAAAATTAGACAAAGGAAAACAGAAGTTATCCAAGAGTGGGATTTAAAGGAGTGATTGGACGTTTGCTAGAAAAGCTTCACACGTTCATGGATCTGGGCATCACTTACCGAGTCAATGTTTGGTGAGGCCATTTTGCTGTCGGTCTGCAGTAACGTGTACCCAGACTAGGTAAAGATGGCAGATTCACTTCCCTGATAAGTATATACAACAGTTAATGTGATATTATGGTCACCATTACTGAGATCACCCTTTAAGTTCTATTGTTAAACAAATTTAAACTTCACTTGCTGTGGTGGAATTTGAACCAACATTAACCTGGGTGTTTAGATTACTACTTCAGAATGCCATTGTCTCTCCAGAGAGATTTGAAGAGACTTAGGAGTTCAAACAGTAGAACGGATGACTAAAGGTTCTTAGAACAAAGAACAAAGAAAATTTACAGCTCAGGAACAGGCCCTTCGGCCCTCCAAGCCTGAGCCGGTCAAAATGTATTGTCTAAACATGTAATGTCCTAAGCATCTGTATCCCTCTGCTCCCCACCTACTCATGCATTTATCCAGATGCATCTTAAATGAATCTACCGCGCCTGCCTCGACCACCTCTGCTGGCAACGCGTTCCAGACACCCATCACCCTCTGTGTGAAGTATTTGCCGCGTGTATCCCCCTTAAACTTTCCACCTCTACCTTGAAATCGTGACCTCTCATTATTGAATCCTTCACCCTGGGAAAAAGCTTGTCTCTATCCACCCTGTCTATACCCTTCATGATTTTGAAAACCTCAATCAGGTCCCACCTCAATCTCCTTTTTTCTAATTAAAATAAACCTAACCTACTCAACCTTTCTTCATAGTTACACCTTCCATACCAGGCAACATCCTCGTAAACCTTCTCTGCACCCTCTCCAAAGTGTCCACATCATTTTGGTAATGTGGTGACCAGAACTGTACACAGTATTCTAAATGCAGCCGAACCAATGTCTTGTATAATGTTAACATGACTTGCCAGCTCTTATACTCAGTACCCCGTCCAATGAAGGCAAGCATACTATATGCCTTCTTGACCATTCTATCCACCTGTGCAGCAACCTTCAGGGTACAATGGACCTCCATTCCCAGATCTCTCTGCCCATTAATTTTTCCCAAGGTTCTTCTTTTAATAATGGAATAACAAAAGGACAAGATGAGGAAAATTCTAAAGTTGAATGACCCTGAAAGGAAATAGTGGACAATTAGTTTAACCATCTAATACTAAATCTGGCTGGACCACACAAAATACTCAGGTCCAACTCCCCTCTTATAAATCTGCTGACTATTCCAGGATTAGATGGCTTAAAACATGAGATTGCCTTCACAAATGTGAAATAACACACACTGAAAGCCGTGTGAGAGAGAGAGAGAGAGATTGTGATGTCCAGGGGGTCCAGCATTAGGAAGCCTGGTCTACAGAAATGTGGTAGCCATTTAGGACTGAGAAGGTCAGGAAGAGTGGTGAAGCTGTGGAATTCTCTGCCACAGAAAGCAGTTGAGACCAAAACATTGACTGGTTTCAAGAAGGAGTTAGGTATAGTTTTTGGGCTTCAAGGGACCAAAGGATATAGGGAGTAAATGGAAACTGGGGACTGAGTTGGTTGATCGGCCAAGATCATATCGCATAGTGGAATGGACTCGAAGGGCCCAAAGGCTTACTCCTTTTCCTATTTTGTAAGGTTTTATGTTATACTGTCATATATCAAACTCTGTCAATAAGTTTTATAAACAAGTTTTATTGAACAAGTATATTTAATAATAAATCGGTAATTTCGTTATTTATTAGAGAAACCTGGTTGCAAATTTGTATTCTGAAACGGTAGATGAAGGTGTGGAATTGACAAGGAGAAAGTGCGGACTGCAGATGCTGGAGACCAGAGTAGAGAGTATGGTGCTGGAAAAGCACCGCGGGTCAGGCATCATCCAAGGAGTAGGAGAGTCGACGTTTTCGGAATAAGCCCTTCAACAGGAGGGCTCTTGATGAAGGATTCATGCCTGAAGCGTCGATTCTCCTGCTTCTCGGATGCTGCCTGACCTGCTGTGCTTTTCCAGCACCAAACTCTTGACATGTTTTTAATTGGTTATATTGATAACTTGGTAAAACAGTTTAAAAACAGTTTGTGTCAAATGAATTCATGGACCTAGAGAAAGATTGTGCACTCCTTCAGCGTTGGTTATAACATTCACCCTTCTGATCTACTTATGTTCAGTTTGGGTTCTGCGAGGGCCAATCCTTTTTAGGACCTCAACAGCTACAGTCCATGTCTAGACTAGGGTCTTGAGATAAAGTGGAAGTGACCATCCTTGACATCAAGGAGCCTGAGTGCAACTGACCTTTATGGAAATTGGAAGGAAAACCTTCCATTGGTTTGAGTCCCACCTAACTAAAAGGAAGATTTGGTTTTGGAGGCCAGTCGTCTTGGTTGTAGGACATTGCTGCAGGAGTTTGAAATATTTTCTAATCAGAGATATTATGACACATCTGCAACAGGTGGGACTTGAAACTGATTTATTCCAGTGAGAGAGAAGGTAACTATCCACTCTTGATGTTCAATGGCACTTACAACCCTTGAGTCTCATGCTATCAATTTCTGGGAGGTTGCCATTGGCCAAAATCTTAACTGGACCAGTCATATAAACACTTACCTACCAGAGAATGCCAAAGGTTGCCAGTTCTGCCAGGATTAATTCACCCAAAGCTCATCCATTATCTAGAAGCCAGAATTTGGGACTGTGACAGAACACTTTCTACATGCCAGGATGATTGCAATTGCAGCAATATTCAAGAAGCTTGACACTATTCCAAGACGAAGTAACTTGCTTGAACGTTACGTCATTCATCCCTTTGAACATTCACTCCCTCCACCACTGCAGATGGTAGCAGCAGCGTTCTCGTCTACAGCACAGCAACATGACTTTCCAGTGCCTTACCTGCTACAATCTCTGAGGACGAGGGCCCGAGAAATGTTGGAACACCATCGCCTGCAAGTTCCTTTCCAAGTCGTACATCATCTTGACCTGGAGCTATGTCACCCTTTCTTCACATTCAGTGGTTTATAAAGCCTGAAACACCCTTCTGAACAGTTCAACATCACCACCTGAAGGATGACGAATGCTCACTTGCCCTATGAATTCTCATATCCCACAAAATGCATTTTAAATGCTTCAACATCATCCCCATACCTCACTTCACCATTAGTGGCTATGCCTTCAGAATTCTAAACTCGACATTTTCAAATTCACTTCATAAGCCATTGTCCTCTCCACCTCCCTCTTATTCCAAAAGCCTGTACTTTTTCTCAAATTTTTATCCAATTATCAAATAGCTCCTTTTTCTAAGGATTCCTGTTTTGATTTCACTCTGTGAACCTTCTTGAATCTTTCTCTGTATAATTGTGAGTTGTTGTTATGTACATTCTCACCACTTAGTTTTATAACCAACAGTCGGTTGTATCTGGAGATCCCATCCTATTGTTGCTGATATTTTGAAACCATTTCTAAGAATTGGTATGATTGTATATCGATAAAATCATTTGGGGTGGCATGGTGGCTCAGTGGTTAGCACTACTGCCTCACAGCACCAGGGCCCCAGATTCTATTCCAGCCTTGGGTGACTGTCTGTGTGGAGTTTGCACATTCTCTCCATGTCTGTGTGGATTTCCTCCGGTTGCTGCAGTCCTCCCACACTCCAAAGATGTGCAGGTCAGGTGAATTGGCCATGGTAAATTGCCCATAGTGTTAGGTGCATTAGTCAGAGGGAAATGGGTCTGGATGGGTTACTCTTCAGAGGGTCAGTGTGGACTGGTTGGGCCGAAGGGCCTGTTTCCACACTATAGGGTTTAAATAATGGCCAGGTCGTGAAAAAGAAGTTTGTGGACCTCCGATTTAAGTTGACTGACATGAGGGTTCTCATTGTTGTGCATGTTACCACATAGGGAAATAGAAATTTAGAAATGCAATCCAACTGAATTTAAACAAGAGGCTGGTATTTTATTTTCAAAGTTTTCTATTCTTTCAGGTTCATTTTCTGTCCATCCAAAAAATAATGTTATGACCTGGGTTATGGATTACTACTTCAGGCACCCACCAAAAGCTACTTCTGTATTGGCTACAGTAAATTTAGATGAGAGTTAACCTATCTATCATCCTTTCAGGTCAGGCAAGATCAATGTGAAATTTCGATCGGATTGTCACCCTTGAAATCTCTCTTCAGTGAAACTTCAAGAAGGGGAAATTTGTCTAAACTGGTAAATTTCAATTTTAAAAATATAATAGGACTTGGAATGTGTATATGTAGTGTAAAGCACATAATAGCAGATTAACCTGTTTTAAGCCCAATTCCTCTTGTCCCTGTTTGTGTAATTGCCCAAGATCAATTTCATCTCTGGTGCGTGAACTCATTTTGCCCAGACCTGGACATAAATATTTTCTGTTCATTCCTCTTGCCTAAGGGAGAAATTTATGCTCCAATATATAATAAAAATAATATAGACTGAAAAGTATTTCAGTAGGGCAGCACAGTAGCTCTGTAGTTAGTACTGCTGCCTCACAGCACCAGGGACCCAGGTTCAATTTCCACCTAGGTGACTGTCTGTGTGGAGTTTGCACATTCTCCCCGTGTCTGTGTGGGTTTCCTCCGGGTGCTCTGGTTTCCTCCTACAATCCAAAGATGTGCAGGTCAGGTGAATTGGCCGTGTTAAATTGCCCGTGGTGTTAGGTGCACTAGTCTGGGGTAAATGTAGGGTAGGGGGAATGGGTTACTCTTCGGCGGGTCAGTGTGGACTTGTTAGGCCAAATGGCCTGTTTCCACACTGCAGAGAATCTAATCTAATCTAAATAAAGTAATGGACCTCAATAAAACCAATGATATTCAAAGTTGATTCATATTAGCAGAAGATATAATGTGAAATGATTCAATTTGAGTTTGTTTTGCTTTATATTGATGTGAATATCTGAAATAACCACATTTAAATTCTTGCTAACTGAGCATCTGATCATCAAATTGCTTATTCCCAGTGGAGTAAGCAGTTTGGGCTTTTAGTTCTCTGGCTGCTTTAAATGATTAGACACCATACTCATGTTAACTCTACTTAGTACAAGTGGAAGCCATAATTACATGCATCAATGGTAATCATTCAGCTGGGTGAATCAAGTCTTTGTATTATGCGAAGAAGATTAAATCAAGGGAAAAAAACTGTTTTGACATAAATTATTACAACCTAATGTTAGCTGCCATTTTATCAGCCAGCTATTTTTTCCATTTGTTGGGCCCCAGTCAAATTCAGGTCAAATTAAAATATGTAAGTCACATTCCATTTACGTTACCTAGACTCATCAATTGCAAGTTAAAATGTGACACAAATCCCTGCCAATCATGAACATTTCAAAAACCAGGTGGGAATGGTGTGGAGGTGAAGATAATTGATTGTGCACATATTGCTGTTACACACTGCAACACCAGTCAGTGGCACTTGTGAATGAGAAAATATTTCACTCCATCAAAATACAGCAAGTGCTCTTGTATAGGAACATCATCTGTGAAGGAACAATCTTCTGATGACCATCCCTAATATTCAAGCCTGAGATATTTATGACCAAATGACTGCTGGCTGCTTGGACTTATTACCTGTCATCATGGCTGCTGATCTGCTTGTGCAGCAACTTATGCTCCACTGTTAGCTTGTTTGATTTCCTGTTTAGGTGAAATGCTAGCCAAGTATTTTAGTCACTTACTGCAGCTCCTGAATTGGACTCCTTTGTAACATCCCGATGTTATCTGAAACAGTACTTATTGGAGATGTGTTTGGTCTCTTCCGCTTTTCTGAAAAGATGCTAGAAATATAAATCTTTTGCCTGGAAATAATTGTCAAGGGAAAGTACAGTAATCTGGACAGTTTTTTGAAAAAGTACATTTGAAATCACAAGCTTTCACAAGCTGGGCAGCACGGTGGCACAGTGGTTAGCACTGCTGCCTCACAGCGCCAGAGATCCGGGTTCAATTCCCGCCTCAGGCGACTGACTGTGTGGAGTTTGCGCATTCTCCCCGTGTCTGCGTGGGTTTGCTCCGGTTTCCTCCCACAGTCACAAAGATGTGCAGGTCAGGTGAATTGGCCATGCTAAATTGCCGGTAGTGTTAGGTAAGGGGTAGATGTAGGGGTATGGGTGGGTTGCGCTTCGGCGGGGCGGTGTGGACTTGTTGGGCCGAAGGGCCTGTTTCTACACTGTAAGTAATCTAATCTTTCGGAGCGCTGCTTTTTTTGTTAGGTGAAATTACCTAACAAAGAAGTAGCGCACCAAAAGCTTGTGATTTTAAGTAAACCTGTTGGACTGGTGTTGTGTGACCTCTGACACCAGCACCTCCACATTAAAGTACATGACTTGATCCACAAAGCTTAAATGCAAACACAAGGACCATTATGTATTCCTTTGCTGGATCAAGAAATCTTTTGACATTTCTACCAGAGAGCTGGATGGATTGCTACCTATTTGAGAAGAGCTGACATTGTGATTTACTGACTTCTTTATTACCATGAATAGTGGTTATATGATGTATATTCTGATGACTTTTGCAGGAGTCCATTAGTTTCATCAAAATGTAGCCATTTTTCCAGTATCTTGGGAAAATAGAAGCTCTGGTGCTTTATAGATTTGTGGTGTGCACAAGAATTATGGGAAATCTGGCAAGAATCCATAGCCCAGGAATTGGCAGAAGGAGGACAGATATGGGCCTACGATAATGAACCACAGGGTACACTCAGTCCACTTCGACTTCTGGTGCAGCCACGATCCTTTACTAGCTCGTTTTGAGAGAAAATGGATGCAAGTTTTGAGATCTGAAGTTATTGCACATGAGACTAAGATGTGTATTGGTGAAATGAGGTATTGTTCATTGTGCTTGCATTATGCATTGATAGAGCAGTGGAAGAGGTCAGTAACAGTGGGAGAGGGGTGGAGAGCTACAGAGGCAAACATCCGAAAGCTCAGGATCATGCTTGTGTACTGAAAAATGGAATGGTGGTCTTGGCTTTATTCTACAATATATAATGGATTTATTGGGAATTTGACCTGTGCATTAATTTGATTTTTCATCTATTACTTAGAGTACATGTCACAAATATATGAAGAATAGCCTGTGCCCCTTTAATTACTTTGTTTCATTCGCTTTTGTGCCTACTTTTAGTGTTAAATTATACTCTGAGAAGGTTATGCCAATGACACAATGTTATGTTGTTTAGCTATTAGAAGATTTTCATTACTTAATGGTACTGTTAAAGCAAAAGAGTTGGTGTGTGTGCAAATGTGAAAGACCAAAAGACTTGACATATGCTGTGTGAGTTGAGCCAAATTGTGTTTCAAATTTAATTTAGAAATTACAATCAATTTGTCAGAATTCATTATGCAATTAAAATGTCTGTCACATTCTTCAAGCTTGTACAATTTTCAGTCAAAAGACATTTTATTGGCATGCTTCTCTTTTCTATATATCTTCGTACATTGAAGAATTAAGCCTGCCATTTGTTCTTGTGTGAAGTATTTGACGAGTGATTGAAAAGGATATTAAATGGGGAATAATGATGATCAGAAGTGATTATAAAACAACAGTGTCATTGAAGGACGGACTTGATGTTGAAAACCTACAGATGAAATTGCAGTTTTGAATTTGAGCCCATATCTCCATTATTTTTCCAATGTTCTGGCACATTACTCATGGCATTGCATGCAATAAGTGTGAGGATGTGATGGTGGATTTTAATGACCCGTCACTCAGCTGGCAATCAGTGCAAGTAAGCCGCGGTCTGATTTTGTTCATTTGGGAAGTCTGGTATGTTTTGGGGTGCAAGTCACACTAAAGTGCTGCTGGTGAGCTCTCAGCTGGAACTTTGGTGGTAACTGCAGTGGAACCTGAGATGGCCTATATTGCCCTCATGAAGTTTTGGGCAGAGAACCATCAAATTACATTAAGATTGCATTTATGCAAATCACTGCTTTGTGGTAATATCCAATGTCCAGTTGGGTTCTTTGGCTGTCCAGTGCAAGAGGACATTGGAGTGGAACATAGAACATTACAGCCCTTGGCCCTCGATGTTGCGCCGACCTGTCATACCAATCTGAAGCCCATCTAACCTACACTATTCCATGTATGTCCATATGCTTGTCCAATGACGACTTAAATGTACTTAAAGTTGGTGAATCTACTACTATTGCAGGCAAAGCATTCCGAACCCTTACTACTCTCTGAGTAAAGAAACTACCTTTGACATCTGTCCTATATCTATCGCCCCTCAATTTAAAGCTATGTCCCCTCGTGCTCACTGTCACCATACTTGGAAAAAGGCTCTCCCTGTCCACCCTATCTAACCCTCTGATTATCTTGTATGTCTCTATTACGTCACCTCTCAACCTTCTTCTCTCCAATGAAAACAGCCTCCAGTCCCTCAGCCTTTCCTCATAAGACCTTCCCTCCATACCAGGCAACATCCTAGTAAATCTCCTCTGCACCCTTTCCAAAGCTTCCACATCCTTCTTATAATGCAGTGACCAGAACTGTACACAATACTCCAAGTGTGGCTGTACCAGAGCTTTGTACAGCTGCAGCATAACCTCATGGTTCCGGAACTCGATCCCTCTATTAATAAAAGCTAAAACACTGTATGCCTTCTTAACAACCCTGTCAACCTGGGTGGCAACTTTCAAGGATCTGTGTACCTGGACACAGAGATCGCTCTGCTCATCTACACTACCAAGAACCTTACCATTAGCCCAGTACTTTGCATTCCGGTTACTCCGACCAAAGTGAATCGCCTCACACTTGTCCGCATTAAACTCCATTTGCCACCACTCAGCCCAGCTCTGCAGCTTATCTATGTCTCTCCGTAACCTACTACATCCTTCGTCACTATCCACAACTCCACCGACCTTAGTATCGTCTACAAATTTACTAACCCACCGTTCTACACCCTCATCCAGGTCGTTTATAAAAATGACGAACAGCAGTGGACCCAACACTGACCCTTGCGGTACACCACTGGTAACTGGACTCCAGGATGAACATTTCCCATCAACCACCACCCTCTGTCATCTTTCAGCAAGCCAATTACTGATCCAAACTGCTGCATCTCCCACAAGCCCATTCCTCCGCATTTTGTACAATAGCCCACTATGGGGAACCTTATCGAATGCCTTACTAAAATCCATATACACCACATCAACCAGTTTACTCTCCTCTACTTGTTTGGTCACCTTCTCAAAGAACTCAATAAGGTTTGTGAGGCACAACCTACCCTTCACAAAACTGTGCTGACTATCCCTAATCAAATTATTCTTTTCTGGATGATTATAAATTCTACCTCTTGTAGCCTTTTCTAACACTTTACCAACAACTGAAGTAAGGCTCACTGGTCTATAATTACCAGGTTGTCTCTACACCCCTTCTTGAACAGGGGAACCACATTTGCTATCCGCCAATCTTCCGGCACTATTCCTGTAGACAATGACGATTTAAAGATCAATGCCAAAGGCTCGGCAATCTCCTCCCTGGCTTCCCAAAGGATCCTAGGATAAATCCCATCTGGCCTAGGGGACTTATCTATATTCACACTCTGCAGGATTTCTAATACCTCTTCCTTGTGAACCTCAATCCCACCTAATCTAGTAGCCTGTGTCTCAGTATTCTCCTCAACAACATTGTTGTTTTCTAGAGTGAATACTGTTGAAAAATATTCATTTAGTGCTTCCCCTATCTCCTCTGACTCCACACATAACTTCCCACTACTATCCTTGATTGGCCCTAATCTTACTCTCGTCATTCTTTTATTCGTTAAATACCTATAGAAAACTTTAGGGTTTACCCTGATCATATCCGCCAACAACTTCTCATGTCTCCTCCTGGCTCTTCTGAGCTCTCTCTTTAGGTCTTTCCTGGCTACCTTGTAACCCTCAAGTACCATAACTGAGCCTTCATATCTCAGTGAAGGAAATTGAGTGAAAATTCACAACTTCCATTTAACTGCATGACTGACTTTCTGTTTGTTAAGCAAAGGAAGCATTATTTGATGCAGTCTTGTGTTATGAAGGTGTAGAAGTGTGTTATATCTTTGAGAGCGAAGGACTTAGAGAGGCACACAGAGTGCTGGAGAAGTTACATTGTAACATTTGGTCCAGCAGCTAGAGTAGTGGTTGCCTGGATACAAAAACAAATTTGAATTCAGCCAGTCGGTTTAAATTATACTCCAAAAATACCAAACTCCAATCGGGTTTGAATTTAGTATTTTGACAATATTAAAAGCCGATGATGCAATTCAATCTGTGGGGTAGAAGACTGGGAAAACCTGAACAGTTGGAGAACTGCCAAGCCTCCAACATCTGCAGTCTGCCTGGAAAATTACCTCTCTTAAAGGTACCTTTATCAGTCAGTGACCTGTGAAACAGAAATGCTTAAGAAGAAGAAAATCTACAGAGGAAGGTACCAAGAGAAGATTCGACAGCTGCCTGGTTTTGAAATTTGAATTTTGGTAAATCTTAATTGGGGGTTTTATCAGATGAGTATTATGGAAGGGAAAACAAACAATAGGTTAGAGGAAGAAGTTGTAAATAGTTGTTAGTTAATTATTCTCTGTTATACTTTACAAAATAAAGTTGTTGCTTTTTACTTTAACTAGTTCTTAGCCTCTCGAATTTGCACAGATTACCACACTGGATAAATCTTTTCTGTGTTGCTAGTTTAAATTAGCAGGTGGGGGTTCAGCCAATGTCGTAACTGTTTGGGGGCTTTCATCTGAGATTTGAATTGGTTTAGACAGATTTGAATAGATTTGGGGGTACGAAAAATCCCAACAGATTAAAACACTTGCAGGTTAGTGTCCTCGATCTTTAAATAAAACCTAGGGGAAACGATTTGTTTAATTTCAGTGATTTGTGGTTGATTAAATTAAAAGTGAGAGAAATGGCTCTCAAAATTGTGAAAGACATTCTGGGATTTGAAGATGATTCTCAAGCTTGTCAAGAAAGTTTAGAAGGAAAGAGAAAGGCCATACATTTAGAATTAACAATAAGTTAGATTTGGGTTTAACCACAGACAAAAGTAAAGCTGAAATTGTAAGGGAGTTACTCAAATACTTAAGTGTGTCAAAGAAACAGACAAGTACAGTAGACATAGAAAAATTTAAATTACAATTGAGGAAAATGGAGTTGGAAGATAGAGAGAATGTTCTTAGCTGAGCAAACACTGAGGGAGAAGAGAGAGAGGGGGGAAAAAGAATTTGAACTTGAGAAGTTGTGACTTAGTCAGCAAAGTCAAGTTAACAGGATGGAGATTAAAAGAGAAGGTAGTGATATATTCGAATATGTTAAAACTCTGCCACATTTTGATGAAAAAGATGTTGAATCCTTCTTTATTTCATTGAGAAATTGGCTGGGCAGATGGCGTGTTCCAAGGATTTATGGGTAATTCTAGTTCAGACTAAACTGGTAGGCAGAGCTCGGGAGATATTCACGGTGTTGTCAGATGAGAGGTCGAAATTATGAAGAGGTTGAAGAGGCTATTTTAAGTGCTTACGAATTGATACCAGAAGCATATAGACAGCAGTTCAGAAACACAAAGAAGAAACCAGGTCAGACTTACGTTGAGTTTGCAAGAATTAAACATAGTAGTTTTGATAGATGGGTGCTTGCTTTGAGAATAGATAGAACTTTTAAGACTCCACGAGAGATTATTCTGCTGGTGACGTTTAAAAACTCACTTCCAGAGATGATAAGATTTCATGTGGAGGAACAAAAAGTTCAGGAATGAGAAGGGCAGCAGAATTAGCAGATGTTGGTGCATAAGACAAACTTCCGGCCAGAATTTCATCCTGTGAGGGATAAAATTGGGAGAAGAGGAGACCCTACACTACAAAAGAAAGAGTAGAGACCACTGGTAAGAATATACCACGGGTTAAAGAAGCCCAAGAGAGTGAAAGGCCTCCGATGTTTTCACTGTAATGGAGTGGGACACAGAAAATTACAGTGCCAGTGGTTTCAGAAGGGCACTGGGAAAAGGTGTTTTCACTGCCAGAAAGTGTGACACGTAAAGTCACAGAGCTGGTTGTTAAAGAAAGGTACTGTGGGAAAAGATGTGGTAAAAGAAGCTAAGCCAGTGGCATTAGTGAAGGTAGTAAAGGAGACCCCAAGAAGAGCTGGGGAGCTGCAGGACAGTGCACAGCCTGGGCAGGGGTTGGGTATGGGATTAGTACCTGATCTCTACAAAGAATTCGCCTCTGAGGGTAAAGTTTACTCAAAGAACAGGGGGCGAAGCACAAGAAGTATAATTTTGAGTTACAGGATCTAACCAGTCGCTGATAGTAAGGAATGAGCAAATATGCACTCTTTCTGATTTGTTACCTGAGAGTGTAGTAATTTGTGGGATAGATGGACAAAAATTTCGCATTCTCCTATGTAAGAGTGCCAACTTAAGACTGGGGAAGTTACAGAGGGAGTGATTGACAGAGTGTCAGTTCCATGAATTCAGTTTGTCCTTGGGAATGATTTAGCAGGATCCAAGGTGGGAGTGACACGCCTTGTTGTGGAGAAGCCCAAGGAAAACCAAGAAACTGAGGAATTAAAACAAAATTATCCTGGTATTTTCCCAGACTGTTTCGTAACCATATCTCACTGTCATAAGTCACAACACTAAGCAAAAGCTAAAGAGTTGAGGTTCAGTTAGTGGATACCCTGTTTGATGTAATGGTGCAGGAAAAACCTGAACAGGCAGAGGCTCAGACAGAAGTGTTTAGCCCTGAAAGGCAAAGGGACTTGCAACAGAAAGATAAGACGATAAAAGATATATGTGGATATGTACACCGAAAAGGAGGCAAAGAATATTCCGGAGGGTTATTATCTGAAAGGTAGAATCCTAAGACAGAAATGGAGACCATGGCAGGTTAGTGCAGAGGAGAAATGGGCCGAAGTGCACCAGATTGTGTTACCAGAAGGATACAAAAAGGTGGTGTTACGGGTAGCACATGAGCTACCTGTAGGAGGTCTCCTAGGGGTATGAAGGACTCAGGCTAAGGTACCAAAACATTTTTACTGGCCTAGAATGCACAAGGATGTGGTTAACATTTGCTGTACATGTCATACGTGTCAAATAGTAGTTAAGCCATAGGCAGTAATAAAACCAACACCTTTGTTGCCAATATGCGCATTTGAAGAAAATTTCATGCTGTTATAATTGATTGTGTAGGTCCCCTCCCGAGAACTAAAAGTGGGAACCAGTACTTGTTAACCATAACGGATGTGTCTACCAGATTTCTGGAGGCAATTCCATTGTGGAGTATCAAGGCAAAAAGTGTGATAGAGGATTTAGTAGCTTTCTTTACATGGTTTGGGCTACCCAGAGAGATTCAGTCGGACCAAGGCTCAAATTTTACTGCAAGGCTGTTTGAGGAGATTATGGATAGTGTAGGTATACAGCACTTTAAATCCAGTGCATATGATCCTGAATCCCAGGGAACTTGAGAAAGGTGGTATCAAACCGTGAAGACCACGTTGAGAGCTAACTGTCAGGATTACCAGAATAGTTAGGATAAAGGAATCACATTTTTACTGTTTGCCATTAGTGATGTCCCAAACAAATCTACTCTGTTCACTCCCTTCGAGCTAATATTTGGGCATGAAGTGAGGTCATTTGAAATTAATTAAAGAAAAATTGACAGGACCAAAATCTGAGATGTCACACTTTAGATTATGTATCGGAGGTGAGGGAGAGATTAAATCGAGTAGGTAAGTTAGCTAACCAGCACCTAAAGAGGGCACAGAATAAAATGAAACAGGTGACAGATAAGAGCTCTGAGACTCGGACATTTGCCTGAGGGAATACCAGTGATATGAGATCCCCTCAAAGCCAGGGTTAGTGGTCCCTATCAAATTGAGAAAAGATTGAGTCAGGTGAACTATCTAGTAAATGTGCCAGATAGAAAATAATGATATCGGGTATGTCATGTGAACATGTTGAAACCGTATAATACCAGCGAGAAAGAACTGGAGAAACAGGTGTTAGTTAATGCCCCGCAGAGTTAGAAATCAAATCCACATTATGTGGATTTTGATGTGCCTCAAAATAGATTTTAAAAAAATGAAGAAGTCCTTGAAGAGTGGGATAGGTCAGTAAGCTATCTGTCTCAGGAGCATAGAACACAGTTGAAAGATTTGTTTCTGCAGTGTAAGGACATATGTAAGAATCAGATGGGGAGAACTAATGCTGTTGTATATGAACTAGACGTAGGGAATACTGCTCCAATAAAACAGCACCTCTATCGGCTTAATCCTTTCTCAGCCAAACAGGTCCAGAAGAAGGTGGACGCCATACTCAATGAGGATATCATCAAACCAAGCTAGAGCGAGTGGAGTTCGCCAATCGTCTTAGTTCCCAAACTGGACAGGACTAAACAATTCTGCGTGGATTATTGGAAGGTCAACGCCGTTTCAAAACCGGACTCGTATCCAATTCTTAGATTGAAGAATTGTATCGAGAAAGTTGGACAAACCAGTTACATTATTAAGTTGGACTTCCTGCATGGTTACTCGCAAGTATCTATCAGACACGGCGAAAGAAAATTCTGTGTTTGTAACCCCAAGTGGGCTGTATCAGTTTAAAGTGATGCCCTTTGGAATGAGGAACGCGTCCGCCACATTCCAAAGACTCATGAACAGAGTTGTGGCTGGGTTAACCAACTGTGCAGTCTATTTGGATGATGTAGTGATCTTTAAGTCCTGGAAAGATCACATGGTACAGTTGGCACAGCTCTTTGAATGACTATAAGAAGCAAAACGTAATAAACTTAAACAAAACTGAATTCATGAAAGCAGAGGTGATGTTCTTGGGATATAACATCTGTCATGGAAGGTTGGCCCTATGGAATGCAAAGACGAAGGCCATCGAGGAATTTTCATGACCAACCTCGAAGAAAGAGGTGATTTGATTTTTGGGACTCAGCGGATTCTATTGGAAATTTGTTCCAAACCTCAGCAATGTAGTGGCACTGGTAACCAATTTGCTGATGAAGAACACAAAATTTCAGGGAACAGAACAATACCAGGAGGCATTCGACCATTTGAAATCAATATTAGCCACCAAACCAGTTTTAGCCACCAAACCACACTTTTTTCAAAACCTTTTGAAGTCGCCATCGATGCTAGTGACATAGGAGTTGGAGCTATACTGTTCCAGGAAAATGAGGATGGGATTGAACTGCCAGTTGGTTACTTTTCTAAGAATTTCCACATTCACCAGAGGAAACACTCCACGATCAAAAAATAACTATTGAGTTCGGTACTGGCCTTAGAACATTTTAATGTTTATGTCACGAACAATGTGTTGGAGACAGTTATGTACACGGATCACAATCTTCTTACATTCTTAGAACACTTTAAAGACAAGAATATGAGACTATTTCATTGGAATCTTATGTTAAGAGACTTTTAATTTAAAAATTGTATATGTTGCGGATCATAAGAATGTACTCAAGATGCATTATCGTGGATTTAATTGATGAAGTTTAGATGAGATTTAATTTTTTTTATATACACAGGTGTATGGGAAGATGTTAAGGTGAACTTAGATTAAAGTTATCTGTATGTTATGGTAATGTGTTCAAAGAATAGAAAGAAATTTGAAGCTATCTTTTCATTACGATGGTTCATTGTTTCTTAAGGGGGTCCATCTGATGATGTACAAGTGTACTATACCTTTGAGAGAGTGAAGGACTTAGAGAGACATACAGAATGCTGGAGAAGTTACATTGTAACATTTGCTCCAGCAACTAGCGTAGCTGGTTTGCTGAATTCGAATTTGTTTTTGTATCCAGGCAATTAGTTTAAATTATACCCCAAAAATACCAAACTCCAATCAAGTTTGAATTTAGTATATTGACAATATTAAAAGCCAATGACACAATTCAATCTGTGGGGGTAGAAGACTGGGAAAATTTGAACAGATTGCCAAGATTCCAACATCTGCGGACTGCCTGGAAAACTAGCTCTCTTAAAGGTACCTTTATCGATCAGTGTCCTGTGAAACAGAAGAAGAAAATCTACAGAGGAAAATACCAAGAGAAGATTTGACAGCTGGCTTGTTTTGAAATTTGAATTTTGGCAAATCTTAATCAGGGGTTTTATCTGACTAGTATTATGGAAGGGAAAATAACCAAGAGCTGAGAGGAAGGAGTTGTAAATAGTTGTTAGTTAATTATTCTCTGTTGTACTTTACAAATTAAAATTGTTACTTTTTACTTAAACTAGTTCTTGACCTCTCTCATTTCCACAGATTACTGCATGGGATAAATCTTTTCTGTGTTGCTGTTTAAATTAGTGGGGGTGGGTGGGGGTTACCCATGTTGTAACATTTAATATATAGGAAGCATTGCATGCTTTCCTCTTTAACATAATGTCAATGTGTAATCGGAGCAAGTCAATTTATTTTTGTAGAAAAATACAGTGCAAGCCATTCACTCCCCATAGTGGCTTCACGGTGGCTCAGTGGTTAGTGCTGCTGCCTCACAGCACCCAGGTCCCAGGTTCGATTCCAGCCTCGGGTGATTGTCTGTGTGGAGTTTGCACATTCTCCCCGTGTCTGCGTGGGTTTCCTCCGGGTGCTCTGGTTTCTTCCCACAGTCCAAAGATGTGCAGATCAGGTGAATTGGCCACGCTAAATTGCCGAGAAGAAAGTGAGGACTGCAGATGCAGATGCTGGAGATCAGAGCTGAAAATGTGTTGCTGAAAAAGCGCAGCAGGTCAGGCAGCATCCAAGGAACAGGAGAATCGACGTTTCGGGCATAAGCCCTTCTTCAAGAATGAGGAAAGTGTGTCCAGCAGGTGAAGATAAAAGGTAGGGAGGAGGGACTTGGGGGAGGGGCATTGGAAATGCGATAGGTGGAAGGAGGTCAAGGTGAGGGTGATAGGCTGGAGTGGGGTGGGGGCGGAGAGGTCAGGAAGAAGATTACAGGTTAGGAAGGCGGTGCTGAGTTCGAGGGTTGGGATTGAGACAAGGTGGGGGGAGGGGAAATGAGGAAACTGGAGAAATCTGAGTTCATCCCTTGTGGTTGGAGGGTTCCTAGGTGGAAGATGAGGTGTTCTTCCTCCAGCCGTCGTGTTGCTATGGTCTGGCGATGGAGGAGTCCAAGGACCTGCATGGCCTTGGTGGAGTGGGAGGGGGGAGTTGAAGTGTTGAGCCACAGGATGGTTGGGTTGGTTGGTCCGGGTATCCCAGACCGGGTTCTCTAAAATGTTCCGCAAGTAGGCGGCCTGTCTCCCCAATATAGAGGAGGCCACATCGGATGCAGCAGATGCAGTAAATGATGTGTGTGGAGGTGCAGGTGAATTTGTGACGGATATGGAAGGATCCCTTGGGGCCTTGGAGGGAAGGGTGGGGTATGGGTGCAAGTTTTGCATTTCTTATGGTTGCAGGGGAAGGTGCCGGGAGTGGAGGTTGGGTTGGTGGGGGGTGTGGACCTGACAAGGGAGTCACGGAGGGAGTGGTCTTTTCGGAACGCTGATAGGGGAGGGAAGGGAAATATATCCCTGGTGGTGGGGTCCGTTTGGAGGTGGCGAAAATGATGACAGATGATACAATGTATATGGAGGTTGGTAGGATGGTAGGTGAGGACCAGTGGGGTTCTGCCCTGGTGGCGATTGGAGGAGCGGGGCTCAAGGGCGGAGGAGCGGGAAGTGGAGGAGATGCAGTGGAGAGCATCATCGATCACGTCTGGGTGGAATTTGCGGTCTTTGAAGAAGGAGGCCATCTGGGTTGTACGGTATTGGAACTGGCCCTCTTGGGACCAGATGAGGCGGAGACGAAGGAATTGGGAATATGGGATGGCATTTTTACAGGGGACAGGGTGGGAGGAGGTGTAGTCTAGGTAGCTGTGGGAGTCGGTCGGTTTATAGTAAATGTCCGTGTTGATTTGGTCGCCCAAGATAGAAATTGAGAGATCTAGGGAGGGGAGGGAGGAGTCTGAGATGGTCCAGGTAAATTTGAGGTCGGGGTGGAAGGTGTTAGTAAAGTGGATGAACTGTTCAACCTCCTTGTGGGAGCACGAGGCAGCACCGATACAGTCATCGATGTAGCAGAGGAAAAGGTGGGGGGTGGTGCCAGTGTAGCTGCGGAAGATGGACTGTTCCACATATCCTACGAAGAGGCAGGCATAGCTGGGGCCCATGTGGGTGCCCATGGCTACTCCTTTGGTTTGGAGGAAGTGGGAGGATTGGAAAGAGAAGTTGTTCAGAGTGAGGACCAGTTCAGTCAGTCGAAGGAGGGTGTCAGTGGAAGGGTACTGGTTGGTACGGCGGGAAAGGAAGAAGCGCCCCTACTCCGGCCTGTCACCCTCACCTTTAACCTCCTTCCACCTATCGCATTTCCAACGCCCCTCCCCCAAGTCCCTCTTCCCTACCTTTTATCTTAGCCTGCTGGGCACACTTTCCTCTTTCCTGAAGAAGGGCTCATGCCTGAAACATCGATTCTCCTGCTCCTTGGATGCTGCCTGACCTGCTGCGCTTTTCCAGCAACACATTTTCATGCTAAAGTTGCCCCATAGTGTTTGGTGCATTAGTCAGAGGGAAATGGGTCTGGGTGGGTTACTCTTTGGAGGGTCAGTGTGGAGTTGTTGGGCAGAAGGGCCTGTTTCCACACAGCAGGGAATCTAATCTAATCCAAAAAACAATGTTTCCCCTCTAAATTTGTATAGCCCAAGGCTCCAACCTGAGTGAGCTTGTTATGAAGGCTGGAAAACCTGCAGCTCTGAGTTTCCAGTTTCTACATTCACAATACACTTAACCGAGTTATAATGAGAATTATTACATACACATGTTGCCAGGATCAGGCGAGACAGGTGCCATTGAGGAGTTTGTCAGCCTGGTAAATGCAAAAGTGTTTCAATGGTGCAGCTGGGACTTTTTTGCAGTGTTTTTGTTTTGACATCTGCCCAGACATAACCGAACATGTTTCGGAGAGTGTAAAGCCACCAGGGATTTTGACCTTTCAATCACCCATTCTTTTCAGGATCAGGTGTACCATATCTGTGGGCATGCATCTGTGGCTAAATATTGTAGAGGTAGTGGAAGAATAAAGTCTGCACAGTCAAAAAACAATTATGCAAAGTATGCTGTATCAGATAGAAATATTCAGACAATACAGGTGAAATGAGGATTTTAATAAGAGATACATATAAGAAGAGCATACCATTAAAGGTGATGCCACCTATTACATGAATACCTGAAGCTACAGTTGTCTGTCATTGCTGTCTCTAACTATGACAGCAATGGCTTCAATGATTTTAGGGACAAAGAGTAATTATAGGCAGCCACAGTCTGATGCATCGCACAGGAGAGCTGAGTAACTCGACACCTTTGATATTCTAGCAAGGGGACAGTGGGACAAAGTCATCCAGTTTCACTGAATTATTGACTTTGCTGTTCAAAATTGCTACTATATACATTTTCCCTCAAGTCAGGAGGACCTATACTCCTTGAATGTGAAGATTGTGTGAGAATAGGTTGAAAATCCTACGTGTTCTGGAAATTATCACAAAGTACTTGTCCTTTAATATCAGGTGACAAGCTAATTTGTGAATAAAGAAGTCTTCTCCCTTCTTGCATGGGTAGTAACCCAGCCAAGAGTGGCCCAAATAATACCAGGGGAATGTTAAAACAAAATCCTTCCACAAACATTGTTACTGAGTGAACTCTTTGGGTTCAGTTTAATTTGGGCTCAATTTAAATGTCACAGTAGGGTAAAGGTAATTTCCAGGTTTTGTAACATACTTTGTTGAAGCAGCAACTACATATGGTATATATGCTGGAACTTCAAGAGGCCTACGTAATATTTACAAGAGAAATAATCTGAGATTCAGACACTGCTAGCAAGGCAGCTTGGGTGATTTTGCAGGCAGAAGCATATAGAGGAAACTATCAAGATAATTGTCCTAGAACTCTATAAATAGCTTCCAAATACATCATTGTGATGTTACGGTCAGACTGTAAGTCTTAAAATAAATCTCCCCCCCCACCCCCCCCCCTCTCCCCCCCCACCCCCCCCCCTCTCCCCCCCACCTGTTCTCACCACCTGTCTACAACCAGATTGTGAATTAATTTTCACCTTTTGTAAACTGTGTTGTATTTATCCACTTCCTCTTTGTGGGTTCTGACTAAGTGCAGTAACAGAGTTGCATTGTTATTGTAAAGTTAAGCCCAAGGTAGAATTTATTTTGCACCCTCTTCGACATGGAGGAGGAACAGGAACACTTGTCAACAATGGGCCATTTGCAATAGCAGGCACACATGCAAACAGACAAGGGGAGAGATCAAATGGAAAAGGTTATTTAGCTCTCAAAAACTTCTGTTCCAAGGGATACTGGTTTATCAATGTTATTGTATTAAGGTAGTGTCCAAAGTTTCAAAGCTGGAGTTAACAGGCTGGAATTTGTTTGCAGGACATGGCTGATTAGCTAGCTGACAGATAAGGACGTGTAAAGATCTGTTTTTGGTCCTCTGATAATTGAAATGTAACTTCTTAATTTCACTGAAAGAAAGTTAATTACTTGTAGATAATATAATTATAGGTTGTTCGCTATATTTTACATTCCAGAGGCTTTTTCCCTTTGTAACACAAAGGTTAGATTTGTTAGTAGATGTTGTGTAGAGCAGCATTGACCCCTCATCTGGCTGATGTTTCAAAATTGCATTCTTAAAAGAAAGTTGGATTTAGTCTTGTGGGAATTGTGAGGAAGTTTTCTTCAAGAGGAGGAGGGAGTCAGCTACCATTGAGACAAACGTTAATATCTTGCATAACCACTGAGAAGAGCCATAGGTGGTTTATTAAGTAGAAAATCATGAACACATTTCAATTATAAGTGTAACTTGCAGTTCTGTTGTGCACTTAGACACTTCCATCCACATTGAACAATTGTCTGCCTTAAATATTTTTTTTAAATTCAATTACAGCTTGTACAATTTTCAGTGTAGTCATAATGAAATTGTGAAACCTTAATCCTGTCCGTAGTGAGTTCTAGTTTTTTTTGACAATCAGACAATCGTGGGAAATTTAGTTAATCTAGCTGACAGTCAACTCCATGTGAAGCATGATTTCTTCCAATTCCTCCAACTCACACGAGTTTGCTGCCACAAACTTTAGCAGGGACTAACTGTGAAAGGGATCTCTTTAATTTCCATGCATCCCAATTTATTGATTTTAATTTTGGACTAATTTATATTCTAAAGTTTACTGTGACAATGTAAACTTCACAACTTTAATAACTGTGCATGGATTGAAAGAACCAGCAATAACTCTTTCTGGAATAAATTTGTTTCTTGATATGAAAGGAACAAGGAGAAACTGTTATAAAAGAATTAAAAGCACATATGAATTAACCATCCCTATAAAGAAGCAACATAAACAAGCTGTTTCCTGGGAGAGAGGAGATACCAATTGATAACCTGCTGTCTCGTGACAAATGGGCAGTTAAAACTGCCTGCAGAAGGAGTGTTCTGAAGTAAAGGGGTTAATTACAAGCTAGCTCAAACAGACAGCTAACTCCATGTGGTACAAGGAACAGGGGAGCTACTTCTGATAAGAAGGCAAGCTATAGACTTGAGGTCTCCAGAAATGTAATTATGTTGGGAATGAAAGAATCTACTGAATCTACTCAATAATGTTACACCACTAACTTGAAAGAGAGAAAATTGTATAAGAATCCAACACCAGAACAATTCAATAGCACAACTTCGGAGAACAACACTGCATAAGGATCGAACTCCAGATGCTTCCAGTCAGCCCACCATTGGTTGAAATCCTGGCCAGACTCCACCATTAATTGTTTAATAGCCAAGTTAGGTGATGAAGCTTAACTTGCTTACTTGAGGGGTCTTATTTTGGTTGCTACATGCAATAAAAATTAAATCGATATTTCAGTATTTGATTTCTGGGATTTCTTAATAATTAGCTGAATCAAAGGAGACATGTGGTGATATATCCACAACACTATCGAAGTATACTTACCTGGTAAATTCATCTCCAGATGACTTGTGGCATTCCTTTCCTACTGGCAGAGCAATTAGGTGTGGAATTTTGTTATCAGTCTCTCTCCCTCTCTCATACACAAAAATATGAATGTGTGATTCACAAACCTAATTTGGGTGTCATTATGATTTTAAGTTGCATTATTTTGACCAATATTTAACATCGAAAATGTATGTGCAAATCCTTTCTGAAGATTCCGTTTTTTCCCTCCTCCATGGGTTATTGATGAAACAATGAAATCACAGAAATATATTTTCAGGAAATAAAATTTGTTTCACTTTTTTCCCAGTCCACTTAGAATGAAATGTTTCACAATAGTTATCAAGATGTACTTACAGAATTGCTTTAATAATTTAATAGCTTCATTAAACTGCTTACCTGAAGGAATAGATCTCTCAAAAGTTTAGATTTGCCTCTCATTACAATCCTGTAGAGACCATTAATGTTTGAAAAAAAATCCAAACACAGTGTAATTAACTGGCAGAACTCCATTATGAAGTCTCTCCTTTTTTAAACAATATAAAATTTCTTGTATACAGGAAGCAAACAACCAAGCACCAGTAACAAGTTTATAAAAGCTTATGCTATAAATATAGTCCAACTTTTTGTTTTCCTCCCCACCACACAAGAATTCTCTTATGTTATCAAATGTTGAAGGTTATTTTACTTTTCCCATTTTCCTAGAGATAATGCAAAGGTATAGTGTATTCCTCTGGAATTCACTTTAACTCTTTCAATGTTCTAACTTCTTCATGATTTATGGCAACCCTTCCATTCATTTTTAGTGAAGCTACTCTCCAATGTTTCCTTAAACAACATCAGGACTGTGCCTATCTGCCTTCTCTCAACATTCCAAACTAATTCTACTGATTTGCTTTATGCCACAAAGCTCCACGTGGACCACTGCAGATTTCTTTTTCGCTTTAGTCTAGGCAAATCTTCCAAACTTGAAAAATTTTGGCATTCTTCAAAAATCCCAAATTTTTAAATTTGAAATTCAAAATTTGAATTTACCCCTCACAGATTCTAAACCATGTTTAAGCTTTGTGCACATTCTGTGTAGTGAATAATGTTAGTACTGTCTCTGCTTAAGGTGTAGACCTGACTAATATTTGCCTCCTTTTGGCTTTGAACTTCATAATTCAACCAAAACTGTATCTACCTTCTTTGAGAAAAAACATATTCATATGAACAAGAAGTTGAAGTAGCCCATTTAGCTGCGTGGCCCTACTCCACCATTTAATAAGATCATGGCTGATCTGATTGTAACCTCAAATTTATATTTCCACTTACACCTTGATAACCTTTCATCCCTTTGCTTTTCAAGAATCTATCCACTTCTGCCTTAATTTTTAGAAAAAAAAGCCAAGGAGCCTTTTAACCACTACATTTGTCTCCTTGATAAAGTCACATGTTCAATCAGAGCTGCAAACTAATTACTTTTACCTTCAACATAACTGTTTACTTCTGTGATTAATCTGAACAATTTGTATCTCTAGTAGATATGCTTGCTTTCCTTCAGAGTTGATAAGTCCTATTAAGGAACGTTCATTTTTACAAGCTGCTCTAAGCTTCTTTTCTGGGAGATAACCCCCTACTTATTAATTACGTTCACATGACTACACCTAACCTTGTAAAACAAACAATTGTTCTTAATTATAATTACCTCCACTTAGTGTTTCTCAATTTTTTCCAACTTACATTTAGTACCAATGTAAGGGGAAAATCAATATTTATGCAGCACAAGGGAGTGATAATTGTTGACAAGTGAACTCTAGTGTAAGGCAACATAACTTCTAGGGTGCACTTGCCAACAAATTGGCATTCTTCTGTCATGGGGTGTAAATGTTTGTTTGTTTTTCCTTTGAATTTCTATTCTTGCAAAATGTCCTGATGGGCACAAGGTGAAAAGCCTTTTTTGAAAATGTCTTTCTTCAGCAATACTTCTGCTCTACCAAACAGCTATTTATGTATTTAATTCTTAAGCATTTGAATTATGAACTAGAACTTCTTACCACAGGATTTGGTTATCTTGAATCAGTTGGGAATAATTTATATTTGATTTAGCCTTTGATATGCAAAACCTCGATCAAACCTATATAGCTGAGGCATTGGGGTCAATGACAAACCAAGAACACTCATCACTTGCTTTGAAAATTGTGAAAAAGACCTAGAAATATTTCTGACAGAAATTCTCCCTTTACTGAAGGAGGGTTAAATCTTGCAGTGCAGCAGTGAATGATGCTGCTTACTCTGGTTGTTTTTAATCAATTTGAAATATTCTCACAGATCACAAATTAAGTTTAAAAACACTTAAAATCTTTTAAAATGTATAACTTTTCTGATAAAATATACATAAAGTATATCAATGTAGAAAATGAAATAATTTGAAAAGACAAATGTTTTTAATATTGTGAGAAAATGACATTCCATAAATGTAAGATTAACATTTTTGGGCCAATGAGAGTGTTTAAAAGTAACTATGTCTTCAAGCTGTAATATTTCCATGGGTTTCTACTATGAGATGAGCAATTTAGAGGTGAAGTTCTTTATCAATTCTTGATTTCAATGTATCTCTGATGACAGTGTGTACCCAAGTGGTTTTTTTTGGATTCAGTTAAATGTGGTTAAGAGAAGACTCCACAACAGCAATTCGCTTAAATATGAACATTTACTGACGAACTATAAAGGATAGAAAAGGAAGGAAAAATAAAAGACTGAACTATGAACACTTATGAAATAATAAATGAAGATGGAAAAGAAAGCAATGAGCCTTACACCTCCTGCATGTTGGGGACCCCTTGATCGATGGCTGCTGTGAAAACTTAGGTTTGTTATTGGCCCTGTTTGCAATCTCGGTCCATGGTGAAGTCCTGTGTCTTTGACTCTGTCTTATACAGTCAGTATAAACAACCAGTGCAGAAAAGCAGATGCAGAAAACAAACTATCTTTGGCATGTACAGGACTGTTCACCGACTCATTCGACAGCCGCATGACCTTGAATATCTTAACAATTTTAGATCTTCAGCCCATCCTAAACACAATAGTGATTGGATCTGTGGGAATTCAGTAGTGCATCATATGGAGGTGTGTAGTTTCTCTGGCTTCTACTTTTGGATATTCTGTGCGTGTCTAGATTCCCAAAGTTGTTCTCTGCTTCAATGAAGTAATGATAGCAAACATTGACAACT
Organism: Chiloscyllium punctatum; assembly: GCF_047496795.1. Taxonomy (NCBI): domain Eukaryota; kingdom Metazoa; phylum Chordata; class Chondrichthyes; order Orectolobiformes; family Hemiscylliidae; genus Chiloscyllium; species Chiloscyllium punctatum. The sequence continues at coordinate 41,434,602 of NC_092750.1, read as the reverse complement.
ATGTCATCATTACAAAAATAAAACCAAGGCTGAAATATTTAATTTGTTATAAACAAAGCTGCAATTCAAGAAGGAAACGAATGAAAAAGAAAACTTTATACTTGTAGTGGTTCGGATATTGAGATATTATCTCCATTCTTGCTTTGAGAAATGTTCTAACATTCTGTGTTTTACACACACCTATATATATTAGTGACTCATTAAATGATGGAACTGAGGCCACTTTTGTGCCTGAATGTAAACCAATTTTAGTGTTTCCCATGACAAACAGCCACAATTTGCTTACATTCCACAATCAGCAGAAACAGTTAACCATTTGTTCTTATACTATGATCTCCGAAACAGAAGTTAACCATGCAAGACAGTATGTCTTCTTAGATGACTTTATTAAAGACACTTCCCAAGCTAACAACCTCAAGCTCTATTCTAAATAAAGCACTCATCACACACCAGTTAGAATTTCCACCACATCCATGCATTCTAAGTATATGTTTTACGTATATTCTGATTTTATAATTTGGTAGAGAACTAAAAGAAAAGCTATTGTCCAACATGCATTTTTTGGAGGGGCGGAGTTAGATCTGACAGGGAAATTAAAATGATCACTGCAACTGATGTCATTAGGTTCAACAGTAATGTGTTATTGATGTAATGAAATTGTGTTCTGATACTATTAAATATCTAAATACAGCCTGTCACACTTAGGTGGTTTTAATTTGTATTGCACTCCCTTTTTCAGCTAATGGTTATACTGTGTTTTGCTTTACTTCACTCTCTGCTTGCATGGCTGTGATCCAGCCTTGATCTTCCTTTTTTTTTGTAGCTTCTGCATCTAATTTCTTGCTCCAAATGCCTTTGCTTCTCAGCCCTACTTTCTGTTTTTATTGCAAAATTCCTTACCTACTACTTCATGCTGTATTGTCCTATCTCTGCTGTAGAGCCTTTTCCACCTCAGAATGACTTCAAGTTAAACATAGCAACCAACTTCAGAATCAGATGACTTGTGATATGAAAAATCAGCTAAATAAAAATTTAATAAAGGAGTTATATTAACTTATAAAGATAAAATATTGAAGTTGCCTTTTAATGTTAGGAGCAGTGAGTTGTTTCAACATTCATGTAATATTGCAAATATAGGTGCTTTGAATGTCATCACTTGACATAAATGTGTGTTTGCAGGGCCACCAAATCATAAAGTAGGGATCCCAATATTGGAATTGAATGCAGATTGGAATTTAAAAAGAAATACTTTTGGAATAAGACAAGAATTTTATTTTTCCTAAAAGAAAGGAACAAGACATTAAGCCTAGGAAAATAATTAAAACAGCAGTTTTAAAAAAAAAGAGGTGAAACAAGTACTTGCTATTGATTGCAGCTGAGTACAGTCTGCAAAAAGGCAGAACTGATCGATGGGTTCAATGTCAAAATTGGTAAGCACAGATTTCTTTTAAACTGATTCTGCTTCTGTGCAGTATAAATGTCTGCAAGAAATCCTCATCCACTTGGGCACTCTGAATCTCTCGCTGGTTCATTTCAGGAAATAAAAAATATAGAGTGGCAGCCATTTTCCAGCAATGAATAAAAATCAAGATTTAATTCTCTCCCTCATTTTTTTTGGTCACATGTCATCACTGCTTGATGCAAAAAGTGTCCTTGACTTTGACCCATGTCACATCATAGGAGACCAATGACTGTAATTCAACTGCATTGTGTTTTGTCATGGGAGACCAGTGCCCACCCCTAGCCTGCCCCTAACTCCCCAGGCCCAGTGGTAGGATGGCTAGTGTCAGATTTAGAATAATACCAATAGCAAGGGTTTTATTTTCCTATTTCAACTGATGGAGAATTAGGACTTGTCTTTTCCCTTGCCCCAGAGAGTGGAAAAGAACTGCAAGCCATCAAAAAAAAAGCCAAGGACTTGTTTTCAGACAGACAATATGGGAATTAATAATTGTAACCCACCTGATGGTAATAGAATGGGGCTTGTCAAATCTGTTCGCTTCCAACTCCATTTTAATTCAGCCTCTTCTCCCTCTCCCACCTCGCCCCCGCCCCTTCACTTTTTGTATTTAATAGTGCCTTTAACAAGCTTTTTACAAACATTTCCGTTGAGTTTGGCAATTGTATTGGCGCTTCAATTGTATGTAAGAACACCTCTGGGTATTTTTTTTTAAAAAGTAAAATGACTGTTTTCTTTATCATTTGCAGGAATGTTTTTGTCTGTATGTGGATCTTTGGCCATGTAGATGGTGGGGAGTGGGGGGGGGGGGGGGGGGGGGCGGGTCAACATGAAAATAGCCATTCAGACTCATTTTGACTTTGTGAGGGGGGTGTATCCCTGCCTTGCTCCAGGTCTGGTGTAGTAAACTGTCATTAGATAGAAAGCTGACATACTGAGGAGAATTGGTTTGGCAGTGAAGGATCTGTGTAGAATTTGGAGTCAAAAGAAGAGAAAAAAAACCCTGTGTCCTCCCATACTTTTATGCGGGTCTAAACACAGCTTGAAGCAATACATCAAGAGATTAGTGAGAGAAAATGCTGTGAATTAGATAGTACGATTGTAGCTCCAACATAAATGTAACAAGAAGAACTGGATTTGAACAAACTGATTTCATCAGTGAATGCATGATTGAACTCAAAGGGAACATCCCTATAAAACAGACATTGAATATTGGTATCTCTTCTTGATAATAGTCCTAACCTGCTCTGAGGATAAACAGGGAGGCAGAGGGCAGAGGGAAAAGAGCATCATGTGTCATAATTGCTCTTAGCTGCCAGAGTTCTTGGATATACACTCATCCAAGAGCATTTTAATTGTAACCAGCGTCTCCTTCCAATTTATCAAAGCTCTGACGATGCTTGTCATTGTTCTCCTTAATACTGGTTGCTTCCTTTTGGTCTTACCATTGATTTACTACAAATTTCAGATAATTTTAACATTTAAGAATGCCCACTTTATCTGTGCAAATATCTAATGACAATAAGTAAGAATCAGCCTTTTTGAAATCCCTTAATAAAATGGGAGATCATATTGGCTTTTTCAGGATGACCCAGGCAACTTCCAAAGAGTCATTTGCAAAGTAGGTCAGGTCATCCATCAGAATGTTTGTGACCTGATATTCTTCAAATTGTATTACTCGCACATAGGCATAGATTGGATGAGAAGATTCCTAAGAGAGAGAGCATATTGACTTGGTATCAGCAGAAAAGTTGGAATTCATGCTAAGAACTGCAACACATGTCGAAAATCTGCCAAGTCAATACAAAGAGCTATTGATATCACATGAAGTCCCTGCCCATCCTTTGTCCAAAGTAGGATCAAATCTATTTCCTGTCCCCGGAAATGATTACATAATCATTATAAACTACCAAGTAGCCTCTCATTTGTCAGCTGCATAATATCAAGGACAACTGTTGCATGCATTTAAAGCTCCATTTTTTACTTTATTCAGCACTCCTAGGGAGACCATTTCAGGTAAGAATATTTGCTGGTAAGTCATTCCAAGCATGTTTGAGAAATAACATGCACATTGTTTCTCCACACCATTCCAGGTCCAGAGGTGTCTCTGAATGCTTTCAAATTAGAATGAACTCCATTGTCATATATACTGACATAAGTATAGTGAAAAGTTTACAAATTGCCACTTATGACGCCATCTTGATTACAAAAGTACCTAGGTTATATTCTTAGTACAAATCCTTAGGAAGAAATTAGAAAAATAAATAAATGTCCAGCATAGTCAAAATTCTAGTCCTCAAATATAGATAAACCAAGCATGATCGACACATTGCAATGTTACATTTGAAAACAAAATTTCTGAGTGCATTCACTTCATCATTGATAGAGCTCTTGTTTGACAGATCAATGCATACTAATTTACTAACTGGTACCCAAAGTACTCGTTTCTTTTTGAAACTTAAGAACAGCTTATAAAACATCAACAATAAAAACACTCATGACTAGCATTCATAATAAGAATGTAAGTATAGAATTAGAGTCGTCGAGACGTACAGCACGGAACCGATCCTTTGGTCCAACTCATCCATGTCGACCAGACATCCTAATCCAATCTCATTCCATTTGTCAGCACTTTGCCCATATCCCTCTAAATCTTTCCTATTCATATACCTGTCCAGATGCCTTTTAAATGCTTTGTTTCAGCCTCCACCACTTCCTCTGGCAGCTCATTCCATACACGCACCACCCTCTGCATGAAAAAGTTGCCACTTAGGTCCCTATCTTTTCCCTCTCATACTAAACCTATGCCCTCGAGTTCTAGACTCCCCCATGCCAGGGAAAAGACTGTCTATTTATCCTATCCATGCCCCTCATGATTTAATAAACCTCCATAAGGTCACCCCTCAGTATCTGACACTCCGGGAAAAACAGCCCTCTTAACAATAGGTTCATATTCAGAGTCCCACAGAATATACACAGCAATTAGCTGAGGTGACCAGAATGTGTTCAGAAGTGAAATCCAAAGAGACTTATACATGTGATGGTGCAAAGGTGACATGGAATTGAGAACAAATTGATTGTGTCCCACCACCTTCCTGCCTTTGCCTAAATGAACTACTTGTAGGGATGGCTAAAGCTCCACCTTTCCCGCCCTGTTGCCTATTGAGTCCTTAAATCACACCTGGGCTCAAGTTATTTCGACTCCAAATGGGATGAAGAAGTGTCATCCAAGATAATGGTTAACCAGAGCGGGCAGGCGCTCTCAGCTTGAAGGAGGGAGGTGTGCCTTGCACGACACTAATCTATGTGCCATTTAGGGACTGAGCCTGGGATTGTTGTGCAACAGCTGAAAGTCACTCCTCTGCCCTTGCTTCTAATTCAATGTTCCATCTCCCCATGACTCCCCCCACCCTTTTGAGATATCTCCAACAACCTAACATTTTCTTGTGGGTGATCCTCCATTCTAGGAGCACTGGGGATGCACTTGAGGTTTGGAGCTGCTATCCTCTAGCCAGTGGTTTGTCCCAGATTCTAATTCCAATGGCCTGCCAATCAGATCACTGATTGCTGAAAGATCCTACAGGCTTTCCCATCTTGATAGGCTGTGGGTTTCCCTCTTTCAAACTTGCCTGCTGTCAGACTGTATCTGAAAATGGGAAAATCCCAGCCACAGGGTTACATGTTGCGTATTAAGCACCTCCCATTCAACCCGCACTATTTCATCCAGCTCTTACATATTTGAACAGGAGTGCCCAAAACTGAGTACAGTCAACCTCTCATTGGTGTGCAGTTCAAAGTGAGTTGTCATAGAAGGTATCATTGACAGCTCTGTTATGATGGGTGCCAGTGCCATGTTAATGGAGCAGGCCACTCAGCTTATGTTGTGGCAAATGTTTTCTGTGTTCAGGTCAGAGCCCCAGCATAGGTTGGAATTGCAGTTGTTCTTACACTGAACTTGCTGGGAAGCTCCCTGGTGCACCTAGTTATTTCTGCTGTATTCCTAATTGACCTTTTTCAATAAAGCAAGTCCTCAAAATCAGTATCTGAAACTCCCCTCAAGTGAAGTAGCCCCTGTAGAGATCAATTCCCTGCTGTAGCTCATGCACATTTGTGTGGGTAATTCACCTCTAACCTGCCTTATCAAATAGTCATGGTACCAGACTGTTTTCAACTCCTTGTTGGGAGCACAGCATTTTTGGATTTACAAGTGTGTTCAATATCTATGATTTCTTCAATGGGTCCTGGAGTCTATCAGTGTGTAATGACATTTCTCCTTAAAGTAAAGAAAGCATATAGAAACTTAAAATTAAATAACCCTCGTCCCACACACACACCCATCTTTTCTGTATATATTGTGTAAATGATAGTATAAGTTGGCATGCACTTCATAAGTGCAACAGAGTTTAGGATAGAATGACCATATTTATGACACCAGTTTCATTTCTTAATGTGCTGATATTTTACCACATTCAACAGCTTCTGTGGCCTGAAGCTCATTGTGTTTATAAATACATTCTTCCCCCACTAGGATAAAACAGTAGAATGATCATGTCAAACCAGCGGGACACTGAGCTAGGAATAATATGATGCTTTTATAGAAGTCACTATGGAATAATATAACTAGAAAATGTTTACCAGGTGAACTACGTCTGTAGGTAAAGTGAGTGACGTCTGTAGGTAAAGTGAGTGCATCAAATTTGCACAGATTTGGGCACTGGTTAGAAATTGCAGGTGGGGTCTAAAAGCAGAAGTTTTATCCTTATTTCTGGCAGATCCTATTTCTGTAGCCAGGGGAAGAAGGTTGTGTGTGAACTATACAGCAGGAAACCCAAACTCATCAGGGACTTTTGAAATTAGAACAGGGTTCATACAGACCCCATGTTTCCTATTCCAAGGACCAAGTGTGAATCACAGGTTTGTGTAAGAGGGTGAATAAGGTCTTTTAACTGTCAAAATTTGAAATGGTGCTGCTGCTGCTGGAGTGTATTGAGTGACATGCTGTCTGTTGTAACTTAGAGAAAATTAATCTGTTCCTGAAGTTTCAATAAACTTCCTTGTTAACATATTTTGCTGTGGTGTTTCAACCGTTACAAACCATTCATCTCAGTGAGGAACAGCATTCACATGTTGATTAACAGTTTTAAAATAAGCTATTAAAGGATTAGTTGTCTTTGCTGTGGTTGCTAAAAAAGTGTTTGCTTTTACAAAAGATTAAAATTTGGAATAGGCCGCATGAATGAGAATTTTCTTAGTATCAAGAGTATATATGAGCATTTGAATTTGGAGCAGGAGTAGGCCAGCCTATCCCCAAGTCCATTGTCCTACCTCCAATTGCCACTTTCGTGCAAGAATCAGTTGCATTCAGTCTTAATGACCCAGTCTTCTCTGCTTTTGATGAAGAGAATACAACCGACAAATGACCCTCTACTCAGCAACCCTCAAAGAGAAAACATTTCTCCTCATCTATATCTTTTGTACGAGACCCCTTTTAGATTAGTTCCAGTCTTTTCCATAAGGGAAAGCATCTTTTCAGCATTAACCCTATCAAGTTCCCTCAGATTTCTCTATCTTTCTACAAGATCACCTCCCATTCTTCTTAACTCCTAAACTGACAGGCCTAACCTGTCCAATCTTTTGTCATAAGACAGCAGCCTGAGAATCAGCCAAATTAACCTTCTCTGCACTGCTTCTAATGCAATTATGTTCATTCTGAAGTAAGGTGAAGTGAGTATTCCAGATGTGGTCTTACCAATGCCTTATACAACTCTAATGTAGAAAAACATCTCCAGTTTTGTTTTCCATTTCCCTTATAAATTAATTTTGGCATTGCTGAAGAAAGATGCATGTTGTCGAAACTTAATGTCTTGTGCTCATCAGGACAATGTGCAAGAGTTACCAAAGCAAAGTGAAAACAATGTTTATGTTGTGTGAGGGGAGAGTGCTAATTGGTTAACATTTTGTTTGTCTTATTCACTTCATGTGCCTGCATGTAAAGTCTGTTATTCTTGTGACTCCTGAATCCTTTTGCATCAGAGTTCTGCAATCTCTTTCCATTGAAACAATATTTTATATTCCTCCTATCAAAATGGACAGATTTACCTGTTTTCATATTATATTTCAACTGCCAAGATATTTACCTGCTTCATCTATATCCTTTTGCAGACTCCTTATGTTGAATTTGCAACTGACTGTCATTTCTATATGAGGGAGTGCTCTCTTTGATTAGCAGTTTAATTGTTTTTGTCTCTACATGGCTCCCAGGCTCTGTTTATTATGGATACTGGATGAGCAGTGAAGCAGGTATGGGAGCTTGGCTGTGGCATGGGGTAAATGATGGTATATGAAGTTAGCATGGGGAGGGGTGGAGGGGGAAAGGTAACAGCCTTTAATACACCTGGGCCAAAGACTCAGAAAACTAAAGTAGGCCTTCTAATAGGCCCACCTCAGCAATTGACCATCTATCTTGTGTAACTTGTTGAGGCAGCGAACAGAGCTCAGTCATATCCTTGTCCTTGAAAATAAAGATAGTGTATGAAGATGTGCTGCAACTAGATACTTGCTGTCTCAAATTGCCAACCTCAATGGCAGCAACCTGACCCAGCATTTCAGATCAAGGGTCTCTCTACCAAGATCTGTTGTCAAGCAACTTGACAAGCAATTTATAAATTATCTGCATGTATCAAGAAAAAATCAGACCTCTAAAGGAGTTGTTTTGTTCTAAGCTAAGACTAAGTTTAACTTATTGTTGTTATGTCGCCATAGTCTTACCAGACCATAGGGGCTGCTCCCTTTTTAGAGTGAGAAGCGACTGGTAGTGATTTAACCTAAGGGCCACCAGACATCGGGTGAGGGAAGAGGTTGAGAAGGAACGTCCTTCATAGTAACCTCAAACCAGTGATAGGAATTGAACTTACACTTGGCACTACACTACTCTGCAAACCGATAATCCAGCCAACTTGAGCTAAGCTGATTCCCTTAACTTTTTGTATTTGACATAAAGAGAAAATGTTGACGTCATTTACATAATCAAGTACTTACTGATGCATGTGGTAGAACCTCAGTAATCTGAAAACAAGTCTGGAATGCAATAACACAATAGTTTTCATGCTGGTATTTGTCTAAAGCTGTACTTAAACTTGTGACAAGTACTCATCATTGGTTACAAACATGCACATGAATCTAGAATCTATAAGATTACTTGTTTAATGGTAAAATTTGGGAATGTATCAAAATTAAATATTTTTGACAAAAAAAGTTACTTCAATGGAATCTTTTTATGTGTGCATCTAATTACCTGGTACTTGAGTATTTAGTTTTAGAAATAGTTATTTGTTGGGAGTATTCAGATTAGACAGCACAGCATGAAATGTGATGTTAATGTTCCACCTTTGTGCAGATTTATGTCAGTTGCATGACTGGGAGAATCAAGAGTCCAAACTCAGACAGCATGTGATCAAAGACCTGGCATTGACCACACATTAACCTGTTTAAAGTGTATGATTGTTATGGTTACTAAATACATTCAAAATAAAAGTATTGAAAAGCATATGCTACTGAAGAACTGGAACACTAGTCTGAATCTCTGTCAGAAACATGTCTGTAGAATAGGAAATTCAGATGTATACTGATCACTAATCACTGCCTGCATTGTTATCCAATGTGAAGATCTGGTCAGCTATCTGTATTCCACCATGTTCGCATAGTGGCTAGAGCAATTCCCTACCCCTCCCCATATTATGTTTCTTTGTGGTATGACAATGGCCCTCTAGATCTCACACTTCACCCTCCCCATGTCATTTTCCATACCACCTCCATAGCTCCTCATCCAGTGTGAGCTGTTCCCAGGAGCTAAGTGGGGAAGAAATGATTAATTTTTTGTAACAATCTAAGATTGCTTTAATTAAATATATGCTTGATATTGAAAAAAATCTTATTTGTGAAATGCATCCAAACATTTTAAATGTCCTCAAAACCCTTATTCAGTAGGTGTATCTAAGACAACTAATACTTTAATAGCCACCTTTAGACTGTCAACTAGAATGTTAACTCCGCATCCCTGCTGAGAACAGTGGGTTTAGAGCTTTTGAAACTCAGTTAACCAGCAACACATGAGAAAAACCCAGCAGTTGTAATATAATTATTTAACTATACAAAAGAAATTCCTGGAAGAAGACAGCGTTCTTGTCATGGTGGAATGTCTTGTAATTAGCAGTGTACTGAGACACATTTTAACATAACTTCAGTAGTCGATGTGAAAATTAAACTGCAGTGTGTCCTATTCTGTTTAATCAGATTTCTCAACAACCTCCATAACCATTTTATTCTGGGAGGAAGAGAAGGTTAAACACTTGTTTGTACAGTATTATTACATTTTTCTCTTGCATTATTTGACACTTGATAACTGAAGTACAATTCTCAGCAGCAGTGATGCCCTGTGGGCTGTCATGAAACTAAATTTACAATGCAAGCATTAACAGGCTGTGCTAAGTACCAGCATTCTGATATAGTTTACACGTCCAACAAGATAGATATTTCCACATACGTTGTGCAACTGTTTTAACAAAAAAAAGTATTTTTATTTTTACTGCTGATAAATAGAAACAAACCTATTCTTATTTTGAAGATTGAATGGATAACTGGTTATAATTATGTCTTTTTGCCTTTGGAACTGGGGTTTGAATCTATCTGGTGCTGTTGGGATGAAAGTGCTCTTCTCTTGACAAATAGGCAGGCCGGGTGCAATTATTTGTTGACACTCAAACTTAGTTCCTAATTTGGAGAAAATGAGGACTGCAGATGCTGAAGATCAGAGTCGAGAGTGTGGTACTGGAAAAGCACAGCAGGTCAGGCACCATCTGAGGAGCAGGAGAGTCGATGTTTCGGGCATAAGCCCTTCAGCGGTTGGGGGGATTAGCTGAGAAAGCGATAGGTAGATGAAGGTGAAGAAGAAATTTACCTGTACCTCCACCAATGTCATTATTGTATCGTTACACCCGATGTGGTCTCCTCTACATCGGAGAGACAGGGCACCTAGCTGCGGATCATTTCAGAGAGCGTCTCTGGGTCACCTGCACCAACCAACCCCACCACCCCATGGCTGAACACTTCAACTCCCCCTTCATCAAGGACACGCAGGTCCTGGGCCGCCTCCATCACCAAACCCTTACCACCTGACTCCTGGAGGAAGAACACCTCATATTCCACCTTGAAACCCTACAACCACATGGGATCAATGTAGATTTCAAGCTTCCTCATTTCCCCTCCCCCAACATTATCCCAGTCCCAAGCCTCCAACTCGGCACTGCCCACCTGACCTGTCCATCACCTTTCCCATCTATCCGCTCCATCCTCCCTTCCAACCTATCACCTTCTCCCTCACCTTCATCTATCTATTGCATTCACAGCTACCTTCCCTCTCAACCTTCCCATTTATCTCTCAACTTCCCAGCCCACAGCCTCATTCCTGATGAAGGACTTATGCCTGAAACGTCAATTGTCTTGCTCCTCAGATGCTGCTTGACCTGCTGTGCTTTTCCAGCACCATACTCCCGACTGAGTTTCCTAATAAACACACACAGCCTAACTAATAACAGTCAGGAATTCCTGGGCTGTAAATATAATTCCAGGATGGGCTGCCACATCATTGGTGCCAAGATCAAGGATGTCACTTGAGTGGCTGCAGAACATTCTAGTAGAAAAGAAAAACAGGTTGTGATCCATGTTGTACCAACTGTACTGCTCTGTAATGTTCTACGTTCAATGTTCTAACAAGATGAGTGAAAAGGAGGATGATGTCTTGAGGCAGGTTTTATAGAGCTCAGAAAGAAGTTAATAATCAGGACCACAGTCAATGCTGGACGATAACTGGTGCCATATGCTTTTTAAAAATTTTACTTATTTATTGTCGTGGGTATTTTGTTACACAATACAGTGAAAACTGTTGTATGGTGTCACCATTTTCCACCGCCACCTTAAAACACAGAAAAAATTAACCAGAACATAGAATATGTAGGCAGAAAAATACAGAAATAAAGTTCAACTTTGCAGTCCTTCTTGTTGAGTCGCTACTTTTCAGTGCTGTCTCTCCTCCACCGATGCCGTTGTCACCATGAGTCCTAGCTGGACCTCTTTTTGTTCGATAACTGCCACCACCGATGCTGCTGGGTCCTGCGTCAGCCCAAAATCAACACTGCCACTGCTAATAATCTGCTCTGGGCCCACCTCACTAATGCTGCCGCTGCCAATGTTGTCACATACTGGGCCTAGACTCGCCTCCATGAATCTGTGCTGGATGCCAATGCTGCAGCCAAATTCTCCCAGCCCACAAGCCAAACTCTCCTCCCCCACAGCAGCTGTGAGTCAGTGTTGATGCGAAAGCTACCTGGAATGCAAACCCACCTCTATCTCCACTACGGGTTTGCACTAGTTCACTTTGCCGTCACCGAGCTCTTCGTAACAGTTGAGTAAAGCTATAAAAGAAAACAGAAAAGATGTTGTTTAAAAAAAAGAAAAGAAAAGTAAGTACAGGAATAGTTGGAATGTGTGGAAGGAGGAGAGGGCTTTAGATGGTACATCAGAACTGGTTCAGGGAGAGGTGTACATGCTGAACATTTCATGACGCAACGTAATCAAAGCCCTAATATTGTCATAGGAAGATTTTTTCGAACTTATGGAGAGGGTCGCACTTCACAGGGGGCTCGGAGCACTATGTTGTGAATCAAGAAACCTGAAGAAACTTGACTCATAATTTCTCTGTGCATAAAGTGTTTATACGAGGTGGCTGCACACAGACTTGCATGTACAATAGTTTCTCTCTTTTTACAATCTAACGATCTGTACACTTCCGAATTAAACGTTCAGAAATGTAATTATCTGTATGTTAAATTACTTTGTAGGGTCCAACTATTCAAGGTTGAAGCATCCAAAAGTATTTCTTTCTAAAGTATAAAATGGAGGTCTAATCAGACCTAAGATTGACAAAATTGAGGTGTTTGTGCTGAACCACAACAACGCAGGACCCAGCAGCATCGGTGGTGGCAGTTATCGAACAAAAAGAGGTCCAGCTAGGACTCATGGTGACAATGGTATCGGTGGAGGAGAGACAGCACTGAAAAGTAGCGACTCAACAAGAAGGACTGCAAAGTTGAACTTTATTTCTGTATTTTTCTGCCTACATGGTCATGGTGATTGCTAAATTCTCCAGAATTATTCAGGGTAAAGCATCTCACTGTCCACTTGATGTTGTCATCCAAGAGTAAACATTGATACCAAGAATCTACTCAATCGACTTGGCTCGTGCTCAATATAACTTGAGCTTGTAGATGCAAATCCAATATTTGATGTAAATCTAATCTGTGATTGTGGATTGTGGTTTCTTTGAGCATGTTTTCTCTTGAGAGTACATTTTGGGTTTGTGCTATTGCTCCTTGATTTCTTTATTCATTGTGACTTTTGCTTTGGATGGTGGTGATGACTGAAAATGGTCCATGGCTTGTGAATGCTACCAGCAACCAGAAGTTCAGCTGCTGCCTTTCCCATCCTTGAGTGTTGGGTGGATCAATATGAGTGGATTATTCAAATGGTTTCCTTTCAACGTGCTCGCTCTGACATTAGTCACCTTGTCATTTGTAACATGATATTAAATATTCGTGAAATCCATAGTAAGCAGTTAAGTAAGTAGGAGTAGACATGAAGGAGTCACTCAGAGAGCCAGCGTTGATTCGTACTGTGGCTTTTGGCACTACATCCAGAAGCCAGGACTTTGGAAAGAATCAGGGATTCTGCCCAAGAGCCAGGCCTTTCAGGGCTTTTTTTGGAGCTGGGGCTAAGGTCATGAGCTATGTCTTTGATATGCCAGGGATTTGGCCACCAAGACTAGTGGAGGAGGCTTTAAGAGTGGGGAAAGGAAGCTCTAAGGCTGGGGGGATGGAGGAGGCTTCAAGAAGAATGGGAGGAAGATAGCAGCAGCAGCAGCAGCAGGAGCTAGGGGGTGCAGGAGAAGCCTCTAAGGGGTTCATTGGAGCACGGGAAAGATGAGGCAACAAGAGGGGGAGGAAGCTGCAAGACAAAAATGAGGGGAGTACATACAGGAGGAGTGTTGGAAGTAAGAGGGACATGCAACCGGGAAAATGAAACTGCAAGAGGAGTGTTGTGGAGAGGGATGCTGTAAGAGGGAAAGGTATAAAAGAGACTGGAAATAAGAGAACAGTTTTAAACCTGTCAATATTTAATTAAATCGAGCCAGTGAAAACTTGAAATAACTGAGGAAATGAATTCCCTGCAAATGAATTTGGAGCTTCTAATTTAGGGCTGCATGAGTTCAGGAACTACTATGAGGGGAAATCTTTAGTGACCGCTATTATAATAAACAGTGTGTGTGAATTATTAGATTTAAGCCTGAGATGCAGTAAAGTATGTCATAAATGGCGAGTTAAAAACTTCCAGCTTTGTATATACACAATGACAAAGCATGTAGCTGTGACCTTTCCAGTTTATGGAAAGTGTGTTGAGAGGGATGGCTTCTTATGTATAGAAATGGTTTGGAGATGCTGGTGTTGGACTGGGGTGTACAAAGTTAAAAATCACACAACACCAGGTTATAGTCCAACAGGTTTAATTGGAAGCACACAAGGTTTCCTGAGCTGATGAAGGGGCGACACTCTGAAAGTTAGTGTGTTTCCATCAATTGTTTTTGGGAAAATATATTTTCTTAGCTTATGCCTGTTGTTTTATGCCAGTTTAAGTACCATGATGACTAAGATATTAGTGCTTTCTTTGTGGCTTTAATTTTAATGGCGGGTCGATAATTTTTGAGGATATTTAACAAATATGCTAAGATACTTACGGAAGATAATGTTAACACATGGCTTCATCACCCAATGAAGGAGTTAGTGAGAATGAAAATGAAAAGCCTGAAAATCAAAATGTAGCCCCTGAGAAAACCTCAGAGAGCCCTGGATAACAGCATATTTTGACTAAGATTAGATGCTGCAGGCAGTTCACCAAAAATACCTGCCTGTCGTCATTGCAAGGATTTTTGTTAGCCAAAGGGTTGGTTGGAAGGTGCAAGACACAGATTAGTATCTCATTGCGTGTGTACACGTTACATGATTTGTAATGAACTCTTTGTTGCAGTGATCTATTGCTGGCCACCAGCTTACTTCACTTTGACAACACCAAGATGTGCTTCATTGACAAGATAAGAGGCATGTTACAGAGGCTGATTCAGCCCTACAAAAAGCTGGGGATGCTGGAACGCAGAAACAAAAACAGGAATGGCTGGAAAAACTCAGCAGGTCTGCAAGCATCCGTGGAGAGAAAGCAGTTAACATTTCAGGTCCAGTGACCCTTCTTCAGACTTGCTGAGATTTTTCCAGCAATTTCTGTCTTCAGCTTTACTTCCACTTGCAGTTCGGTTGTCATCAAATAATGCAAGCTCATTGCCTACTCCTTTCATGAAGGACCAGATTTAAAACATATTCAGGAGAATTTTATTTTGTTCTGGCAAGCTTCTAATGAGCTGAACAGAAAATTAGCTGTTCAGAACTTAATTTTAGGGAATAGAGTTGGGCAGGTTGAAGAGGTATCACAGGGAAAGCTTTTTGATGATGGTGATCATAATTCAGTTAGATTTAGCAAAATTATGGAAAAGAGCAAAGATAAATAATGAGTAAAAGTTCTTAATTGGAGAAAAGCCAATTTTGCACAGCTAGAATTTGATTTGGCAGAAATATTCTGCAAAATATACTGCTTGAAGGCACATCAATGCCAGATGAGTGGGATGAAGTGAAGAAGGAGCTAGTGAGGGATCAGGACATATTTGTTCCTGTGTTTAGAGTGAAAGGGTGGGACTCCCAAATCAGGGCTTCCAACACCCCACCCACCCACTACTTCCGCTACCACCACCAGCAGTCAAAGAGCTCACCCTGTAGGAAATGGAAACACAAATGTTAATAAGAGAATTATGGAATTATTACAGTGCAGGAGACCATTTGGTTAATTGTGTCAGCACCACCTCTCCAAAAGAGCATTTCACTTTGTGCCATTCTCCTCATTTCCTCCCACAATCCTTTGTACTGCCCTTTTCAAATTATTGCTTCAGTACTCTCAGATACTGAGAGCTCAGTACTACAGTAATCCTTGAATGTGGAAAGTGCAGGGGTGAAATCTCAATGGAAGGTAGGAAAGCAAAGGGAGTGCGTGAAAATATATTGGCAAAAAAAAAATCGAAGTAAGTCTACAGATGTTTTGCAAATACACAAAGAGCAAAGGGTGGCTAAGGCTCAAAGACTAAAAGTGTAACTTGCATGTTAAGGACGAATATACACATGGATTGTTCATGAATACTTTGGTTCTGTCTTATAAAAGAGGAGTCATAGCAACATTATAATGAAGGAGAACAGAGAAATATTGACAGTGATAAGCATAGTAGATGTACGGTGTAAGTATTTTAGCAACTTTCTAAGCAGATAAATCACCAAGCTGATTCCTAAGACTGTTATGAGAGCCAAGGGAGAAATAGCGAATACATATAATAATCATTTTCCAACCCAACAAGATACCAGAAGATTGGAGGACTTCTAATGTTTGTCTTTTTAAAACATTGTTTTAAAAGGGAGAAAGAAATAGCTGACTGGCCTGTAATTACTTCATTTAAGGTCAGAGATGGCTAAATTAATGGAAATGGAAGAATGGTATTAATTGTTATTTAGAAAGGCAGAGATTAAGGACAGCATAGGTTGTTAAATGAAAGTCATTTCTGACTAACTTGATTGAATTGTTTTTCCCAAGAGGTAACGGAAAGTCACTGATGGTAGAATGATTGATGTAGGCAACAGGTATTTTGGCAAAGTTATTGTTAAGATTGAAAAGAAAAGATTGGTCAGGAAGGTCCAAGGGGTAATAGGAGAAAGCACAGCAGGTCAGGCAGCAGCCAAGGAGCAGAAGAATCGACCTTTCAGCCATTTCTCATTCGTGATGAAGGGCTTGTGCTCGAAATGTCGATTATCCTGCTCCTCAGATGCTGCCTAACCTGCTGTGCTTTTCCAGCACCAAACTCTCAAGTCCAAGGGTTAGTGCCAGGTTGGATCCAAATTTGGGCTCAGCAGCTGGAAGCAGAAGATAATGGTCACAGGTATTTTTGAAATTAGAAAGCTGCTACCATTGGGCTTCTGCAGCATTCAGTACTTACAGCAGAGAATATAGAATATAGAATGGTACAGAATGGTAGAGCACAGTATAGGCCCTTCAGCCCTCAATGTTGTGCCGACCTTTTATCCTACTCTAAGATCAAACTAACCTACATATCCTTCATTTTATTATCATCCATGTACCTATCCAAGAGTTGCTAAATGTCCGTAATATATCTGTCTGTACTACCACCGCTGACAATGCATTCCACGCAACCACCACTCTCCCCTAAACCTTCCTCCAATCACGTTAAAATTATGCTCCCTTGTGATAGCCATTTCTGCCCTGGGAAAAAGTCTCTGACTATTCACTCTATCTATGCCTCTCCTCATCTTGTACACCTCTATCAAGTCGTCTCTCACCTTCCTTCACTCCAGTGAGAAAAGCCTTGGCTCCCTCAACCTTTCTTCATGAGATGGTCCAAGCAGCTTCTGGGCAAGTCTCCTCTGTACCCTCTTTAAAGCTTCCATGTCCTTCCTATAATGAGGCGATTGGAATCCCAAGTGTGGTCTAACTAGGGCTCTATAGAGCTCCAGCATAACGTTGAGGCTCTTAAACTCAAGCCCCCTGCTAATGAAAACCAATACACCATACACCTTCGTAACAACCCTATCAACTTGGATGGCAACTTTGAGGGATCTATGGACATGGATCCCAAGATTCCTCTGTTCCTCCACACTACTAAGAATCCTGCCTTTAATCCTGTATCCTGCATTCAAATTTGACCTTCACACTTTTCCAGGTTAGACTCCATCTGCCACTTATCAGCCCAGTTCTGCACCCTGCCATTGTCCTGTTGCAACCTACAACAGCTCTCCATAATGTCCACCACTCCATCAATCCTTGTGTCATCAGCAAACTTACCAACCCACCCTTTGACTTCCTCATCCAAGTCATTTATAAAAATTACAAAGAGCAGAGGTCCCAGAACAGACCCCTACAGACCACCACTGGTCACTGAGCTCCAGGCTAAATATTTTGCATCCAACACCACCCTCTATCTTCTATGGGTCAGCCAATTCTGTATCCAGACAGCCAAATTTCCCTGCATCCCATGCTTTCTTACGTTCTGAATGAGCATGCCAAGGGGAACCTGATCAAATGCCTTGTTAAAGTCCATGTCTACCACATCCACTGCTCTACCATCACCAACGTGTTTTTCTACATCCCCAAAGAATTCAGTAAGGTTTGTGAGGCATGACCTGCCCCTCACAAAGCCATGCTAATTATCTCTAATCAAACGATGGTTTTCCAAGTAACCATAAATCCTATCTCTCAGAATCCTCTCTGATAATTTGTTCACCACAGACGTAAGACTAACTGGTCTGTAATTTGCAGCATTATCTCTATTCCCTTTCTTGAACAGGCGAATAATATTTGCCACCCTCCAATCATCTGGCACTATTCCAGTGGACAGCGAGAATGCAAAGATCACCAAACATACAACAATCTCTTCCGTCACTTCCTGTTGTAATATTGAGTATGTCCCATTTAGCCCAGGGGACTTATCTATCCATTTCAAAATTTTCAGCATCTTCTGCTTCTTAACATCAGCCTGTTAGAGCATATTATCCCATGTCTACATGGGTTTCCTCCGGGTACTCTGGTTTCTTCCCACAATCCAAAGATGCGCAGGTTAGATGAATTTGCCATGCTAAATTGCCCACAGTGTTTAGGGATGTATAGGTTAGGTGCATTAGTCAGGGGTAAATGTAGAGTGATAGGGTAGGGGAATGGATCTGGTAGGGTTACTCTTCGGAGGATCAATGTGACTTGTTGGGCCAACTGGCCTGTTTCCCCACTGTTGGGGTTCTAATCTATTAAAAAAAAGTTTGCCACTTGCTTGACAAAAATGTATTCCTGTAATGAACATGTTATTTTTGAGTTTATTAAAAGACCTGATGAAAGTCTCTTTTGTTCCAATTAACATGGAAAAAATGAACCAAATTGACCATTTTTGGTGATTAAGACATTTATAACTGAAGCACGGTGTAATAAAGTGATTAAGAAGCCATCAGAGGTGCATTCCCACATTAAAGAAGGGATAGAATATAAGGGCCAAGATGTTTTATGTTAGAACTGTATAAAATACAAATTAGACCATAGCAAAGTTCTGCAAATAGTGCTGATTTTTGCATGTCCAAAAGCATCTACTTACACTATAGATGGGACAGAATAGATTTTCAAAGATTAGATTAGATTACTTACAGTGTGAAAACAGACTCTTCGACCCAACAAGTCCACACCAACCCTCCAAGACCCATTCCCCTGCACCTAATACTACAGGCAACTTAGCATAGCCAATTCACCCAACCTGCACATCTTTGGACTGTGGAAGGAAGCCGGACCACCCGGAGGAAACCCACACAGACACGGGGAGAATGTGCAAACTCCACACAGATAGTCGCCCGAGACTGGAAGCGAACCTGGGACCCTGGTGGTGTGAGGCAGCAGTGCTAACCACTGAGCCACCGTGCCGCCCCATGCCAGGAACAGAGATTTTCTAGCAGTGAAGAAAAATTGGCTTGGCAGAGGTTGGTTCCTTCAGACCAGGAGAGACTTTAGGGAGATTTAATTGAGGCTTATTAAATTGAAGGACCTCCAAAGTAATTAGGAATGTCTGCTTCCCTTAGAGCAGAGGGCAATGTGATCCTAAATTTACATTAACCAGGAGAAGGTTTAGATGCGTGGTGAACAGAAATGTTTTCACAACTTAATGGGTAGTGGGAGCCTGAAACCATACCATTTTTAAAATGCACTAGAAATGTACTGGAGTGTCATAAGGCATGAGACTGAAGAGCTAAAAAATGAATTACACTGTAGATATTTTACTGTTGCACAGGCCTGACAGCTGAATAGTCAACCTTCTGTGGCAGAAATTTTGGTGATTCTGTTATGGATGAAGTAATATATCACTACAAAATAGATTATATTTAACTATTGTTATGGTCTCTGTAGAACTGCACAACTTTGAAAAACAGATTTGAATTCCCAGTGACAACTCAAAGGATCATACGACAAGATTTTATGTTTTAAGACCTTTATTGTAATGAAGATACTAAACAAATTAATTAGTTGCAAAGACGATCATTCAGCCCCTTGAGCCTATTCCGCCATTGGATAACTTCAAGGCTGATCTGATTGTTGCCTTGACTCAGCTTTCCTGTCTCCTTCAATAAGCCTCAATCCATTGTTGTTCAAAAATGTGTCAATCTTGAATGCATTCAACAAACCAGCTTCCACTGATGCCTGCCAAAGAAAATTCAGTTGACTAAAAACCCCGAGAAAGAAATAGTTACATAATACATTACTTAAAATTAAAACAAGAGTTACTCAGCAAATAATGCACTAGATGAGCAAAGAGATTGTCCAAACAACCCCCCCCCCCCCCCACCACCATGTGACCTAACATGGCAGGTTATATGTCACACTCCGCAGAATTGTTGCCTTCACAGAAACCTGTCCAAACCCACTCTCACTTTCTAACAAACTCACCATTTTGCTGTACTGTAATGCCTCGTGTGCAACAAAAATAATTTCCCTCAGTCTTCTGAGAATCCCAGTTTAGGCAGTAAGGTCCCATCTGGAGACTTTTCCTTCTGTCCAGTGACGTGAGATCACATCTCTTCAACCAGGAAACCAGCTCCCACCCATGTTTTGCTTGGTGGCTAACAGCACTACCTAAAACAGCAACATTTAATCTCTCTGGGCTCTTCCTCCCTCTTTATGTCCAAAGTTACTGAATATGAGTATCTGAGAGACTGCCCATAGCCACCTGTTCCTTTCCTTTGTGATCAGATGTAAAAGCTAGAAGCCAACCTCCATTAAGACCAGACTCTACCCCTCAAACAACAGGTCCCCATGGCAACCGTCACATTTGCTTATTACTGGATAGAATGAAATGAAGATAATTTGAAACATAATATCTTAGAAAACATCACACTTGCATCAAGACAGAATTGAAAAATAGAGAACTTAAGCTCAACCTATTGAACCCTAATTACGCCAGGGAATTTCCAAAGTAGTATCTGTGCATCTAAGGAAAAGCTAGAGAAGCATATGAGGAAAAGAAAATAGAACATTATCATGGTAGATTAAGATGAAAAATGATGGGAGGAGGCACAAATAGTGCATAATCACTGACATGAAGTGTTGTATTTCTGTGTCATTTCTGTGGTTACCAATATATGGTTGAAACTCTGTGGTACAAATTGAAACCTGATCTATCCCAGAGTTAACATCAATTTACTGATGCTAGGAAGAAAAATACTCAATAAAGGTTTGCTTAAAGATACCTTTTCACTAGCCAGCTTTGAATACCAGTGTTATCAAGTAAGTTAGTCATTAGCCAGGTGTGGCTACCTGATGTGTAAATTGCATTTCTGATTCATACATAAAAGATGTGGAGGAGCCACTGTTGGACTGGGGTGAACAAAGTTAAAAATCACACAACGCCAAGTTATAGTCCAAATAACCCTTTTGGACTATAACCTGGTATTAAATATGTAAAAGAGTTCTAGACACCAGATTCAGATGTGACTCTACTGATTCACATAATTTGCACACTTGAATGAAAATAGCAGAGGGACAAGGAAACCTAAATAAAGTTAGGCAAGGAATATAATGGATGTTTGTCAGCTCAAGAACATAATTATATGAAAATGCTAATAGAGAATGAGACTGAATATTGACAAATCTCTAGGGGTTCCACAAATAGATATGAAAAGAAATAGGTGAGGGAATAGCAAGTGCATTAGTCATAATTTTCCAAAGCTCCTTAGATCGAAGAACAAATCCCTCTGGATTGATAAGTGATAATGTGCTATTTCCATTTGAAGAAAGGAAGGAGAGGAAAGCTGGATAACTTACACCTGTAAGCTTAGCATCAGCTATGAGCGGGCTACTAGAATCTATCAACACAGAAAGAATGGACAAGAATCAGTGGGTCACAGAGTAGCATGCATTTCTAAGGATGTCATGTTGGATAAATTAATTTGAATTCTTAGAGGAGATCACCCACATGGTGAATTGTAAAGTGTTTATGGATGTTGTGTTGGTGGACTTCCAGTAAGTATTTGATAAGGTTTCACTTGGAAACTGATGTTCATCTGCACTTACAGCCAGAGTATTGGCATTAACAGAATTAGCCCGATAAAAGCAATAGACGGTAAATTTAGAAAATGTTGAATAATAACAAAATCGGTAACCTGACTCGTTTCCAGCTAATACCTTGTTGACATAGCCATCATCTACATTGGTAAGAGTGACAGTGAAATCTCTTGGCTGAGCTATGGGCGACAAATACATGTGATTTCATCACTCAATAGCTGATTGACTCTGCTCCTGATAGAATAGACGCATTGCAGTGTTGATGCATTCAACTCTTTAGATGAATAGTTAACAGTATAAACTTAAAGATACTTCATAAACACTTTGATTTGTCTGAAATGTGTGCAGCTTTTAAAATGATTAGCTCGAGTGGATTAAGTAATTAAGGTATTTGCACTTAATGAGCTGCAAAAAGCTCAAAATAGTCATTGCGCTTAATGTGCAATGTCTCTGTAATTGATTTCAGTCGAAATGGGAAATGGATAGTGCCGTGTCTTGAGGCTGTCTGTTATAATTGTACATCTGGGGACTATGTTTGCAGAAATGAGAAGTCAAGGACTTGGAGGTGTGGCATTCATTGATAATTAGATGGGAAATGGGTGATTTGGGAATAGACATCTGTCTAGGTACAAAAATGACCAGAATTAGTTTTGCTTTGGATGAACCTGAATTTCCTCACCTTCTCAACCTTGCACCATTTTCCTCTGATGTTTTTGCAAGTTAGGAATGCCATGTTGTAAAATGCAAACCTGCCGTGACTAAGGTAATGGTACCAGTTTAAATTGTGGGTGCAGACCTGATTTCCTCCCAAGCCATTTTCACCTGGTGGTGCAGGTTCTGGGCATTCTTAAAAGTATGTCAGATTTGAGAACTTTGAGAAAGCTCACCGGGATATTCTGAAAGGTCATTGGAATGCATTTATATGCCTTCAAATGTCACATTAGTTTCTGTTGATGTATTTTTATGTGGTAATTAATCATAGGGATCTGGCCTTCAAAGCTCACTTGATCTTTACATTGACCACCCTTGTGTATTTGTTCATATATATTACACTGCTTTTGCAATGGAGAAAACACCATAATTCAGTGAAAAATATTATGAAATGTGGTGTATCTCTACACTGTCAACTCTTCTATTGTGATTTAATTGGCTGTTGTTTAGTTTAAAAGAAAATTTTCTTGACAATTGCAAAAAGGCTACGCTTCAAACAAAATCAAACCACCTGCTTTCTTACACTGTTTTGAAATTGAAATATCTGCTGTTTTTCTTTTACAGGTAGTGGTTTATTGTTTGGAAAGCTGTGACCATTATAAATGTCTATCTAAGGTTCAAGTTTTACCGTAGTAGATGTTCCATTTGCCTGTGAATGGGTGAAAGTTTTAAGAAATTATAATAATAGATTATTGCTTTGATCTTGTTTCCAGCTTGTTGACACACTTTAATCGGATTACAAGTTTTTTTCACAAGGCAGAATGCATGTTCTTTCTTCGAATCAGTGACATGAAGATTTTTTTGCAAGGATTACATAATATTTTTCATGGAATCTGAGGACTATACATAGGCAATACTGAGTTATAGCTATGGAGGCATAAAGGTGGCTTGTGCTGGTAAGAGTGATCTAAGAGTATACAAGGTGGTGTAGCAATAGAATAGATGATATAAGGATGCATGGAAGGTCTAGAATTTCAAGGTATAGAATTAGCAAGAATGATCTGAGGGGTTGCTGAGCTGCATAATGGGTTGAATAGGAGGATGAAGGAGATGAGATGGTTAGAGAGTCTTTTAAATACTGTTTAAACACTGGGATACTATGTTGGAGAACCATGGCAGATCTTATAATTGATTTAGCTCTGCACTGTCATTTCTCCTGCATTCCAGCATGGCTTTGAAAATTGTACTGGAAGCAATGTGAAATGACAAAAATGGCATGTGATGTCACGAATGGGTTGGGTGTGCAGTTTGAGTTTTTCGTGAGCCCTGAAGACTCTCAGCTCTTGATGTCGGGGTAAAGAAGAACTTCTCTGATTAGTGGGATACAAGAAGTGGTTTTACCCAAGGATTCATCCATGTGTGTAGATGTAGATGATACAAGTTTACAGATGACACTATGGTGAGAGGTATAATACATTTTTTCTATGGGAAAATGAAGATACAAAGGATAATTGACAGGTTAGATGAATGAGCAAACCTGCAATAACTGGTATGCAATGCAGGGAAGTGTCAGGTCATCCACTTTGAATACGAGAAAGATATCAAACTTTTAACTGGAAGCTATGAAAGAATCAAGAAGTATAGGCATCATTACGTAAGAAAAACATGCACGGGACAAACTACATAATCAAAAGAATGTGAATGGATTATTGGCCTTTATCTCAAGGGAGTTGGAATTCAAAAAATGAAATCATGCATCTGTTTACAAATGCTTACATATAACACAGATGGTGTGCTGTCTTCAATTTTGGACATTGAATTTCAGAGAAAATAAATTTGTCTTGGGAGTTGTGTACACACCGATTCATCAACATTTACCCATAAGCACAGCTAAACAACAGAATTGTAATAGTGCACATGCATATATTTGGATTAATATGCAATTTTTAAAAAATATCAGTAGTGGAGACAAGAATAGTACATTCTGACATAATATGTCAATCGTACAGGCCGATATTTAGAGTTGAAAAACACTTCTGCTACTATTTTGGAATTCTGGGTTCCTCAGTAGTTAGATATTCAGTGTTCATAATGCCATGAATAGCATGGTAAGTTTTGAAAGGTGAATCCTCATCACTGCTTACCATGTTATATCACCTGCTTCGACGATGTACTGCCACCATCCTCTTTTCTCATAAAGAATCTATTGTCTTGTGTAGTGGAGGAAAGCCCCTTATTTTGCACCAGCACATTATATAACATTATCTCTTTCTGTCTCTTGTGTCCGTCCACTGCAGGTCTCTCTCTCTCACGCGTGCGCGCGCGTTCTCTCTCTCTCTCACACACACACACACACGTGCTCTCTCTCTTTGCAAGGACATCTGGCTGTGGTAGGCCCAAAGTGTGGATTTGGGGGCTAGACGGGTTGTTGACCACGATGGTGACAGTGCCTGGACCACCTATACCTGGCTGCAGTAGGCCTGAAGTATGGACTCTAGGTAGGGTCGTCATTATTATACCTGGAGTCATGACGTCTGGCTTACCTTCCAGGGACCTTGCAGAGCCCTGGAGGTGTATTTGGAAGACTCCCTTTAAAGAAGATGAACTCTATTTATGTAATTTCTTTTTATTGTTTTTTGTTATTCAAAATGGCACTATATTGTAGCGACAAAATACTTTTCACTGTGTCTTTCCATATATTTGTGACAATAAAGAACTCAATAACTCACTTGTTGTCTAACTCAAAAAGGCTCTTGTCTTAAATAAGATGTAGTTTATTGCAAGATAGCAATTGTACACAAGTTATTTTAAGATGACATTGTGACGGAGACCTTGAGAAAGGCCTGGAAGTTAAGTCACACTCCTCTGATATCTTAGGCTGTTCTGCACTAAATCCATATGATGTCATCATAGTGGGTGTTGCATAAGACACTCCTTACCATTAACCCTTTTAGATCTTACAGTAGCTTGTTTATCTGCTTCGGCCTCAATAAGAAAATGCTGCAGGCTGGAAGTGTTAGAACTAACTGGATAACTATAGTCAGTTATAACTAACTATACCACATCTGTGATTCCTGATGCATGCTACTGGCAAGAGACTGAGTGTAAGAGAAATGCTTCCTGCAGAAAAAGAGAGAGAAAGGGCTGTTTTCTAAGCTCGGTTTAATGGAATTAGGAGCATCAAGTTTATAACCAATTTTCTAGAGTTCAAAGGTGTATTGCATGAGGTAGTTAAGACAGGAAAAAAATAGGGTTCCTATCTATGATATCACTGTTGACATAACTCCAATTGCTATGGGAGTGATTGTTATTGCAGTACTGTGCTACTCAAGCATGAAGGAAAAACTGAAAACAATGCTCTATATTTACCATGATAAGTTCATGGGAATATTAACATTCCAGTTTTAAAAATAAGTGTTTAGTTACATTTATTTAGCTGAGAGTAGCAAACACCCTACCTTGGGGAAACAGTGACTGAAAACACTGGGAAAGACTGGGATTTGAGCTCTGATCTAATGCATTAGGCAGGAATAATGTCAGAAACAATGAGTATTTGCACTTGTACTTAATGTTTAGTATTAATGGCACACAATTTTGATTCCTTATTTATAGAGGAATCACTCTGATTCCTCTGGAGAGAGTCCAGTATACTCTGGTGAGAAGTTTGCTTCATTAATTTTGCTGGTGGTGATCAGTTAGGGCTCACTTTCCTTTTGTTCCACATGCAGTCTTAAATTTTAAAATAAAGAGCAAAAGAAGCCAGTATACTGTTGAGATTGCAGTTTTTAACACAATATATCAGCCCTTGAAGCTAAACTTTTTAATATTGTCGTGTTGATGCTGCGGTTTTCTGACACTTTGAACTGAATAGCTTTTGGAAGGTTTCATTATTTATATGGATTTATTTATTCTTGTCTTTGTCTTTTCTAGATAAATAAGCAGCAATTGCAGACAGTCAAAGATCGCTTTCAGGCTTTCCTGAATGGGGAAACACAGATTGTGGCTGATGAGGCCTTTATCAATGCTGTGCAAAGTTACTTTGAGGTAAGATCATTTTGCATGTAAGATTTTGTTTCTTTCAGTTTAGGTTTTTCTCACCTGTTTTAGAAAACAGTAAATTGATATTGCTTAATGCTGTGATTGTACATTTTTTTTTCTTGGAAATATAACTGTCTTCCTCCAGGACTGAATATCCTTGACAGTATTGCTTATATATTAAAGTTGTCCTTTTAACATTGCAATGTTTAGTATTGCATTGATTGCTGACAGGCCACCAAGAGGAAAATGTTTATGTGTCGATGGAATCGGCCTCACTCTATTGAATTCAGAGGAGACAGAGTTTTTAAACCACAGCATTTAAATAAATAATTACCATGTGTGAATAAATGCTTTTATTATGTATAATTGATTCAACCTTTAACGAAGGAAAATATATCTTTTTCTATAACAGTCTGGGGGTCTAACAGGGATAAGTACACAGGCAGTGATCTCCAAACTCCCAACAACCCCAAATAACAACTTTTCATCGGTTTCTTTCACTGATTATTCTTTGATACTTCAGCAGTGTATTCTTGGGAATTAATAGAACAGAGAAGTGCAGAGTTGGAGATCTGGAACAAACACAAACAGGAAGTACTGGAGAAAGCATCTCGAGAAAAAAAACACAGTTAAAGTTTCAAGTCCAGTAACCTTTTATCGGAACTGAAAGCAGCTGGGATAAAGTGATATTTATGCTGATGATGGGTTGGGGGGAAGAGAGGGAATGAGACAGATAAATGGAGACAGTGCCCAGCGAGAGAGAAAAGGCAAGTAGACCAAAGGGATTGTTGATTAGTAATCCAGGGAAGAAAAGGAGATAACAGGGACTGTGAGTACTTGAAAATTCATTGGCTGTGCTGAGAGCAACTTGTACAGGACAGGACCTGGGATGGGCAGGTGGTGGGTAGCAGGTGGAAGGAGGTGTTCATGCTCTGAAGTTGTTAAACTCAGTGTTGTCAGTGTTGAAAGCTGTAAGGTGCCTAGGTGAAAGATGAGGTCCATGATGTGAAGGGGCCAATGTTGGACCGGGGTTAAAAATCACACAACACCAGGTTATAGTCCAACAGGTTTATTGTTCATCAGGTGGGGCAGAATCATAGGACACAGAATTTATAGTAAAAGATCGAAGTATCATACAACTGAAGAGATGTATTGAACAAACCTAGATTGCCGTTGAGTCTTTAATCACTTAGAATGGAGTGTCGTTTCTTTTGTTTGCATTGCAGCAAATGTATCCTCATGAATTGTTTGGCTCATTGCTTTGATCTTTCTCTCTGTTCTCAATGGTCAAACTATCCCTCTCTGTCACTTTCTCTTTCTTCCTACAACACTCACTTTCTGTATTCTCTTTCTCAAGGAGTCCTTTCTCATCCAATGTTTTCTGGATTTGCATACTGTTCACCAGCCCTGTTTTTAATTATTTAAACTCTACCAATTAGTTTTAACAATGAAACCTCTGTGAAGAGTTTAATTTCTTTGACATTTAGAAATTTATTCTAGTTTAAAAGTTATTTCATTTAAGAATGTAATGCATGTTTTCTTTTTTCTGACAAGAAATTTCCACAAGAACCCAACTCCAGAATGTATATTAGTTTTTATGGAAAAATTGAATTTATTTGACTTGGCGTTTTCTAGGGCCACTACTATGATATAAAGTGAGGAATTATTGTGCCATGTGGCATTAACAAGTCTGTTACATTACAATTACTGATTTCTGATTACCTATGCTTAAAATGTGCATTTTTAAGATGCCTACCTACGTTGGCATTTTTATTGTCAGAACTTTCTCATTTAACTCTTGCTGTCATTCTCTGTGTTTTGTTTTTTCTGCTTGTTACATAATTCGTTTCACTAACATTTCTATAAGTCTGCTTGGTGCTTGGTAACAGAGAACCTCCTGAATAGAGAGTCTTGTTGCTGACATGTTTCATGTCCCACTCTTCAGTACAAACACAAGAAAAACAAATTTCAAACAAGCACAACATGCACACTACAGGACAAATGGTTGCAGATTAGTCAAGGTGAGTTGCCTTTGGCTGATGTGTTGCCATGGAAAAAGTAATGGGGGAACTAAAGGTTCCCCAAGCTCCTAAATAATTCAAAGAAGGTGCAGGCCTTGAACGTATTCTCTTTATTTCCAGAGAACCAATCCCCATAAATGTTCGTATGTCACTTATAGCAAGTGTAAATGATGAGCTTAACTGATTAACTTTAATTGGTTGTTAGTGTAGTTATTAGAGCACTCTAGAATTGTTCAGTAGATGCTGCCCAATAGTGGAACACATCCAATGGTATATGCTTTGTTTTTGGTTTAGCATCATGTACATTACTTATGGCATCCAAAAGAGCATTTTTTTTTCAATGAACCAATCACTAGGAATATATACCTAACAGCACACCAGCACTGTAAGATGCAGGCAAATTGTCTCAAAAAACTGAACAATAGATTAAGCAAGCTGTTACATTCTGCTTCTGTGCAGTAGCTATTGTGGGTATTGCAAGTGGCTATTTTCCATTAACAAGATAGTACTATAAGCTCAAAAATACATGTCACATGTCACATAATTGAACAAAAACGTTTATGAATTTCTGCAAGTTTAATTTATGTTCGCTGGAAGCAATATTCAATCATACGCAGGCAGACACTGTCTGTATATGTACAAGCCTGGAACATTTTTGAATTACCTGGAAACTTGGGAAGCCTATAATCACTTGTGACATTTTCCATGGCAATACTTTGGCCCATCAAAGTCATCTTGCCAACCAGCCAGTACCCTTTTCTTGTGTAGTGTAAGTAGTTGTGATCATTTGATTAATTCAAGATGAGAAACTTTGAAAATTTGTATTTCTTTTCAGCAAACTGCTTGTCTGACTCTTCTTCTTTCTGAGTCTTTGTAAAATTATTTTTATACTTTGTTGCAGAAACTATGTTTAATTATCTCTTACTGATTTCCACTCTATATGCTTCTTCTGTATTTGTTTCTCATCCAATTCTCTCTTGCAGAGCTCTGGAATCTAAGGATTCAACTTGATGAAAGTTGTAGAAATTATCTTATCTTTTTCTGATACTGTGGACTAGTCTTACTTGTTTTGTTGTGCTTACTTATCCATTTCTACCTCGGGCCTCATACCTATAATTCCACCCTCCAGAATTCTGTCTATGAAACATTCTTTCTTTCAGTCATGAGGGAATGAAATGTAAGAGTGCTGCTAAGATTAACAAGTGAGGAGGCTGTGCTTACTCAAGGGTGTAAAAGTGGACAGTGGTCAGCAAGTGTCTGAGAGAGAGAGATCAGGAATACCATGAACAGTTAGGTAATGTCAGGGAAAAAGCAAGAAGAGATGCTTTTTGATCTGACTGGTTCCTTAAAGCACTGGTAATTTATAAGATAGATCTCATGATAATAGTTTGCTTTCGATACTTGTAATGGATCTCAGTCTACATTCGTGATACAGACATCACTCTTCCTCCATTTCCTGGCGGTTGTTTCCAGTGGGTGTAATGACATGTAGCATTGAGAGTTGGCTGTCACAAAATTCCATGTTAGATATTGGTGTAAGTGAAACCCAGAGTTAATTCAAGATTGGGAATTCAAGATTCTTACATCATGGCAATGTCTGCACTACAAAGTATTTAATTGTTTCTCAAGCAAACATGCATCCATAACTGGAAGATCATTGCATAAAGATGGGGATTTTTAACCATGTGGCTTAAGGCAGTAAATTTACCATCAAGAGGACTATATACAGATTTTCTGGTGTACATGCCTGACCATGGCCCCAAAGGTAGAGGAGGGAATATTCTGGGGAGACACTTGTCTTCCACTTGCAAGAAATAGAAATCAATGTTGGGTCTGAGAACGACTGGATTAACGAGTTCAACACGCGGCGTGACATCGAACAATTCTTCCTCCTCCTCCGCCTTCGCCTATATAAACTGACTGACTCCCACAGTTACCTAGACTACACCTCCTCCCACCCTGTCCCCTGTAAAAACGCCATCCCATATGCCCAATTCCTTCGTCTCTGCTGCATCTGCTCCCAGGAGGGCAAGTTCCAAAACTGTACCACCCAAATGGCTTCCTTCTTCAAAGACCGCAATTTCCCCCCAGATGTGGTCGACGATGCCCTCCACCACATCTATTCCACTTCCCGCTCCTCCGCCCTTGAGAACCGCCCCTCCAACCGCCACCAGGACAGAACCCCACTGGTCCTCACCTACTACCCCACCAACCTCCATGCACAGCGTATCATCCGCCGTCATTTCCGCCACCTCCAAACGGACCCCACCACCAGGGATATATTTCCCTTCCCTCCCCTATCAGCGTTCCCCTATCACTGACCACTCCCTCAGTGACTCCCTCGTCAGGTCCACACCCCCCACCAACCCAACCTCCCTCCCGGCACCGCAAGAAATGCAAAACTTGCACCCACACCTCCCCCCTTACTTCCCTCCAAGCCCCCAAGGGATACTTCCATATCCACCACAAATTCATCTGCACCTCCACACACATCATCTATTGCATCCCTGCACCCAATGTGGCCTCCTCTATATTGGGGAGACAGGCCACCTACTTGTGGAACGTTTCAGAGAACACCTCTGGGACATCCGGACCAACCAACCCAACCACCCCGTGGCTCAACACTTCAACTCCCCCTCCCACTCCACCAAGGACATGCAGGTCCTTGGACTCCTCCATTGCCAGACCATAGCAACACGATGGTTGGAGGAAGAGCGCCTCATCTTCCGCCTAGGAACCCTCCAACCACAAGGGATGAACTCAGATTTCTCCAGTTTCCTCATTTCCCCTCCCCCCACCTTGTCTCAATCCCAACCCTCGAACTCAGCACCACCTTCCTAACCTGTAATCTTCTTCCTGACCTCTCCGCCCCCACCCCACTCCAGCCTATCACCCTCACCTTCTCCTGCTCCTTGGATGCTGCCTGATCTGCTGCGCTTTTCCAGCAACACATTTTCAGCTCTGATCTTCAGCATCTGCAGTCCTCACTTTCTCCTCTGAGAAAGACCACACAAATAAATTATACAGTAAATAATGATAGATCACAATAGCACTACAAGGTTTGTCTCTAAATGTTAGAGTAATTACTCAAAATTTCTCATTATTATCTGTAGTTATCAATTGAAATTATTATAAATAATTTAATTGCATTTAATCTTTGTTTATCAATGTTATGCCTTTTTCATGTTATGTTCAAATCATAGAATAGTTTTGCAGAGAGAGCATTCAGCCAGTTAATCATACTGCCACACTCTTTCCCTATACCCTGCATTTTATGTCCATCAAGTATTTATCCTATTAATTTTTTAAGATTACTATTGATCTGTATCAACACTTTATCAAACAGAACATTTCAAATCCTCGCCAGTCATTGTATATAGATTATTCCTTATGCTACCTCTGGTTCTTTTGCCAATCATATCTGTGTCTTCTAGATAGCTGCTGTATGGGATGATTTAATTTTATTTACTTTATCTAAACCTCCAGTTTTTAAAGCCCTCTGTTAAATCCCCTCCTGGTCTTCTCTGCTCGTCAGACAACAATCCCAACGTTTCCAGGTCATCCAATTATAAAGTCTCATTCTTTGAACGATTTCAGTAAATCTCTTCTATATCCTCTCTGGAGTCTTTATGTCCTTCCTGTGGTGTGGGGTGGTATGGCTAGAAATTATATTTTTCAACTTCTTTACATATTATTCAAAGATCAGTCATCATTTTATTCTGAAATTTTGAGGATTTAACTTGAAACATTATATTTTTGTAGAATTTATTTTAGTAACATCTGAAATGATTTAGAATTGTAATTTTTGTTTCAATTGCTTCATGTATTCTAGGTGTTTCTGAAAAGTGACCGTGTGTCCAGAATGGTGCAAAGCGGTGGTTGCTCTGCCAATGATTCTCGAGAAGTGTTTAAGAAACATATTGAAAAGCGAGTTCGAAGTTTGCCAGAAATTGATGGCCTGAGCAAGGAGACAGTCCTGAGTTCCTGGATGGCAAAGTTTGACGCAATATACCGTGGTGAAGAGGATCCACGCAAGCAACAGGCCAAAATGACAGCTAGTGCAGCTTCGGAGCTGATCCTCAGCAAGGAGCAGCTGTATGAGATGTTCCAGCAAATCCTTGGGATAAAAAAATTTGAGCACCAGCTACTGTATAATGCTTGTCAGGTGAAGGCATCTTTTTCTATGTTTCCTGTTATGGTGCATGCTGTTAACTCGCGGAAAGCAGCTTGCTGTCACTAATCATTGATCATCTGTGATTGGGGGGTGCCTTCCATTTGCAGAGGCAATGGGCTGTAGAGATAATGATCATGAGATTGCATCCGGTTACAAAACAGAGGTAAAGGAAGTAAAAAGCATTTTGATGTCTAAGAGGTGTTAGCTGACAATTGTTATTTTTAGATAATGTTGCAAGAATTCTCCTTGATTCTCCAGATGGGTAAAAATATTTCCAGGCCCCCTTGTACCTGCTGTATTGTTTGACATGTTACTGCTTGCTTAGTTTGATAGCTAAAGCAAAATTTTATTTACTCAAAATTATCATTTCACTTGTTGAAATATAAATTTAAATCTATGCAGGTGGATCAGAAATTGAGGTTGCGTTAGTTGGAAGTGCAAAAGAATGATAGTAAATTGACATCTTTTTTCTTGTAGTTCATGATGATACATTTTAGAATTGTGATAGAAGAATCTGTCTGAGAGTCTGGAACTTGAGAGATAAGGTGGTTAAGGAATGCGTGTGTTCCACCTCCTCCAGAATGGAGGCTGACAGTTGGTGGTTTTCTCAGGAAACTGGAACACACAGGAATATTGATCAAACCTTTGCTAGTCTACGTATACATACCCCTTTTTTTCAGATTAGTAGTTGTCTAATTATTTGTCAAAATACTGTGCTTCTCTTACTGGCAGTTGCTCTGTTTAGATTGCCTCCACTATTCTGGATTTAACTTACTTTTGAGAAATGAGAATTGTTCCAAGTCTGGAAGTTTCATTTGTTAAAAAAAATCTATGTTTATTACCTGTCAATTGAAAGATAATTCCTATAAACTGCAAAAAAAGACGGCATTGTCTGTAAATCTGCAATAGAACTTAAAATGTTGGGAATCTAAGGCAGATCAGGCAGTATCTATAAGAAGGAACCAGAAATATTTTGCTTTATATCCTTGTCAATTCTGATGAAGGACACTGGAAGATTATAATCTGTTGTCTTATTTTGCTGACTAACCTGCTGTATATTTCCAGCAGGTTTTTATTTGAAATTTCCTGTCAGCCATTCTCAACATTTCTAAGTTACGATCAGTTTCAGTTTCAACATGTATTCGAAATCAAAGGTTTACGCCCATGGTGAAGCAACTGCTTGTGGATTGTATGGTAATTTTTCTAAAACACTTTTCTTTGGCTTGGCACCTGTAGATGGATTGATGTGATTTAATTATCACTACTTAAAGGAGACAATAAGAAAATTAACTATCATTTTTAACCTTCTATTATATTCTGGAGAAATTTGATCCCATGTATAACATTTAGGGAGCATTTTAGGGCGGCACGGTGACTCAGTGGTTAGCACTGCTGCCTCACAGCACCAGGGTCCCAGGTTTGATTCCAGCCTTGGGTGACTGCGCAAACTCCACACAGACATTCTCCCCTTGTCTGTGTGGGTTTCCTCCGGGTGCTCCAGTTTCCTCCCACAGTCCAAAGATGTGCAGGTCAGGTGAATTGGCCATGCTAAATTGTCCACAGTGTTAGGTGAATTAGTCAGAGGGAAATGGGTCTGGGTGGGTTACTCTTCGGAGGGTCGGTGTGGACTGGTTGGGCCGAAGGGCCTGTTTCCACACTGTAAGGAATCTAATCTAATCTAATATACAACAGAATGGAAACAACTTGTATTATTTGGCAACTTTCAGAATCTCAAGGTGTTCCTAAGCATTTCACAGTCAGTTGATTACTTTTGAAGGGGCTTCACCACGGTAAAGTAGGAAAAATGGCAGCCAGTTTAACCACAGAAAGATTGCACAAACAATGTGATAATTCCTGGAGACTTATTTTCTAAAATAATGTTGGATGAGGGATATATATTAAGCTGGACCCAGTGATAATTCCCCTGCTGCTGATCTTTGAATAGCTCCAAAAGAAGGCTGCAGTTAAACGGTTCATAATTGGATTCATGGATCAGTCATTGCAGACCAGGAGTTAGGAAATGTTGGATAGATATTGAGGGATTGAAGTTTGTGGCTGTACAAGCTGTATTGTTGGTGAAGCCACTTTTGAAGTATTATGTGTGTTTCTAGTTGCCCTGCTATAGGAAGGATATTATTAAATTAGATAGGGTGTAGAAAAGACTTACAAAGATGTTTCTGGGGCTAGAGGATTATGAGGAGAGGCTGGATAGGCTGGGAGTTTTTCACTGGAGTGAAGGAGGTTGAGGGGAGACCTTATTGAGATTTATAAAATCACGAGAAGCAGAGATAAGGTAAATAGCAAAGGTCTTTTCCTTTGGGTAGGGGAGTTCAAAACTAAAGGCCATAATTTTAAGATGAGAGGAGAAAGATTTAAAAGGGACCTGAGCAGTAACTTTTTCACAAGAGGGTAGTACTGATATGGAATAAACTGTCAGAGAAAGTGGTAGATGCAAGTACAATTACAACATTTGAAAGAAGTTTGAATAAATACTTGAATGGGAAAGGTTTAGAGGGATGTGGGCCAAGTGCAGGCAAATGTGCCTGGTTTAATTTGGAAAACCTGGTTGGCATGGATGAGTTGGACTGAAGGGTCTGTTTACATGCTGCATGACTCTGACTCTATAAGAACAGAAACCTGGTTGATACTTTTAGTCAACTTGAGTCCAGAAGAGAGATAAACTGGATATTCTGCATAAGATTCTGCATATTTTCAAAATACTTTAACTTTTGTGACTACTCAGGAATAACATGGCTTGACTTCTATTTCGACACCCCATTGAGGCATAACTGAACAATGGGGCAAAGACGTTCCATACGTTAATCATTGAGCAGGGTGCAAACAGGGGTGCCTCCAGTCACAAAGGATAGGGTCATTGTCAAAATGGCGAGGCAGTCAAGACTTAAGGAGGAAAGCAGATTATTGTATTAAAGTGGGATCAATAATGATGAAGGGTGTATGGAACAGCATTGGAGGGCAAGATAGGCTATGAGAGTCAGGCTTATTGGTAGTGACCACAATAGTGGCCTTTGATGATGTAGCATAGAGCACCGGAATGGAATCCTTAGGATGTAACATCAGGGGTCACAGGGCAAGAAGGACAGTTGGCAGGTAAAGGTCTCTGTCATTGATAACTGGTCACTATTCCATAGACTAGTCAACTTCCTGTTACCGACAAGAGCTATATCTGTACACTTCCCTCAACTCCAACCCAGACTTTAATTACTGTTTATTCAAATAGTTGCCTACACAATGCCTGCAAAGGGAGGTAGATTCCTTGCTTTCAAAACATACAGCCACACTTTCAAATACTGATTTTTAAACACAGTTCAATCTCATTTCAGTCCACAGTTTATAAAAAAACAAATAAAAAAGCATTGTCCTTACAATGCTTGTGAAGTGCTTGTTGGCATCTTCCATTTCTATCATTTGTTCAGGCCTCGTCATTGTGTAATCAGTGCTGATAAGCCCCGTGGAATGTGCTCTAAACAGTTTGGTTGCCACGCAGCCAGATGATTGTTTTACCAACATTGTTTTACCTGGACCTATTTATTCTTTTTTGCTCTGTGTCTTTAAATATGTCATGTCTCCAGGATTAAAATTATTTTCTGATGACAATATGATACTTCAAAGCTCACCTGATCTTTTCTGAGATTAGTAACTTGAATATTTTTCTGCCTGCATGCATGGCATATAAAATGAACTTCAAAAATTGAACTCAGTTGAATTGAAGTATACAGATCCAATACAGGAAATCATATGATGCTACTCTGAGGTAACGGATGAGCTCCTACGTGACTACTTGGAGTTGTTGAACTGGTCCATATTTAAGAACTCGGTGCGAAACCTAAATGAGTGTGCCACTACTGTCACAGACTTCATCAGTAAGTGTGTAGAAGACTGTGTGCCAAAGAAATTAATCCAAGTATTGCCAGAACTGTAAACCATGCATGAGCCAGAAGATCCACTCCCTAATGAAGTCCACATCCGAGGTGTTCAAGTTGGGTGACCTTGATATCTTCATGAAATCTAGGTACAATTTTCACAAAGCCATCAGGGACACCATGAAACAATACCAGATTGGAGTTCCAGAATAATCACACAAACACACATTGACTGTGGCAAGGCTTACATGATATAATGGGCTACAAAGCAAAGTCAAGTAGGGTCGCTGACAACAATGAACTCCTCACCGATGAGCTCAATGCATTCTATGCTCACTTTGAACTGAAGATCAATGAAATGATGCCACATGACTCGACAGCCTCAGATGCACCTGTACCTACAGTCACCACCACAGATTGGCCTCCTTGAGGGTGAACCCATAGAAAGCAACTGGTTCAGATAGAGTCTTGGCCGTGCACTCAGATCCTGTGTGGATCAGCTGGCAGGTGTGTTTGCAAACATCTTTAACCTCTCCTTACTCCAGTATGAGGTTCCCACCTGCTTCAAGAAGACACTATCATTCCAGTGCCAAAAGAAATCAGGCAATGTGTCTTGATGATTATCACTTGGCAGCTCTGAAATCTATCATTATGAAGTGCTTTGAAAGGTTAGTAATGTCAGACATCAACTCCAGCCTCCCAGATTGCTTTGATCCAATACAATTTGGCTACCGTCACCATAGGTCCACGGCAAACACCATCATCCTGGTCCTACACTTGTCCCTAGAATATCTGGACAACAAGGACGCGTGCAGCTGTAACACTATATCCTGCATTCGGTTTTCTTACCCTTATGTACTTAACTAAGATACGAGTTGTCTGGTTGGCATTGCAAAACAATACTTTTCATGGTACATGTGACAATAATAAATCAAATCAAATGATCGTTGCCCCTTTAAAAGTTGTGGGATGATCAGAAGTTATAGAGGTATTTTTGTATTCCTATCATAGACTAATTGATAGGTGCTGTAGCTGCCAGTAGTCTGAAGTACGTTTCTTTGCGTGTTCTGCCCGTGCTAAAAAGTTTTTGGATTTCATCAGTTACAGTATAATTTTGCACTCAACTCCCATTATGTAAAAGACTTTCTATAGCCACACACATTGCTCCAATAGATTCACATATTCCTTCTAAATTTTTCATGGGTATCCCTTTATCATCCTCTATGCTTCGCATATTCTTTATCCAGTATCCCCACATCCTTTAACAAAATTCTCTATTTGTGACAAGCTGGAAGTGAAAACTGTTAATGTACCTTGGAAACGATTTGTCTCTTTTCCTTTTAATCTTGTCCCTGGACAGCATTAATATGTCCTGAACATTCTGCTTCAGGCTAGTGAAGAGTACGCAGTAATATTATGACTTTGAAAATTGCAAATCTACAGATCTCTGAAGATAACTATTTTGTCATGTCTAACTTAATTTGGGCTTTCTTTATTAAAGACTTACTTCACAGTAAATATATTTCACTAGATATTATATCAGTACTTATGAAGTGATTTAGCCCAACTATCTTGCATGGAATTACAATTATTTTCAATGATTTTTAATGTGTCTTCAATGGATCTGAAATGTGACATATTTATTGACCTTGCTTCAGTTTTCTTTCTATAGAATCCATATAAGCGCTTTTAACCGGTCTACTGCACATAATATGAAGGTGCACCCATTACCTAGAACTATGTGGCTGAATGAATAGGATGCTCATTATCAGACTGAAGCTTCTGGGGACCAATATAATACCTACTGATTGGTCAGCATAGTCATTGTCTCCCTCTGTACCTTCCACGTAATGTGTCATCTTGAAACCCTGTATTCCTTTTTGGGTGATTCAGCACATAATAACATTTGAGTCACAATGAAAGCATCTACTAACTAACTCTCAGTTATTCCAAGGATTCAATTTTCTTCCATAATTGTCCAGGACTAAGACCTTACCCATGTTTAATATCATAACCAACTCCATCAATTTGAAGGCAAAAGTGAGGACTGCAGATGCTGGAAACCAGAGTTTTGATCAGAGTGGTGCTGGAAAAGCACAGCAGGTCAGGCAGCATCCGAGGAGCAGGAAAATCGATGTTTCGGGACATTTGCCCGAAATGTCGATTTTCCTGCTCCATCAATTTGAAGGCAAGTACAGATGTAGGAATTTCTAAGTGGAATTTCTGTAATCTTCCATTTAATCAATTGAACTATGTGATATTTTCTTCAAAAAAAATTCAGTTTTCTGAATTTGTCAAAGACCTACCAAACCTCCTAAGCATTCCATAAATCATCATATAAATAAATTGGTCTGTAAAGTTGAAGATGATATCTGCACCTTCATTCTGCAGCTGCTAAGTTTCTAGTTTCAAGAGCACTTTGCAGCTGAAGTTACTTCTGGGAGGAAGCGAAAGAGTCAGGCCCATTCCTTGTTTTCCATTCAATAAAGAAACATCCCGTTTCCATGCATTGACTTTATTATTCCATTCACCTTTGGGGCCTGCTCCTCAAAATAATGGTGGAAAATTGTATTCAGACGCTTCTACCTGGTTTCAGTCATTTGTCTTCAAGGACAGGTTAATATAAAAATACACCCTGGGGATATCTGGCAGTGATGTTAAATGTTAGTCATGTCTGACTAATCTAGTATTATTTTTGGAAGAGGATGTGGCATTCACAGTCAGTTGCTTGTCTATCTTATCGATATGGACTTCCAGTAGGTGTTTGATAAAGTGCCACATAAAAGGTCATTGGCAGTATGAAAGCACATAAGGAAGAAGATAGACAACAGCCTTTTGACTTTAGTTGTGGAGTAATTGGGAGTCGGAAACAGAGTGGGTGGAAAATATGGCTGACATTAATTGGACTTTTCAAGTGGTGTTCTCCTGGTATCTGTTTCAGGGCGTTAGCTTGTCATGATATTTATAATGAATTGGGTTGAGGAATAGAGAATTGGCAAGTTTGCAGATGATCCTATATGAGAAGAGGCAATAAGCAGAGCAGATGGGAGCAAGGCATTGCAAAGGGAATAAAGATGAAGTAAAGAGGGAAAATCAGTCATGATAGAAAGAGGTCAAGGTGAGTAAGTGTGAGGTATTTTATTCTGAAGCTGGAAGTTAAACTTAGACTACTTCCTAAATGTTGAGAAATTAGGAAGTATAGAGGAGCTGAGATTTGTCAGTCCAAGTATACAAATGATTTGATGTAAATAAACAAATACAAAAAGTCAATAATTACACTATCTGTTTCCTAATTCTCAAGTTGAGTGCGAGGAGAGAAAGTTGAGCTTTATTTATATATAACCATGATCCATAACTGAGATCTGCTTTGAACATCACAAACAGGGAGATATATTGGCCTTGCAAGAAGATTCATGTGAACATCAAAATATAAAGTGATTAGAGGATTAAATTATGTTGCATAAATTTAACTCATTCTCCTCAAGAATATAAAGATGTGAGGTTGTTTTGATTGATATATAATGAGATTAAAAAGATTTGGTAGTTACGTACAAAGAAGGTTTGCTCTGGCTGGGCAATCAAAAACAAAGGGAAGTGGAGTGCTTATAATCTTCAACTTCAAGTTAATCTTTTTAAGAGGAACATCAGAAATCAATTTTTCACATAAAGTGGTGGTGGAAACCTAGATTTCTCTTCCCTAAAGAGTGAGGACATTTGAGGTGTTGAAGACTGAACTTGATAGTTTTTTTTTACAATAAAGCAAAGAACTATGGATGCTGGAAATCTGAAACAAAAACAAATTGCTGGAGAAACTGGCAGATCTGGCAGCATCTGTGGAGAGGAAGCAGAGTTAACATTTAGAGTCCTGTGACCCTTCTTGAGAACTTTGTTAGATTTTTGTTAGGTGAAGGTTTCTTAAGATATGGAGCTATGGTGGGCAAATGCAGTTGAAGTTCTGATAAATCAAGGTTTAATTGAATGGTGAATCATACTCAGAACAAATTAGCCCACTCTGATGTGACTTGCTAACAAAACATGGGTTCCCAATCCAGCAGGGAGCAAGCCATGTTGCAGGGCTTGTCTGTGAATTACAGATTCTTAATGTACTCATCTTCAGATAGAGTCACAGAGATGTACATCACGGAAACAGACCCTTCAGTCCAACTCGCCCATGCCAACCAGATATCCTAACTCAATCTAGCCCATATTCCTCCAAACCCTTCCTATTCACATACCTATCCAGATGCCTTTTAAATGTTGCAATTGTACCAGCCTCCACCACATCCTCTGGCAGCTCATTCCATACATATACCACCCTCTGCATGAAAAAGGTGCCTCTTAGGTCTCTTTTATATCTTTCCTCTCTCACCCTAAACCTATGCCCTCTCGTTCTGGACTCCCCGACCCCAGGGAAAAGACTTTGTCTGTTTACCCTATCCATACCCCACATGATTTTATAAATCTCAATAAGGTCACCGCTCAGTCTCTGATGCTCCAGGGAATACAGCCACAGCCTATTCGGCCTTTACCAAATAGTTCAAATCCTCTAACCCTGGTAATATCCTTGAAAATCTTTTCTGAACCCTTTGAAAATTCACAACATCCTTCTGATAGGAAGGAGACCAGAATTGCACGCAATATTCCAACAGTGGCCTAACCAATGGTCTCTTCAGCTGCAACGTGACCTCTCAACTCTTGTACTCAACATGATAGAGCCAAGAAAGTGGATCCTCAGTGCTGGATATACACTCATAAGCAGAGCCTTACTTGTTGCTTCCAATAGGTCCTGTTGTTGCTAATGTCAGTCAGGTGGTTGCTGCTGATGCTACACCTCACACCAATTTGTGTTCCATCCAAATGAAGCTGGTGATAAAAGCCAGTCAAACTTGCTGGCAGTAGTTGTGATCCAATTGCCAGAAAAAAGCAATCTGCAAAATGAAAAACTTTCCTGGCAATCTTAACAGCATAGCAGCATATAGATTGTAAGATCCAGTTACTTAGAGGTGAAGGGCTCTTTAAATCTTGCTTCAGTGGACCTGAAAAATAACTTTCCATATTTCATTCAAAATGTCTTACTAAATTACTTGTGGTCTTGACTGCAATAAAGAATTCTGACTCACCTGTACTGGTATGTCTGGCTAAAATGGGTGCTAGTGAGAATTTGTGATTTCATTAAGCCCATAACCATGTAAGCCAGACAAGATGTGAATGTACAATTGTAAATCAGACATGACTATTATGTACTTATCATTGAGTTTTTTGCTATGTTTTGTTCAAATGGAGAATATAGTCAAATTAAGGCATCTATATCCATGTGGAGTTTAACACAATGGTGTTTTATTGTTAAAATGTTTCACAAGGTATACAACTGCTGTACTTTCATTTTATTTACACTCAGCATGAGAGACATTGGGAAATTACTGAAGATTCTCTTGCAGTTGCTAGTTTCCTTTATTCTCGATCAAAATTAATGAAGTTA
This sequence comes from Chiloscyllium punctatum, assembly GCF_047496795.1. Classification (NCBI taxonomy): domain Eukaryota; kingdom Metazoa; phylum Chordata; class Chondrichthyes; order Orectolobiformes; family Hemiscylliidae; genus Chiloscyllium; species Chiloscyllium punctatum. Next base: position 41,392,598 of record NC_092750.1, on the reverse strand, counting down.
AAAATCTCACAACACCAGGTTATAGTCCAACAGGTTTAATTGGAAGCACTAGCTTTTGGAGCAAACGCTCCTTCATTAGGTGGTCAGGAGCGGCTCTCCGAAAGCTAGTGCTTCCAATTAAACCTGTTGAACTATAACCTGGTGTTGTGTGATTTTTAACTTTGTACACCCCAGTCCAACACCGGCATCTCCAAATCAAAATTAAGGAAAACTTTCTACATCACTTGCTGAGAATAGTTGTAGGTCATAGCATAAGAAAGGCATCACCAAAATGTTCCAATATGTTTAGAGATTTCAAAAGTTGAAGCTTACTGGATAGCAGCTAATTTCCCAACTAAGTATATTGTATGTCAGTTATCTTATTTTGACTCTTCCATGGGCCACCAACACTGACACCCTGATAAAGTTGAATTTATGGTTTAGTTCCTTAGCAGTATGACGATCATTAAAATTGATTATCAAAGGGAATGGCTATGAGTAATGTATATCATTTTTTTACAATGAAGTGACTAATGCCTAGAAAGAAAATTCTTTTAGAATATAAATAACTTCAGTGAGTTGCATCTTGTGAGTGCACAGTTTATCATATTTTTATTTGTTCAAAGTCTGGATTAGTTCAAGCTTCGTTTATTCCTTTTAATCCAACATTTTTGCTCATTTTAGATTGCCTTCATTTATTTCACAGTTTTCTCTGTACAGTTTAAAGTAACTCAGAAAAATAGAATATCAATACTATTTGAACAAAGAGGGAGGAAAGCAAATCTTCAGTAGCTAGACTCCATGGTGCAGTTGCAATGCAAAACAAAAAGGAATAACTATGACAAAAGGAAAGGCTCAATTACCCAAATTTCACAATGCATATAACAATGAGCACCACTGTTATTTATAGTAAATCCAACATAACCTTCAGTGGCCATACAAGCACAATTGAACACAGAAACACGAAACCTGTATATCATAAGTTGTTACAATCCATGCTGATCAATTTTCCATTGAAATAAATGCAATGGCTTAAACGTGGACATTAGTTTTCCTATAAAGATGCAAGAAATAAAGTTTGCACAATTGAATTTTGTTGTAATCTAATTTTTAATGTTAAGCGATAATTACTGGAAAGCAATTCCACCCACCTGAACATTTAAATTACAAGTGTAGAGTCCCATTCCCTCAGTAGTAAACATTTTCAAGCTTAAAAAAAAATAAAGTTTTGTTTTATATATTCTATTTGTCATCTTTGTTTTCGCTATCTTAATTGCATCTTTCTTTCTCATATCTTTAGTTTACTTTCTGAATGTGATTTACATCTAATTTAGGCTTGGGCTTTCTGCTTCCTGGTTTATACCTATATTGACAGTGAATGGTTTCACATGCAAGTGGGAAGGAGCAGTTTCAGCTGAGAAACTGGTGCTAAAAAATCTTTGTCTGAAAATGGCTTGGTTGCCTTCCATCACCCACTTCATTCCATTAAACAAATCTAATCTCTGCTAAACGAGATCAGTTTAGAAGGAGGTTTTGGCATTGTGAAAATTATTTCTAAAACTCTTACATCTTATTTAATACTAGCCTGTCATAGTGAGGATTCTTAAGTCTGGTTAAAGAGCATATACTATTTCTCAATCCTCCTATAGAGAATGCCAGGCTAGATGAGACTGATGTAAGTAAGTTTCTGCGCTCAAGTTTATGAATACTTCGTATACATCTCTCCATGAGGTAAACCCAAAATTCAGGCCAGAACTTCTACTGATTTAATGGCAAGGGAGGCCACCAGGATACGTGAGCACCAATTAGCCATCAAAAGACATGACCAACTATCACTGGTATCCATACACACAGATGAAGAGGGACACCAGGTCAACTGGGGCAACACATCCATCCTGGGACAGGCGAAACAAAGACACATGTGGGAATTCCTCGAGGCCTGGCTTTCAAACTGGAACTCCATAACCAAACATACAGATTTGGACCACATTTACCAACCTCTCAGAAACAGAACCAGAAATGATATCACCCAGCATAACAAACCGAGACAGACAAATAGCAAGAGGGTCAGACACAAATACTTCACCAGAGGCTCATTGATGATCTACCTAGCATGGTGACAAAACATCTGAAAACAAGCCCACCAGCTCAGTGAGTAAACCGACAACCTGATCCAAATACCCAACATGGCTGCATCTGGTCAGGATTAATGACAGTGTGGTGATTGTCCAACTGGTTCGCTAAAGCAAGCTGTTTATTTTTGCAAGTGAAAAAAAAACAAAAGAATTGCAGATGCTGGAATCAGCAACAAAAATAGAAATTGCTGTAAAAGCTCAGCCCAATCAGTGGAGTGAAATCAGAGTTAATGTTTCAGGTCCAGTGACCCTTCTTTACAACTTATATTTTGCAGGTGATTAGCGCATAAAGGAAAACTGCACACATCTGACTGCAGAAGCTTTCAATATAATTTCTATACACACATTCCGTGGTGCTTCAGAAAGGAAGCTACAGCATTAACTTGGCTTAAAAGGCATAAAATTCAATCATCACCCTGTACTTAAAGTACACCGTATTACAGTGCATCTGTAATTGCACTGCTTACTATTGGCTTATTGCTTGATTGTTATTATCAAGTTGTTAGTTTCAAGCATTTATATGAGAGCTCAGCTCTGTATAGTACCCATGATGCAATTAAATTTCTTCTATTATCCCCAACAAAGTTGGCCACCAGCTCATGAAGTTAATGTTATCCGCTACTGGTTCTCAATAAATGTCTTAAAATATTATTTTTGAAGGCGTGGTTTTCCATCTAAAATTGATTCCGAATCTAATATTATTAGAAATTCTTAGTTTTGATGGTTCATTGGTCATTAAAAAATCTGTGTTTCCATGGCTTTTGTCGCTAAACTAAAATATTTTCATCAGCTCCTTCGGAGCAAGTTAATACTAGACTTGGAGGAATTTAATATAGTTCTTTGGGCTAACGGTACCAAAGGACATGGGGAGAATATGGGAACAGGGTTCTGAGTTGGATGGTTAGCCATGATCATATTGGATGGCGGAGCAAGCTCAAAGAGCCAAATGGCCTACTTCTGTTCCTGTTTTCTCTGTTTCTATGGAGAATATGTGTCACACAGCCTGTCCAAACATTTTATGTTGGATTCAATAATTACTGGAGATGTTAGAAGATGTAACACTAAATGCCTACTAAAAGTATAAGTAGAAGGATGAGTCAGCCTATTGGCCCTCAAATTTGCTCTGCCCTTCAATAACATTATGGATGATTTTCTATTTCACTTGTACTTGCCTGTTCATTTTATCTTGTGGATAATATGAGATATATTTGATCAAAGATACAATACAGCAACGAATACTCCTACAAACTCTTGCAACCAACAGCCAGATAAAAATCTTGACGTTGTGAGTCAATGGTAAACAGTGCAGTTACGGATATACTGTTTATTTAAGTACTGGGTGGTGATTGGAATTTAAGACAAATTCATGCGATAGCAATAGTTATAATGACTCTGAAAAGTATTTACTTAAGCAAATTGGCTTGTTTTAAGCAGGAAGTTTGGAAGATTATCAAACATATCATAACCACAACACTTGAAGAAGCGTACCCTGTTGCGATAGTCTCTACAGCATTCTTTTGTTTGGGGGTGGTGTGGTACTGAGGGTCCTGCATTGATGGAAGTGCCAAAGTTCAACTGAGACCTGAAGTCATGGCCCTTGCAGAAGAGCAGTGAAAATCACAGCAACTATTGGGCATATTATTCAAAGAAAAACAGGGAGTTTGTCTGATATCCTGGTCAACACATTTTTCATTACGCTCTTATCCCTTAGTCAGAATATTGCGAGTTCATGTCACTGCCAGAACCAGAGCGGTAATCTAGGCTTACATTTGAGTACCGAGGGACTGCTGGCGGCTTTTTGGATGAGACTTTAGAACCAAAACTCTACTCTCAGCCTGTAGTATCCTGTTGAACTATTTTGAAAAGGAACGGAGAGGTTTTACATGATAGATATTTTAATTAACCTGTTCAGCCGTGCTTTGATGCTCCTCTGGAGCAGACAGACTTGAACTCCGACCTTCTGCCTCAATGTCAGAGATGCTACACTGGAGCCCTTAAGTCTTCCATGAATTCCTGGCTAATATATATCCCTCTTTTAACATAAGTAAAAAGGAGTATCTGAAAGGTGATTATCATATGCTGCTTGTGGATGGTTGCTGTACACCAATTGGATGCACTATTTCCTATACTTCAAATGTATTTAATAGGGTGTAAAATACATTTGAACATCTTGAGCTCCTAAAAGACGTTTGTTATTAATGCAAATTCTCATTTCTCTCTTTTCAATCAACATTACTAAAATCAAATATCTTCTGATTGCTTCTCCTTTTAAATTTATTTTAGAGCTTGGTGTGAGAACACCAGCATAGGCTAATGGAACGGCTTCAGTTTCAAGTCTGCACTTGTGCAAGAAACAACTGACATTTCTGTAGTCCTGTTCCAGAAAGGTAAAATTCATTTTCCCAAGTCATAAACATTGATCAGCGAGAAATTATGACTTCTTATGCAGTTCAAAACTCTCCGCTTTTTCCTTAACTTTCCACCCATCTTAAATGTCAGAGTTGTGTATAATTACCCTCCGTTCAGGCCATTGGAGTGATTTCAGTTAATTTATCCACTGGGATTGCAACAATGCACCTCATGCAGAGCATAGTATTTCTGACAGCAGCATCTAGATTTCTGTGTTCAACTGCAGAGGTAGATTTGCCGAAAGTTCCTGTCAGACTTGTTCTGTGATAACAGCAAATACTGATAGAATAATAAAATGGAAACTAACATAATCTGGATCACAGGAACTTTACATTTGCGATGCTTGGACACTGGAAACATGAGAGGTGATTGGTGAACTAGAATTGGTGTGGAACAGGATATGGGCTAGAGAGTTTTGAACAAGTTAAAGTTTAGATATGGAGAAGAATAGCAAACAAAGAGAAATGTTTTGAGTGTGGAGGATGCAAAGGCATTGATGAGGATTTTTGTTATAGTGGAAGTGGTTTTTGGCAACATTTTTGTGACAGGAGCTGGCTCAGCATAGAGTTGAATTGTATCTGTGAAAAGCCTAATTTAGTCTGAAACCGTGGAATTGGAAATTAGGATGAGGGGTGAAATCAATGATAAAGCTTTACAGTTTGTAACAGAGACAAAATATGATGACTCCAGTGTTCCCAGTGGAACTGTGGAAAGTTACTAATCATGCAAGACTATATGAATTAAATGACTACTGAGGCTTTTGAGAAATCGGCACCAATAAAGCTGATGTTATCTATTTATAGCCATCGAAAGAACGACTTCCATCCCATTGTTCTGGACTTGGTCTCTTATGCAATTAGCTGAGCTGAAATGATTAGCATTCTGGCCCATGTCAATAGCAAGCCTCAGCATATTTTAATTTCTTTAAAATTATAGGTTATTGTTTTCCCTATGTTTATTCTTTTGTAGTATTGCAGTTTAATGATGTGTCCCATGAATCTGTCAGTTGCAGTAGGAACTTAAAACCTTCCTGAGCAAATGCATTAGCAGATGATATGCTGAGCTAACACGTGGCCAAGTGTTAAGACTGAAAGCATGTAGGTTATGTCAGCATGGTGTCAAACTAAGATGCAGTTATGAATGAGTAGGATATTTTTTAACTTTGATTTTAAGAGAGAGGAAAGTAACCTTTCAAAATAAAATGTCAGATATTCTGATCGCATTGCTATTATGATACATTGCATACAAACTGATGATGACACCCTGTGGAAATATATTAATAGGAATGTTTATTTAATATGACAGTTTACATTTCTGCTTGCATTCAAATAGAACACAAAATAGCTAGATTGACAACATTGCTTATTTTGGTAATGATTAATTCATTATGTACTATTGCTTTGAAATATGATTTAAAGACATTTTTAATATTATATCTGCAATGGCTGCATGCATTAAAATAGGAGTGAAATTATGAGTGTCGGGCAATGCCATGACTGCATTGTGTTAGTTGCTTGATATGTCATGTTTTAAGGTATTGCTAAAAAAGATCCACTATATTCCAATGAGAAAAGGTAAATTTCTTTGCATAATGTAAAGAAATGTCACTTTTGATCAGGATGGATTAAATCAGAATTTTTCTAGCACAGAAGAGTTGGTGGAGGCAGGAAACCTCCCATTTTTAAGTGTGGCACTGTGGTTAGCACTGCTTCCTCATAGTGCCAGGGTCCCGGATTAGATTCAAGCATCAGGTGACTGTCTATGTGGAGTTTGCACATTCTCCCTATGTCTGCGTGGGTATCCTCTGGTGCTCTGGTTTCATTCCACAGTCCAAAGATGTGCAGGCTAGGTGGATTGGCTATGCTAAATTGTCCTGTAGTGTCAGTGACTGTATAGGCTAGGTGAATTGCAATGGAAAATGCAGAATTACAGGGATAGCATAGGAGTTGGGTCTGGGTGGGATGCTGTTCGGAGGGTCAGTGCGAATCTTTTGGGTTGAATAGCTTGCTTCCACTCTGTAGGGATTCTATGATTCTATAGACTATTTAGATGAGCACTTGCAATGACAAAGCTACAGTCCAGATGCTGGAAAATGGTATTTGAAAGAGGTCCTTTGTATCTGCACCAGTCATCAAACATCCATTACTTTTAATACCAATAGATAAAGGTCCAGGTACTGATTAAAAATATATTCCTTTGTGGAAAGCCAATTTTAGGCTATAGTAATAAAAATACATCAGATTACCACTCTTAAAAACACATTTTATTAATACAAGGAAAGCAAAATAACAATTACAGTTTGTTAGGCTGACTGATCTTTTTTTTTCTGGCTTATGGAACATTTTACTTTTATGAGTATGAAAATAAGTTGGACCAGAAACCTGAACCATAACTTCACTTTATAAAGGATTTTCAAATATCATCTATCCCCCAATTGCTGGTGATACAAAGCAAAAAATCTACCCTCACATTTAATAATAATAGTTTTCTTTTTCCTGTTATAACTGAATGTTTTGCATTGAAATAGTTTTTGGGGATAAAGTGTGAAGTATTACATTTTGCACGATATTACTCAACACGTGGTAGGATGCAGTGGAGTGTAGAGGAGCAACAGGGCCTTGAGTCACAGATTTCTAAAGACAGCTGGGTGGGTGGGTGGGTAAGGCATTTAAGAGGCATATGGAATACTTTCCTTTATTAACTGGGGAACAGAACACGGAACAGCAGGTTATGTTAGAACTCTAGCTGTAGCCAAATTAATGTGTTTTATCAAACATAGCAGACAGTTCTGGTCACTACATTTGCAGGAAGGGTATGATCATACTAGATTAAGTTCAGAGGAGATTTCGGAGGATGTTGCTGGGACTAGATAGACTATTGTTGTTTCCTTTGGAACAGAGGAGGTGGAAGAGATGTAATAAGAGTTATGGAATAATTTATGGCAAAAGAGATGACAATTTAGCACAGCAAGTAAATGTCGGGAGCAATCCAGTCAGCCTGACTCCCATGCTCAATCCCTGGTACCCTACAGGATTTTCCCTTCAAGTGACAATCCAAATTCCTTTGAAATCGTTGGTTATTTTCTACTTTGCCAACCCTCATGGACAATGAGTTCAAGGTCACTCTGACTTGCTGCATAAAAGAAATTCTTCCCCATACTTCCCCCTTTGTGTCTTTCCCAAAACTCTGGGTCCCATACTCCTCACATTTTAAACTAATGCTGAGTGTTTTGTTTCCTGGTCATCCAAAATTGTCGTCATCTTTTTACAACTTCTATCAAATTTTCTGTCATTCTCCTTCACTGCAAAGAAAAATCCCCAGCCTTTCCTCTGGTTAAAGTCCCCAATCTCTGGCATTATTCCAGTCAATCTCTGTGCACACTCTCAAGGCTCTTCTATTCTTCCTAAAATATTGTTGACCACAATTGGTTTCAAGACTCTTGGTGAGGGCTACCAGTACTGTTATAAAAGTTTATCATAAATAATTGAGAGGTGTAAAGTTACTAGAGGATTAGAGTGAATGTGAAAGATCTGTAACCTATATGTATAACTACAGGTGAAGTGTTGGATGACTGGAGAGTGGCTAATGTTGTGCCTTTTTTTAAGAAGGGATGTAGGGAGAAGACTGGGAACTATAGACCTTTAAGTCTGACTTTTGTGGTGGGTAAGTTGTTGGAAGTGATTCTGAAAGGTAGGATTTGTATGCATTTGGAGAGGCGAGGAATAATTAGGGATAGTCAACATGGTTTTATGTGAAGGAAATCCAACTTGATTGAATTTTTTGAGGAAGTAAGCAAAACAATTGGTGAGGCAAAGTGGTTGATATTGTTTACTTGGACTTCAGTAAAGCTTTTGACAAGGTTCTGCATGGTAGACTAATTAGTAAAGTTAGATTACATGGGATTCAGGGAGAGCTTGCCAAATAGATACTTAATTGGCTAAATGACCAGAGACAGTAATGGTGGAAGGTCTGTGACCAGTGGTGTACCACAGGGATCGGTGCTGGGTCCACTTCTGTTTGTTATTTATATAAATGGTTTAGATTAGATTATTTACAGTGTGGAAACAGGCCCTTTGGCCCAACAAGTCCACACCGATCCTCCGAAGAGCAACCCACCCTACATTTACCCCTTCACCTCACACTACGGGCAATTTAGCATGGCCAATTCACCTAACATACACATTTTTGGACTGTGGGAGGAAACTGGAGCACCTGAAATTTGCTTAGATGAAAATGAAGAAGGCATGGTTAGTAAGTTTGCAGATTACACCAAAATTGGTGGTGTAGAGGACAGTAACGAAGGTTATCTAAGATTACAAAGTGATCTTTATCAATTGGGTCAATGGGCTGAAGAGTGGCAGTTGGAGTTTAATTTGGAAAAGTATGAGATATTGCATTTTAGTAAAACAAACAGGGGCAGAACTTCTACAATTAAAAGTAAGGCCTTGGGAAGTGTTGTAGAACAGAGACTTATGGGTTAGATCTATAATTCTTAGAATTTTGTGTCACGTATACGTAAGGTGGTTAAAAGGTGTTTAACATGCTTATCTTCATTGTTCAGACCCTTGAGTATAGGAGTTGGATGTTATGTTGAGATCGTGTAGTACTTTGTCCAGTTCTGGCCACCCTGTGATAGGAAGGATATTAATAAACAGGAGAGGGTTCAGAAAAGATTTACCAGGAAGTTATTGTGAATGGAGGGTTTGAGTTATTAGGAGAGACTGGAAAGGCTGGGGCATTTCTTCACTGGGAGATTGAGGGCTGACCTTCTAAAAGTTTATAAAATATTGAGGAATATAGAGAAGGTGAATAGCAGGTGTCTTTTCTCTCAGGCCAGGGATTTCAAGACTAGGGGACATATTTTTAATGTGAGAGGGCTAAGAGTTTTTTTTAAAAAGCATTTTATTCTTATATAAGAAGCAAGCGGGTAACAGGAGAAAGGATTGGTCCACTGAAGGACAACGAAGGAAGGCTGTGTGTTGTAGCTGAGCATATGGGTGAGATTCTGAATTATTACTTTGCATCAGTGTTCACTGAGGAGAGGAACATGATGAATGCTGAGATTAGAGATAGAAGTTTGATTAGTCTGGATCACATTGACCTAAGTAGGGAAGACGTGTTGGGTAGGCTAGAGGTTATTAAGGTGGACAAATCCCCAGGACTGGATGGGATCTAACCCAGGTTGCTGAGGGAGGCAAGAGAGGAAATAGCTGGGGCTCTGACAGATATCTATGTGGCATCCTTAAATACAGGTGAGGTGCCGGAGGACTGGAGGGTTGCTCATTTTGTCCCCCTGTACAAGAAGGGAAGTTTGGGATATTCACTACAGACCAGTGAGCCTGACGTCAGTAGTAGAAAAGTTGCTGGAGAAGATACTGAGGGATAGGATCTATTTATGTTTAGAAAAGAATGGGCTTATCAGTGATAGACAACATGGTTTTGTGCGGGGGAAAACGTGCCTTACCAGCTTAATAGAGTTCTTTGAGGAAGTGACCAAGTTGATAGATGAAGGTAGGGCTGTTCATGTCATACACATGGACTTTAGTAAGGCATTTGATAAGGGTCCCCATGGTAGACCAATGGAGAAAGTGAAGTCACATGGTGTACAGGGTGTTCTAGCTAGGTGGATAAAGAACTGGTTGAGCAACAGGAGACAGAGAGTAGTAGTTGAAGGGAGTTTCTCGAAATGGAGAAAGGTGACCAGTGGTGTTCCACGGGGGGTCAGTGTTGGGGTCACTGTTGTTTGTAATATACATAAATGATCTGAAAGAGAGCACTGTTGGTTTGATCAGCAAGTTTGCAGATGACGTGAAGATTGGTGGAGTGGCAGAAAGCATAAGGGACTGTCAGAGAATACAGGAGGATATAGATAGACTGGAGAGTTGGGCGGAAAAGTGGCAGATGGTTTTCAATCCAGACAAATGTGAGGTGATGCATTGAGGCAAAACTAATTCTAGAGTGAATTATACAATGAACGGAAGAGCCTTGGGAAAAGTTGATGGGCAGAGAGATCTGGGAGTGCAGGTCAATTGTACCCTGAAGTCTGCACAGGTGGATAGAGTGGTCAAGAAGGCATATAGTATGCTTGCCTTCATTGGATGGGGTATTGAGTACAAGAGCTGGCAGGTCATGTTAAAATTATACAAGACATTAATTCGGCTGCATTTAGAATACTGTGTACAGTTCTGGTCACCACATTACCAAAAGGATGTGGACGCTTTGGAGAGGGTGCATAGAAGGTTTACGAGGATGTTGCCTGGTATAGAAGGTGCTAGCTATGAAGAAAGGTTGAGTAGGTTAGGTTTATTTTCAATAGGAAAAAGGAGATTGAGGGGGACCTGACTGAGGTTTACAAAATCATGAAGGGTATCGACAGGTTGGATAGAGACAAGCTTTTTCCCAAGATGAAGGACTCAATAAGGAGAGGTCACGCTTTCAAAGTGAGAGGTGGAAAGTTTAAGGGGGATACACACGGCAAGTACTTCACACACAGGGTGGTGGGCATTTGGAATGCGTTTCCAGCAGAGATGGTAGAGGCAGGCACTGTAGAGTAATTGAAGATGCATCTGGACAGAAGCAGAGTAGGTGGGGAGCAGAGGGATGCAGATGCTTAGGAATTGACTGATAGGTTTAGATAGTACATTTGGATTGGCTCAGGCTTGGAGGGCCAGAGGGCCTGTTCTTGGGCTGTAAATTTTCTTTGTTCTTTGTTCTCCTTTGTTCTTTTACACAGTGATTTCTGTTTGACATGAACCTCCAGAGGATACAGGTACAGTAACAACATTTAAAAGACATTTTGATAAGTTCATGAATAAGAAATGTTTGGAGTGATGTGGGCCATGTGCAGGCAGGTGGGACTAGTTTAGTTTGATTTATAGTATGCACAAGTTTGACCAAAGAGTCTGTTTCCATGCTGTATGATACTATGACTCTATCTAGTTCTCTTAGTAAAAGGGTCAATGGCCAATCGGCATAAATTGAAAATTGGGAGATGAAGGCTTTGAAGAGAGTAGACGTTTTATTCACCCAGAGCTGAGTGGGGATCCGGAACACATCAGCTTGAAAGGCTGCTAAGAGTAAAAAAACCTCACTGCATGCAGAAATCACTTGGATGTGCTTTTGAATGCCATAATCCACAGAGCAAGAGCTAGAATGTCACATTGTGTGGAATAAACTGGGCATTTCAACTTATTTGGAGAACTAGTATTTTGGTCAGAATGTCATGGCATTAATCTCATTTTGCAAATTTATGTGGTGAGAGTCAGATTCTACTGCAAATAAAAGGAACGTACAATTCTGTTACTGAAGTAAGTTTAAAAAAGGACAACTCAATGCAAAACAAATCAGGAATTGAATTCAAAGTCTTCAGAATGAGCTTGAAGATTCTATTTAAGTTGATGAAACCATCTGCAAATTAAATAAGTTAGTTACTTTGATCTAACCTTTAAATATTATGGTACAAAACACAAATTTTGTCACACCTCTTATGTATCTTAATGCATTTTAGTTCAATAAAATTTAATACAGAAAACTAGAGTGGAATTTCATATTTGCTTGAAAAAAATTCACATTAGAATTATGTGATTGGTGATAAAATATTCCATTGTGTAAGAACTGGAAAATGTGAATTACGGTGCACTTACCTGCACAGAGGATGCAATATGATTTTTCTCAATTAAATTAAGGCATACATGCTGTTCCATTCAACAAAGTAAATTAAATTCATCATTGTAATGTATTCTCTAGTGAGGGCTGATAAATATCTTCTCAAAGAATTTCAGATTGATTTTTGATGGATTACATTTGAGAAATAGTCCATTAAATTCAAGAGCAATGTTAACATTTGATTAGTCCTGAATCTACCCCACTTGTTAACTTTTAAAGAATGGACACTATTGGTGGTTTGTATTAATATTCAGTGATAATGTTGTTTTCTTAGTTTGAAGTATGAAGTGACAAAAACGAAAGGCGGAATATTCCCAGTTGTGGGCTGGTGTGGGAAATGGTGAGAAAGTTAGCATTCTTCCTGCAATGGACAAGGAGGGGGACTGAGTATGGTGGAGTTGAATGGAAAAGCAATGAATGGTGAGTGAGGAGCAGAAGAGGTGGTGAGGTGTCTGGAGTAAGTGAATAGCAATTCCAGAGGATAGCAAACGTTAGTGGTTTGAGAGGATGTGCAAAGTGTGAGCCTTTAAGTAGATGGCATGCATGTAATACTGAGAGTTGTAACTGTGGAATGGCAGGGTTAGAGTGAGTGGTGGCACTGTGAGTGTTAGGTAGCAGAGAGAAGATTGTGGCATTTAGCTTTGAGTAAAGCAGAATGTCATGAACCTTCCTCCTGCAATGCTGGTCATTTATTTTGATTGTGATACATCACTGACCTGAGCTGCTAACAGAGTCCAGGCTGGCTGGGTCTGGTAATGTGGTGTGCTTTGGCATTTGGCAAGAGAAAGGAACCATGCTGCTCCCCACCAACCACCATTACTTGCTATCTGTGAAGTGGGTACTGAGCATTGTTTCTGAGCGTTGTTGCCAGTGATGACAGTTAAGCACCACTGCATGAACATCCATTCCTGGTTTGCAAAGTCTGAAGTGGTGTACAGCTGGGATTTTAATAATGGCACTAATAGAGTGAACGCTGCAAGATCCCAACGTTAGCAAGTGCTTCTGCATCACCAGCCAAGTGTTTCCCTAAGAAAGGAGCCCAAGGGCATAATTGCATGATTAATGAGGTGAAGAGTGGAAGATTGCAGGACAAAAGTCACAGGCTGGAGCCAAAAATCTCATTTAACAAAACACTTTAACAGGAATTTTCAGCTATAAGTCTACTGACTAAGAATGTTGCCCCCATCAACCTATTTATTGTCAAGGGACAGTCATGAATGAGTATTCTTAGGAAATCAAATAAAACATATTGTCACTGTTTAAACCATGATCCTCTGACTTTACAGTTATCAACTATTCTCATCACCAATTCCCAATCCTGCCAATGTACAATCCCATACTAGGCTTGTGCAGAATCCAGGAAAAGCACTGAATTTATTCACATTTTATGTTTGTTTTCAGGGAGCTTTCATAAATTGCTTTGGGCTCTCTGACTTTGTGAATAACGATGATTTTGACTTGTTCATGTTGGTCACAATTACCTGAAAATCAGATATTTGCACTATTTGCAATAATTGATTTGTATAAAAATGGAAAGTGTGACCTCAGTACATTGGCTTTCTTGGTAAAGGAAAATTACAAGCAGCAGGACTGTCACATTTTAGTATTTATACATTGGAAATTTAGAATGGGCACTCGGAATGCACAGTTGTATTTGAATTCATTTAATTTGTTTGGTTCAGGAATTAGAAAGCAAGTTTATATGCTCAAAGATTTTCTTTGATTCCTTGCATTCTGACATTTTGGGCAATGAAATAAATGACAATGTTGCGTAATGGATCGAATGAATTCAACTTTGATCCATCTAGCACATTTCTATGTTTTCATTTCAATCCAAATGCTCAAGTTGTGTCAATAATTAGCTCCTTGCAGCGATTGAGTTTCCTCTTGGTCGAGGACTGTTAGGAACTTAGGGTTCGTCTGTGTCTTTGAGCTGATTCATACTTCCAGACTCTATTTCTACGGAGGTGAAATGGGGAAAAAGCTATTTTTAATGTTTAAAATTCAAAATAATTAGATGTAATTTTGTCTTATTGCCAAGACAAATTTATACCACACTGTGCATTATCATTTCATGTAAAGTAGGACTGAGACTAAAGGTGGTTGATATGCTAAACAGAAGTTGTTTTTCTCCACAGCCGAAATAATAAGTAGTTCATTAACATATTAGAATTTTGAAAAACCCTGTTTGAACGGTGTCGGGAAGCCCTTTGATCTTCGTCTGCCTGTGAGAATAGAGATAAGAGACAGACAGAAAGGTTTTCGAAACATGAAGCCTGTGAGGGCAATGAGGCCTGATTAAGAATAGAATAGAATTAGCTATAGAATCCCTACATTGTGGAAACAGGCCATTTGGCCCAACAAGTCCACACTGGCCCTCTGCAGAGTGTCCCACCCAGGCACATTCCCCTACTCTATCACTCTACATTACCCTGATTAATGCTCCTAGCCTACACATCCCTGAACACTATAGACAATTCAGCACGGCCAATTCACCTAATCTGCACATTTTTGGACAGTGGGAGGTAACCGGAGCACCCGGAGGAAACCCACGCAGACATGGGGACCATGTGCAGACAGTCGCCTCAGGCTGGAATCGAACCCAAATTTCTGGCGCTGCGAGGTAACAGAGCTAACTACTGAGCCACCATGCCATCCCTATTTTTCACAGAATTAAAAATTGCACAACGCCAGTTTATAATCCAACAGGTTTATTTGGAAGCACTAGCTTTCGGAGTGCTGCTTCTTCATCAGGTAGCTGTGGGACAGGATCGTAAAGCACAGAATTTATAGCAAAAGATTACAGTGTCGTGCAATTGAAATGAAATATTGAACAAACCTAGATTTCTGTTAAGTCTTTCACCTTTTAGAATGGGTTGCAGGTTTCGGTTCATTAATATTTACTTCCAGAACTTCTTTTAAGTCACATTCTCGAGATAACTTAAGGTTTTATAAAAAATGATAACATCTCAGCTCAAAAAATGCATTAAAGGTGTGAGGTTCGAGTCTATCTGTATCCCAATCTTGAGTCAAACTGGTTCTATTTCCAAAGTAGGAAGATCAGGCACCTCCTCCTTAATTAACCTCTTACCACCTTGTATATTCTGGTGCAGCTTTCTAGCCTTCACTGTGCTTTCCATTCCCACTCCAACAAAACTCACTGGCTTGTCCTGTTTTCCTACATCTGGCTTCCCAGTGCGTTTACAAACCCACCAACATTGTGATGTCATATGGCTTACCTTATTGCAGTGAAACACCGGAACTGTTCTTTCCCCTTAAAGTGTTTCCTTTTTATCCTTTGGTAAGTTATCCTTGTGATCTTCACTGAGATCTACCTTTCCTTTTCCACATGAGGATTTCACTTTTCCCCAGTTTCTATCTCTCATGAATTGAAACTGATACTGGAAACCAAACATTGATTTATGAACTGACTCATAATTATCATCATTTCAGCTGCGAATCTTGCTGTTTTAATTCTCTGCTCTTCCACGAGTTCTCACTACCTCAGGGAGTGATTTTTTTGAACTCCTTCAAAATTATCGTCTCGCTAAGAGCATCATAGGTTTGCTCTATTTTTAATGCCCTTATCCATCTATCAAAATTACTCTGTTTGATCCTTTCAAATTCAATGTAGCTTTGACCAGGGTCCCTCCTAAGATTCCTGAAACATTGTCAGTAGGCTTCTGGCACAAGCTAGTATGCACTGAAGATGGTTTTCTTTACCTCTGATGTGGACGAGCCAGTATTGAACCAGGGTGGACAAAGTTAAAAACCACACAACAACAAGTTATATTCCAACAGGTTTATTTGGAAGCACTTGCTTTCGGAGCTACCTGATGAAACAGCAGTGCTCCTAAAGCTAGTGCATCCAAATAAACCTGTTAAACTCTAACAAGGTGTGTGATTTTTAGCATTCTTTACCTCCTCTTACGCCCCATATACCTCCTGTGATAGTGATGCAAATACCTCACCAGCTCGACCTACAAGTTTTGTTTGGATCAACAAAACCCACATGGTCACTAGCCACTGCATTTGTTTAGCCAAATAATATGAAAAAGGCTTCTACATCCTTCTCATCAAATTTAGGCAATGCATGAATATATTTAAACAGTTTCTCACCAGGCCTTTGGCTACCATGGGTTTGCCCTTCCTCACTAAGCTTACCTTCAGCCTTCATCTCCATCCGTTTAGAGATTAGATTCCCTACAGTCTGGGGACAGGCTCTTCGGCCCAACCAGTCCACACCGACTCCCCGAAGTGTAACCCACCCAGACCCATTTCTCTCTGACTAACGCACTGCACACTACGGGCAATTTACCATGGCCAATTCATCTAACCTGCACATCTTTGGACTGTGGGAGGAAACCGGAGCAAACCCACACAGACACTGGGAGAATGTGCAAACTCCATACAGATAGTCATCTGAGCCTGGAATAGAACCTGGGACCCTGGTGTTGTGAGGCAGCAATGCTAACCACTGAGCCACCGTGCTGCCCTTTTAAGCTGACTTTTTGAAGTTCAAACTCCCTCTCTTCCTTTTTAATTGTAATTCAAACCTTCATTTCTTTTGCCCTTTCCTTGCCTTTTGCCTCTAACTCAAGCTGTTTCATTTTCAATTGAATTTTAGTCATCTCCAAAAATTCTGATGATGTTTCCAACAAGTTTAAATACTGAGCTATTGCTGTCGTTCTATCTCTTTTCCTCACGTAAGGAGGCAGCTCCAACCCGAGCTTGGCTGCTAATTCCAGCAGCTTGGCCTTAACCACCTTTTGTAAAACTGCCAAAGCCACTTCTTCAAACCCTTGGTGACTGAAAGAGCCACTGCAATTCCGAGCTGTGTTCAAATCAACCAAAATCAACACCCAGAACAAAAGACATGAACACCTGCCACTCGCTGCCTTTGAGTCCAACACCTTAGTCCCAAATTGGAACTACAGAACAAATCCCAGACCAGCCCACTTAGTTTTAAACAAAACAGAATTTATTTACAAGATTACTGAATGAAACACAAACAAAAGAGAACAGAATTTAGGATAACTCACCTATCCGTACTTCCGCCTCCACCGCATATGTTCCCAGGATGACCAATTCCACCTCAGAAAGCCCCAGATGCCTCCTTCATTCCACGATCGCACCCTCCCTTCCCACGTGGCTGACGATGACATCCACTTCGTGCACTACTGCCCTTGAACCCCATCCCTCCCAACGCAACAAGGACAGAACCCCCCCAGTCCTCACCTTCCACCCCACCAACCTCCGCATACAATGCATCATCTTCCACCACCTCTAAATGGACCCCAATCACCAGAGATATATTTCCCTCCCCATCCCTATCAGCGTTCCAAAAGAACATTCCCTTCGCGACTCCCTCGTCAGGTTCACACTCCCAACCATCCTGCACCCACACTCCTGGCACCTTTCCCTGCCACCGCAGAATGTCCAAAACCTGTGCCCACACCACTCCCCTCACCTTCGTCCAAGGGATCCTCCCACATCCGTCAGAAATTTACCTGTATGTCTACCAGTGTCATCTACTGCATTGATTGCACCTGATGTGGTTTCCTCTATGTCAGGAGCCAGGATGCCGCCTTGCAGATCTCTGGAACACCTGCACCCACCAACCCCACTGCCCTGTGGCTGAACACTCCAACTCCCCCTTCCACTCTATCAAGGACCCGCAGGTCCTGGGCATCCTCCATCGCCAAACCATTACCACCTGACACCTGCAGGAGGAACACCTCTTATTCTGCCTTGGGACCCTGCAATCACATGGGATAAATGTGGATTTCAACAGCTTCCTCATTACGCCTCCCTCCACATAATCCCAGTCCCAAGCCTCCAAGTCAGCACCGCCTATCCATCACTTACCACTCCCCCCCCCCCCCCCCACCCTGACCTATCACCTTGTCCCTCACCTTCATCCACCTATCGCTTTCTCAGCTACCTTTCCCCAAAACCCACTTCCCCCTCCCATTTATCTCTCAGCCCCGACCCACAAGCCTCATTCCTGATGAAGGGCTTATGCCCAAAATGTTGATTCTCCTGCTCCTCGGATGCTGCCTGACCTGCTGTGCTTTTCCAGCACCACACTCTCGATTCTGATCTCCAGCATCTGCAATCCTCACTTTCTCCTATACGTATAGCTAACAGACTTAATGATGCTGTTTCAAATACTTGCAACAATCCCCATAAACATCCCTTGGCACAAAACGTGAAGTAAAACATAGGGTCTCACAGGAGAGAGAGAGAGAGAAAGAGATATGGCAGGGAAATTCAGCATGGAACACCTTCTTCCATGCAGCATTGTCACAACCTGCATGTTGTTTTTGTGTTAGATGCACAAAAACACCTAATTCCCTTATTTCTCTTCAGTTAAACAATAGCCTGCCTTTAAATTCTTCCTGCTAAAGTGTATGATGTCACACTGTCCTTCACTCAACTCCATCTGCCAAGTTTTGTTTACTCACCCAACCTATCTATATCACCTTGCAGATTCCTTATGTCCTCATCACAACATGCCCATCCACCTCTTTTGTATCATCAGCAAATCTGGACGTATTGCATTCTGCGCACTCCTCCAAGTGATTAGAGTCATAGAAATGTACAGCACAGAAACAGACCCCTTGGTCCAACTCTTCTGTACCAGCCAGATATCCTAAATTAATCTAGTCCCATTTGACAGCATTTGGCCCATATCCTGTAAGTTCTTCCAATTCATATACCTATCCAGACACCTTTAAATGTTATAATTGTGTCAGCCTCCACCACGTCTTCTGGCAGCTCACTTCATACATGCAACATCGTCTATGTGAAAGATTTGCCCCTTAAGTCCCTTCTAAATCTTTCTTCTCTCACCTTAAACCTATGCTGTCCAGTTCTGGACTCCCCCTCCATGGGGAAAAAACTGTGGCTATTCAGATTACGCATGCCCCTCATGATTTTATAAACCTCCATCAGGTCAACCCAAAGCCTCTGATCTCCAGGGAAAATAGCTCCGGCCTATTCAGTCTTTCCCTATAGCTCAATCCTCCAACCCTGCCCACATAACATAGATGGTAAGTAATTGAGGCTTTATTACTGGTCTTTGTGGCACTTCAGCAGTAGCATTTTTCCAAACTGAGAAACGCCCATTAATCATAACTCTGCCTTCTGTGCCAGGAACCATGATTCGATTCCAGCCTTGGGTGGAGCATAGGAAGTTGAGAGGCGACCTGATAGAAGTTTCTAAAATAATGAGAGGTATAGATAGAGCTAATAGTAGTTGTCTTTTCCCTAGGATGGGGGATTTCAAAACTTGGGGGCATATTTTTAAGGTGAGGAGGGAGAGACTTAAAAAAGACATGAGGCAATTTTTTTTACACAGAGGATGGTTCACGTGTGGAATGAAATTCCCGAGGAAGTGCTAGATCTGAGTACAATTACAATGTTTAAAAGACATTTGGATAGATCTATGAATAGGAAAGGTTTGGAGGAATATGGGCCAGGAGCAGGCAGGTAGGACTATATCTTAGTTTGGGACTATATCTTAGTTCAGTATGGACTGGTTGGACAAAGGATCTGTTTCTGTGCTGTATAACACTATGACAGTATGGCTGTCTGTGTGAACTTTGCATGTTCTCCTCCTGTCAGTGTGGGTTTCCACTGGGTGCTCTATGTTTTTCCCACAGTCCAAAGATGTGCAGTGTAGGTGCTTTGGCCACATTAAAATTGTCTGTAGTGTTCAGGGATGTCTAGGCTAGGCAGATTAACCATAGTAAATATGGGATTACAAGGGATAATAGGGTAAGGGACTGGGTCTGGTTGGGACACTCTTTGGAGGGTCGGTGCAGACCTGATAGGCCAAATCGTCTCATTTCACACAGTGATTTTGTAATTCTGTGAAATAATTTCTCCTGCTTCCTGTCACACTTTGATTATCAATTGTCCAATTCATTACACTGCATCTCTGCTCTTTCGTTTCCTTTTGATTTTTCAGACTTCTCTGCAATTGAATACTTCCCCACCACACTAATTATTTTTAAGACCCTGTGTATAGCCCTAGCTATCTGATTCACCAGGACACTGGCCCCATTATAGGTCAAATGAAACCCATCCCAATGGAATAACTCTCCCTCAGTACTGGTGCAAATGCCACATGAATTGGATCCCATTTCTCCCACACTAATCATTGAGCCATGTATTTATCTCTCGAATCCTAGACACTGTCCACCAATTTGCACAGGATTTGGGTAGTGAAAGCTATAAAAACAATTTTTTAAAAAATTAAATGCTTATTAATTATTCTTGTTGTCATCTCTGTTTTCTTTCCTCCCTGGTGTTATCTTTTTCTTTTAACCTTTTTAAGGTTGTTTATCTTATTCATCTTTTTTCTATGGTAGTACTCTGATAAGCTTTTAACATCTATTTTTAAACCATTCAGATGGATCTAACTAATTTCTTTACAGGTGGCAGTAGTTTTCAAAAAATGGGTTTAACTTGAACTTAGAGAAAGTTTGGAACCAGTTTTATTGAACCAAACTGCACATAGATCAAAGGCATTGAGATGTTGACATATCTTTACCAATCAAAAGCGAATACCAATAAATACACAATAATGTATTGTGATTGAAGACGTTTAGACGTTATATGATTTGCATATATCTACTGCTTAATGATCAAAACTTTTATATAACGTGGTCCATTGAGAGTCAAGAATGACCAAAATTAAATTATTGCATAACCACATCAACTTCCTTGCAGCATCCACACTTCAAAAAGGTGACAGTCCTTCTAAATCACGTAATGAAATTTGACAACTCAGAATACAGCTAAACAGCATGATCTCCATTTCTCAGCAAACCTTTCCAGAAACTTCTGATCTGGTACCAATGATTACCAATGCATGAGGTCCTCATTGGAATTGGTCATGCTATCATTGAGTTTTTTTCTTAATTTTCAAAAATGTGTTTATGGGATGTGTACATTTCTGGATCAGCAATATTTATTGCCATCCCTACATGTCATGGAGAAGGGAGTGATGCATTACCTTCTTGAACCGCTGCCGTCCTTAGTGTGAAGGGAAACCTTCTGTGTTGTGAAGAAGGGATTTCCAGGCTTTTACACAGTAACAGTGAAGGAATGGTAACATTATTCCATGCCAGCATGGTGTGTGATTTGGAGGTGAACGTGCAGATGATCGTATTCCCATGTGTCAACTGCCTTGTCATTCCAGGGTGTAGATATGGTAGGGTTGAAAGGTGCTGTTGGAGGAGCCTTTGAACTGCTGCAGGACACCTTGCAGATGGTATACTTTGTTGCAACTCTGCTTCGATGATGAAGGAAGTGAATGTTGAAGGTGGTCAGTGGGTTGTCAATCATGAGAGCTGCTTTGCCCTGGATTGTGTCAAGCTTCCTGTCAGAGCTGTACCAATTCAGGCAAGTGAATCCATCACAATCCTAACTTGTGCCTTGTAGATGGTGGACTGGGATTAGGGAGAAGCAGATGAGTTACTCACCTCAGAATTCTTAACCTCTGACCCACTCTTGTTGTCACTATATATATTTATATATATATATGGCTGGTCCAGTTCAGTACTAATGAATAAATGAGGAGGGTTGCTGCAAAGTTATCTCTATTTGATTTTTCCATGTGTGGGTGTTAGGTGAGCACAGGTTCCTGCTTATCTTCCATATCCCATCTGGCCCTGCAAGACTCAAACATAAATAATAGTCATATATAAGTTACTGGCTCGTGGAGTCATATCTTATTCAGTGCCTTCGGGAGAGAAGGAGACATTCAAATGCAACAGTCTGTTTATGTGTTTAATATCTACAACAGCTGTGACAAGTTTTGCACGATAGCAATGTGCAAAACAGCTTCTAATGTTATAACTTCACTTTTCCTGCCACAAGTGTTTTACCTCATATACTATAAAATTCTTCAATAAGAGGCTTATCTAATATTTGTGTAGTTGTGGCATTCATCTGTTTGTTTTTTAACTGTATTTGTTTCAAAGTGTTATTTAAATATGTAATAATTAAGTTTTAATGAGGCTCCTGCTGCTCCAATGCATAGCAGTAACTAATCTTGATTGTTGTACCACACAGGCAGGACAGTTAAGTTCATAGGCTCATTGCCCTTGGGTATTTTGAAGGATTTTAAAAAAATGAGAGGAAATGCAGCCCATGATGTGATCATCATTATCAGCACTGTTTCTTCAATTATAAGGAAATTACACAATCTAACATACTATTCCCACTTGACCATCATACTCTACGTGTTGCTATTAGAAATGGTGATAGCTAGAACAATACAAAATGAGGATGGGTCCATGCAAATTGTATTCAATGTGAATGCAAATGCTAGGAAGTGAAGAAAGAAATCATTTTGTTCATATATTTCCAAGACTGTTGTCATGTATTTGTGCTGCATTAGATGATAAATCCACAATTTAGTTGTCACAGTATAATGAGATTGGATCTCAAAGGATAAGGACAGCAGATGTATTGAAACACCACTACATGCAAGTTCCCTTTCAATCCATACACTGGCCTATCTGGGTCACTGGATCAAAATGCAGGAACTGCAGTATTGTTTATGTTCCTACTCCAAGGGCTGCTGCTGTTTACTAAGGCAGCTCATCACCATCTTCTCAAAGTAAATTACAGATGGGCAATAAATGCCAGCCAAGCCCTTGACATCCATACCCCATGGATGAATATCAGAAAAGAAAGGTGAACCTTGATAAGTACAGGAAGTGGGGACAGAGTGGCTGAGGGCAAATTGCCTGAAGACCTGGCGAGTTTGGGCATGTGATGTTGATGTCAATAGCAGGACCTTATCGGGAACATGGAAACATAGTGAATAGGAGCAGGAGTAGGCTATTCGGCCCTTTGAGCCTGCTGTACCATTTAGTATGACCATGGCTGATCATCCAACTCAGTATCCTGTTTCCACTTTGTCCCCATACCCTTTGATTTATTTAGCCATCCAAAGAACGGCAGATAGACAATTGCTTGATTTACTCAAAATAGGACAAATAGGTCAGAAGGAGAAATGGCCAGATTGTACACTGCTTTAATTAGAGTGTCTCAAGTTCTATATTCAGCTGTGGTCACTGATAATCAAAGAGGAGACTGAAGCACCATGAGACTGAGCACAGA
The DNA here is from genome assembly GCF_047496795.1 of Chiloscyllium punctatum. NCBI lineage: Eukaryota > Metazoa > Chordata > Chondrichthyes > Orectolobiformes > Hemiscylliidae > Chiloscyllium > Chiloscyllium punctatum. The sequence goes on along the minus strand of NC_092750.1, from coordinate 41,369,268 downwards.
ATGAGATCTTGAGAAAAGAAATATGAAGAATCTTAGGTTTTGAAGATTGAAAAGAGGTGTGTGAAAGTTGATCTTTAGAAGCAAAAGATCATAAGAATGTGGATAAGTTTAGAATATTAATTCAAAAATAAAGAGAACACATGTTCAAACCAAGTTAAATGAATGACTCGTAAAGGTTGGGGTAATTCTTCATTGCGAACACATGGAATGAACTTTCAAATGAAAAATTTGTGACATAATGAAGAAAAATGCAATGTGAAGAGCTGCAGTTTTAGTAAAAAGTGAAATATTTATATGAAATATTAAACTCTAAGGTGTGAGCATAGGTGGCAGCTGGCTATGTTTGGGAAGAAGTTTATTGAAGGGGGTTTGAGGGCACTTTTGCTTCTTCTAACCAACAATAAATGCTTGAAAAGTAATTACTTTGGGGAGTTGATAGTTTCCTTTAACCTTATCATAACCTGGTTTCCCGATCTCTGGGGAAGCTACGTAGCAGCGGTAACTTTAATATTGGGCTCCCAACTGCTTTGTTGGAACCCAATTTAACTACTTTAGTCATGAGGCAAAAGTGAGGACTGCAGATGCTGAACACCAGAGTTTAGATCAGAGTGGTGCTGGAAAAGCACAGCAGGTCAGGCAGCATCCTAGGAGCAGGAAAATCGACGTTTCGGGCAAAAGCCCTGCATCAGAAGGCTTTTGCCTGAAACATCGATTTTCCTGCTGTTCTGGATGCTGTCTGACCTGCTGGTGTTTAATCATGACACAATTACGCATTCCTTGCTAATTATCTGACAAATTAAAAATGTTAAGAAAAAGTATCTTGAGTGTATTTGGTCTATATCACTACCTGGCTGCCCTTGTGACCACCCTGATCCACCAGGGAATTGACTAAATGTTGAGGCCATAGTATCTGACAGTGGAACAAGTGGTGATTCCAGCGCAGTACAGAATAAGGCAGTAGGACGTTGGATATTATACTTGCGGTTTAACAAGCGTGCAGTAGAAAATTCAATGTGACAATGGTAATAGTTTCAATAATATAAGGACAGGATAGTTTGGAATTAAAAGTGTAACAAAATTGGGAGAAAGTTCTTAGAACGTTGGAAGTAGCAAACAAGTCTTGGATTTTAACTGTATAGTGTTGTAAAGATTATTGAAAGGAACAGGAAACCTGTTTTAACAATAGAAAAATTTAATTATGTCAAGAAAAATAAATGATGTGTTGCATTTGATCTTTATTTCATGGCATCAGAAACTCAAACGGTGATGAATATATTTCATTTATAAGGCTTAAGTTATCGTGGCTGGATCCTCAATTGAACTTTTCGTAATTACAATGACACAAGGTAGAAAACATAAGCATACACAAAAGCATAATTTCTCTCCAATTAAGTCATCTTGGAAAATTTGGTTGAAAGTATAACATAGGAACTCAGAAGAATTACAGAGAATATCTGCTGAAGTATGCCCACATTTTGAAAATTACTAATGTCTGGCATAATTAAGATCAGTTGTAAATATCCAGAAAGCGATATGGAATGTATATGGAGATTTTATAGCTGAGAAATAGATCATTCACCCTAAAAAGTCTGTGCCGATATTTCTGCTATACATCAGCCTTCCCTAACCCCACTTTATCCAACACAACTGGCACAACTTGTCCTTTTTCTTCTTCTTATTTAGCTTCTCCTTAAGTCCATCATGCCTTGTGCGATAAATCTCACTTATTGTGGTTGTGGCAATGTAACCCCAAATTTTTGAATGTGCTATACTCATGGTTAATCAGCAAAACAGAATTTCACAAATGAATAACTTTTGTAGCAATTATGTAATACCAGAGATGTTTGACATGACTGCTTTCAAGGGTTTGAAATGTGTCCCAATCTGTTTCAAGGAAGCAGCAGGGCAATTGCAGTTTATCACTACTTGAGTTCTTTGATATTTATGAAGCTTGTCACTCAGTCAGGTTCAGGATTTCTAGTCTTGTTCATTGCTCTTCCTGCCTGAACAGGGATTTTGAATGCTGGGTATTCTAATCTCCTGCCTCGTGGGTGTTTTCTAATGGCTCACAGCTGGTTTGTGCTTTTCATTTCATCTCGCTGATAATTTTTGATAACACTTCTATGGGGAAACAAGTGCACACCTGGAACTAGTTTGTTTCCTTTGTAAAGGATCAGGGTATAATTAATTAAAGTCTCGCAATCCCTTTGGGCTCACGATTGAGCAGTAAAGCTTGGTCATGTTCTACATTCAAAACATTATCGATGGATACATTTTATTGAAGTCCAGGAAGAATAGATTTCCTAGTGACTGATGTGCAGACTAGCAGCTTTGTGGGTATGTCTACTTGGAGTTCCTCCATCTAAATTTCACTTGTGATAAAGTTCACTAAAGCTTGGTCTGTTATTGATTTGGCAGGGGAGTAGCAAACTTGTAAAAAGTAGCATTTCAAGGACTGCAGCTCAACATTAAAGATCAGTTGGTAATGATGATAGAAAAATGGACTGCTAGCTCACAGTGGTATAGTGGGCACAGCAGTGGCAGCAGCAATAGTGCCACTTTAGGAGTGGATGCAGCTGTTGTTTGGGTGCTATATGGGAACCCAAATTGCATCTGCATTGCACACAGGAAATCTTGCAAAAAGTCAGTATGATATCATATTTGAGAATGTTAGCATGTGTGCAGTAAATAGTTATCGATGTATGTATCATGACATGTCAATCAGCTCGCAACATTGATCTAAAGCCAGTGATTCCATTTTCGGATAAGTTCCAAGTCACAGCCTGTCTTAACCTTACACAGATTGACCATAAGAACAGAAGCCATTCAGCCAATCAAATTTTCTTCACTGTTCACTGAGATATGATAATCCCCATCTCCAATTTCCTGCCTTTTCCCCCCCAAAACACTTAATTCCCTTACTAGTTAAAGATTTGTCTGTCTCAGCCTTGATTATCCTTAATGGCATAGACTCTGTTGTAGTTCATGACGCTCTCAGATAACTCATCATCTAAGTGTTAAATTGGTGAGAACAAATGGAGAACCCACACTTAAATGGGCTGGAGATGTGATATGATGTGGTGAGGTCAAGTGCGTGTCTGATACAAACCTCTGCGGACAGGCAATGGTAAACTCACTGATGGGGCATGCGGCCAAAAGCTGTCTTCCTGAGAGAGGAATGCAATGGAACCAATGTCACTCTGTTGGAGTGTCCCGGTAAACTGTTGGAGGATTGTTTGTTGGACTGGTGTGATGTCTTGCAGTGTCATCCACATTCTGTGCTGGTGTAACAATAAGCTGATCAAGCATGACTTCAATTTGAAAGTCAACTATAAGACTGGCAGCTGCTTGTGCTGCAATGGGAGCTGAGATACCTGGCATCAGTCACTGAATCACAGTTGTGTCTGCAGCCATGTCAATGGGTCTGGCCACCTTTCTCTGCCTGAAGCTCCATAAAAGAGCCTTTGCCAAATAGATGCTAGATTTCTCCATACTATGCAATAGATGCAGGTTTTCTGGCAGGTTTCTAAACGTTCTAAACATTTCATTATGCACACCATACCCATCAACATTGTGCTGTATACTGGCCCATTTTGGTAGTCATCTGAGTTATCTGCAGAACATGTGTCCGATTACACATTCTGGAAAGCTGGCACTTTTTCTGTGCTGGGTACAGACTGTGTGGATTTGAAGATTCACTATATATAGATCCCAGCTCTATATTATCCTCTATTAACCATATTAGTTTCTGAGCTGGTGGTTGCAAGTAGGCAATTGAATAATTTGCATAATTTGGGAATCTGAAAGAGTAAAGGAATAGGATTAAGAATGTAGTGCATGGAGACATAAAGGGGTTTGTGTGGACTGGGGGTAGAGTGAAAGGTGTAGGTTTACGCCAGCTGCAGTTTGTAAATCAGAATCGACCCTGGCATGAGAGGAGTTGGATATCATTACTTTTGACGTCTTTCATCACTTCACTGACTATAGCCTCAGCATTGGTAGTCCAAATAAACATCAACACTGCCTTGTCAACATACAGGTACATCTGTTTTCCTAGTTAGTTACTGCTGTCTCGGGTTTGTTTTATTGGCCTGTAGGGGTTGGAGGAGGTGGCATGTCAACAAGTGAAATCTGGTCAGTGAATGTGTTTGTTATAGTGCAAGCTGTGAGATGTGTGTCTGACACTTTCAGCATCATTAAATACATAATGGTGAGGTGAAGCCACCTAATTATGCAGCTCTTGCCCTTCCATGACGCCTTGCCCTATCACTGAAATTTCTCCTCAGCCTCCCAATTTCTTCCCTCCATTCCCCAGGATCCAATGCGCCCAACAGTCAGACCTTTTCAAGTTATTTTCCTAAACATTCCTTTCTACCTAATCAACCTGCATCTAAATCGTTATGTGCTGAGCTCCAGTTTGGACTGCTAGCATTAGCCAGTCCAGCTGCTCCAGGTGGGCAGGCTTGTTGTCCCTCCGAGGTTTCAACCATTGGGCTATAATGATTTGAGGAGAACAAGTAAGGCCACTCATGACTGGCACTTCTCATAAGCTGTTCGACCCAGTAAGGCATTATCATTACAATGTAAGTATTTGTGCAAAGACATGACTTGGGATAATGGAGGCAAGTTGCTGAAGAAGATTGTACTCACCAGAATTGAAATGAAATAGTCAAACCTACAAGTTGCACCCTTCATACTGAAATTCAGGTTTGTGAACACAAGTTTCCTGTTTTTGTTGAACAGGATTGCATCTGTGAACATAATTCCACTAGGCCGATTTTTTAATTGTGAATTTATTGTTTGCTAATTTTAATTTTTACACATTCACATCACTGGCTAGCATTTATTGCTCATCCCTAATTGCCTTTGCTGATCTGCTAACTCTATATTCCTGTGTTTGGCTGAAACCCTTTCAGCCCCTTTCATCAAGAATCTATCTACCTCTGCCTTAAAAATATTCAAAACTCTGCTTTCACTGCCTTTTGAGGAAGAGAGTTCAAAGACTCTCAACCCTCTGTGAGGGGAAAAAAAACATTCTCCACATTGCTGTCTTAAATAGTGGCCCACATTTTTAAACAGTGACTCCTAATTCTAAATTTTCATGCAAGTGAAAATATCTTCTCCACATCCTCCCTGTCAAGATCCCTCAGTCTCTTAAATGTTTCAATCAAATCACACTTTGCTCATCAAAATCCAGCAGATACAAACCCAGCCTGTCCAACCAAAAGTCATAAGACGACTTGTCTGTTCCAGACATTAGTCAAGTGAACTTCCTCTGAACTATTCCTAATGCATTTATATCCTTTCCTAAATAAGAGATTAATGTTATACATAAATAAGCCACATGTTCTGACTAATGTCCTACGCATCTGAAGCATAACCTCAGTACTTGTGTATTAAATTTCCTTCGAGATAAACAATAAACATTTAATTCACTTTCCTAATTACCTGTTCTACCTCCATACCAGTTTTTTTGCGATTCACACACTGGGAAACATTGGTTCCTCTACATCTCAGAGCTCGAAGATCCTAAACAATTCTCCCAGCGAATCTAAACAACATCACATAATGGATAGTTGAAATGTCACTGCTCAGTATTAACTCTTTTAGACCCATGTACAATAATCATGTGATATGATGGCCAATAATGATTTATCTAACATGATGATAAATGACACATAATGGAGCTGTTAGTAATAAACATGGATCTGATGAGTACTATTATGTTTCCATACATTACAGTTATGAACATACAAGAAGGTAGAAATTGTTCTGCCTTCGATGTAGTTAAATGGGCAATTGAATGTTTGTTTATAAGTAGAGTCTTTTAAACTAAGCTTCAGTTTCTAGATCATAAAATTCGAAGACACATCAATATTATTTATTATGTTATTTGTAACTACTTTAAATACATTGTTTTAAAAACGCAGATATGCTAGAAGTTGCAAAGGTGAAACCACATCAACACAGAATTTACAACCTATAGAAAAATAAGTGATCTTTTTGCAAAAATGATCGAGCATCTTTTCCTTTACTTGTTGCACCTTCTAGCTTATCTGCGTTTTTAAAACAATGTATTTAAAGTAGTTACTAACACAAAATAAACGATATTGATGATCCAAGAGATGAATTGTGTGAGGGAATTCTCTAGTCCGAGGTACAGACAGACACTTCTGTGGCTAGCAGCGAAAAAGCAGAATGGTGTGTTGTTTCCCTGGTGCCAGGATCAAGGATGTCTCAGAGAGGGTGCAGAATGTTCTCAAGGGGGAAGAGGGGCCATCAAGGGGTCATTGTCCACATTGGAGCTAACGATATAGGAAAGGAAAATGTTGAGATTCTGAAGGGAGATTACAGGGAGTTAGGCAGAAATTTTAAAAGGAGGTCCTCGAGAGTAGTAATATCTGGATTATGCCCAGTGCTACGAGCTATTGAAGGCAGGAATAGGAGGATAGAGCAGATGAATGCATGGCTGAGGAGCTGGTGTGTGGTAGAAGAATTCACATTTTTGGATCATTGGAATCTCATTTGGGGTAGAAGTGACCTGTACAAGAAGGACGGGTTGCACCTAAATTGGAAGGGGACTAATATACTGGCAGGGAGATTTGCGAGAGCTGCTCGGGAGGATTTGAAACTAGTAAGGTGGGGGTGGGACACAGGGAGATAGTGAGAAAAGAGATCAATCTGAGACTGGTACAGTTGAGAACAGAAGCGAGTCAAACAGTCAGGGCAGGCAGGGACAAGATAGGACTAATAAATTAAACTGCATTTATGTCAATGCAACGGGCCTAACAGAGAAGGCAGATGAACTCAGGGCATGGTTAGGAACCTGGGACGGGGATATCATAGCAGTTACAGAAACATGGCTCAGGGATGGGCAGGACTGGCAGCTTCATGTTCCAGGATACAAATGCTACAGGAAGGATAGAAAGGGAGGCAAGGGGGGGGGCGCAGTGGTGTGGCGGCATTTTTGATAAGCGATAGCATAACAGCTACGCCACGGGAAGATATTCCCGGAAATACATCCAGGGAAGTTATATGGGTCGAACTGAGAAATACGAAAGGGATGATAACCTGATTGGGATTCTATTATAGACCCCCTAATAGTCAGAGGGAAATTGAGAAACAAACTTGTAAGGAGATCTCAGCTATCTGCAAGAATAATAGGGAGGTTATGGTAGAGGATTTTAACTTTCCAAACATAGACTGGGACTGCCATAGTGTTAAGGGTCCAGATGGAGAGGAATTTGTTAAGTGTGTACAAGACAATTTTCTGACTCGTTATGTGGATGTCCCGACTAGAAAAAGTGCAAAACTTGACCTACTCTTGGAAAATAAGGCAGGGCAGGTGACTGAGGTGTCAATGGGGGAGCACTTTGGGGCCAGCGACCATAAATCTATTCGGTTTAAAATAATGATGAAAAAGGATAGACAAGCTCTAAAAGTTGGAGTTCTAAATTGGAGAAATGCAAATATTGATGGTATTAGGCAAGAACTTTCGAAAGCTGATTGGGAGCAGATGTTCACAGGCTTGGAAATGGGAATCCTTCAGAATATGAGATAACGAGAATCCAGAGAAAGTATATTCCTGTCAGGGTGAACAGGAAGGCTGGTAGGTATAGGGAATGCTGGATGACTAAAGAAATTGAGGGTTTGGTTAAGAAAAAGAAGGAAGCATATGTAAGGTCGAATAGATCGAATGAATCCTTAGAGTATAAAGGCAGTAGGAGTATACTCCTAAGAGGGAAATCAGGAGGGAAAAAAGGGGACATGAGATAGCTTTGGCAAATAGAATTAAGGAGAATTCAAAGGGTTTTTACAAATATATTAAGGACAAAAGGGTAATTAGGGAGAGAATAGGACCCCTCAAAGATCAGCAAGGCAGCCTTTGTGTGGAGTCAGAGAAAACGGGGGAGATACTAAATGAGTATTTTGCATCAGTATTTACTGTGGAAAAGGATATGGAAGATATAGAATGTAGGGAAATAGATGGTGACGTCTTGCAAAATGTCCATATTACAGAGGAGGAAGTGCTGGATGTCTTGAAATGGGTAAAGGTGGATAAATCCCCAGGACCTGATCAGGTGTACCCTAGAATTCTGAGGGGAGCTAGAGAAGTGATTGCTGGGCTTCTTGCTGAGATATTTGTATCATCGATAGTCACAGGTGAGGTGCAGGAAGACTGGAGGTTGGCTAACGTGGTGCCACTGATTAAGAAGGGTGTAAGGACAAGCCAGGGAACTATAGACCATGAGCCTGAAGTCGGTGGTGGGCAAGTTGTTGGAGGGAATCCTGAGGGACAGGATGTAAATGTATTTGGAAAGGCAAGGACTGATTCGGGATAGTCAGCATGGCTTTGTGCATGGGAAATCATGTCTCACAAACTTAATTGAATTTTTTTGAGGAAGTGACAAAGAGGATGGATGAGGGCAGAGCAGTAGATGTGATCTATATGGACTTCAGCAAGGCGTTCGACAAGATTCCCCATGGGAGACTGATTAGCAAGGTTAGATCTCATGGAATACTGGGAGAACTGGCCATTTGGATACAGAACTGGCTCAAAGGTAGAAGACAGAGGGTGGTGGAGGAGGATTGTTTTTCAGATTGGAGGCCTGTGACCAGTGGAGTGCCACAAAGTTCGGTGCTGGGTCCTCTACTTTTTGTCATTTACATAAATGATTTGGATGGGAGCATAAGAGGTATAGTTAGTAAGTTTGCAGATGACACCAAAATTGGAGGTGTAGTGGACAGCGAAGAGGGTTACCTCAGATTATAACAGGATCTGGACCAGATGGGCCAGTGGGCTGAGAAGTGGCAGATGGGGTTTAATTTAGATAACTGCACTTCTGGTCTCCTTCCTATCGGAAAGATGTTGTGAAACTTGAAAGGGTTCAGAAAGGATTTCAAGGATGTTGCCAGGGTTGGAGGATTTGAGGTACAGGGAGAGGCTGAACAGGCTGGGGCTGTTTTCCCTGGAGCGTCAGAGGTTGAGGGGTGACCTTATAGAGGTTTACAAAATTATGAAGGGCATAGATAGGGTAAATAGGCAAAGTCTTTCACCTGGGGTCAGCGAGTCCAGAACTAGAGGCATAGGTTTAGGGCGAGAGGGGAAAGATATAAAAGAGACCCAAGGGGCAACTTTTTCACACAGAGGATGGTACGTGTATGGAATGAGCTGCCAGAGGAAGTGGTGGAGGCTGGTATAATTGCAACATTTAAGAGGCATTTGGATGGGTATATGAATAGGAAGGGTTTGGAGGGATATGGGTCGGGTGCTGGCATTTGGAACTAGATTGTGTTGGGATATCTGGTCGGCATGGACAGGTTGGACCAAAGGGTCTGTTTCCATGCTATACATCTCTATGACTCTACCTAGAGTCGATATGTAATGCAATTAAGTTGCTAGACTATGCTGATTTTTTTTTCGCAAATTTCTCTAGTTGCTGTTTTAACCACTTGAGGTATGCATTTATGATAGCTGGTTTCAAATCAAGTTGAAAATTTAAGCTTAAAATGTTCTACTCTTTACTAAGGCATGAATGATTGTGGTAGAAATTTACCTTGTAATTGAATCCTAGTCATCCTGAGTTTTGTCCCGATATAATCACAAACATAAAATTACTGTTTCTTGATTGAAGGTCAGCACAAAGTAAACACAATGTATCTTCAGGTCTGTTAGCTTCACATTGCTACTCAATGGTGGTACTTTGAAATAGGCTACCTCTAGTAAAACAGTACCCTTGTTGCATTATCAATGGTAGTCTCATTTCTAGCTATCAACACACACTGTCCTCATTATTGGGATACAACAATTGAGAAAAGATTGAAACTGTTATGGCTTTGACCCCAAGGTGAACAGGGCTTAATACCATCACCACCTGTTACACTGTGCCATTTGTAAGAGTACCACTCGCAGAAAAATAGATGGGAAATGAGAACGAGAAATAAATAAAGATGTGGAACTTGAAACCTTAAGCTTTATGGGTAAATTACTAGCAAATGGAAATAAGACTAAAGAGAAACCTTTCAATGAAGCTGAGCTTTTCTGTAGTGCAAAATTTCCATAGTGCAAAATGAAGATGTACTATCCTACAATATAATGGAAATGCTGTGATATGTCCTTGTGTTAAAAAAAAGTGAGCATAAGTCTGGGATCTCATAATTGTAAAATGTACTCAATACTCTCTGATTTGTTAACAGATCTATCTCGAGTTATACTTGTAATGAGACTGGAAATTTGCCAAAGAATAACTACAGCATTAGAAAAATTATAGATTTTGTTTACTGCAGAAGCAGATGTTTAAGTAGTACCAGGAGGCAAAGAATTAACAGTGAGTTCTTGCTTTCAGCAATTTACAATAGTCTAAACACATTATCAGAAAAATCAGAGTTAAATATGATCAATAGATTTAGTAATTATTGCTAACCTGGGAACAATTATTAATTTTGATATGTGCTACATGTGTATAACAACTGGCAGTGTAAATATCTCTCTTGCTTCATTTTACTTACAATTACCATATATGCTTGTGTATAGGTCAATCTTGGGTATAAGTAGACCCCTTATTTTTGGCCAAAAATCTTGTATTTTCCATGTATCTCTTGTATAAGATGACCCCGCTATATCGCATTCATTCATTCAGACCGGTAACTCTGCTCATCGGTCTTTGTTTATTATATCACATCGCTATTCATTCATTCATAACTCTATTTACCTCAGTTGGTTTACTACAGCAAATTCATTCATTCAGACTAGTACTAAGTCTATCAGTACTTATCATACTTTGTTCACTGTACATCCAAAAGTTAAGATTGTTAAAAAGTTAATCATGTTAATTGTGCCATTATATCTGAATGAAAGTGAGATATATTAGCTACATATCAGTATATCTTTAATTCTTTGATAAATGTGCTTATGTTGCTGAGGTTCATAACATATGAGAGTAAATGGGAGGGAAACAGAAGAAGTTGGTGGGAAAGTTTAAGATGTTTATACATTGAGAATTTAATAAATGTTTTTATTTTAAGTGTGCCATTATACCAGGCCATGACAATGTTCAACAGTGTGATTTTGCAGGATTTCAATGGAACTTTGACATGTTAAATTTTCATACCAGTCTCTTGCTTTTATTCAGTAATTACCTTTACCATAATTCACTGTATTTTTCTTCTTTACCCAGGATTAGTTGTGCGATCGAATTGACTTTTGCCAATAATACAGTATTTCGAAATACAGCATAAATTTCAGCCCCTCAAAACTTGTGTCCGTGTACTAGTCAACCCCCTAATTTCAGCTTAAAAAACGCATCTTTAAAATTTGACCTACATAGAAGTATATGTAATATGTAGTTCCTTGTTCTTCCACTAGGAACTGTATGCTTTTGGTCTAATTTCACCCAGTATCTGTTGCTTTCTTGGACTGAACCCTACAGTGTAAACTTTAGAATTCCATTTGAACTCCCCTGAGTTTCAAACCACCAGCCTGTACATCTCAGTGCAAGTTGATTTCACTGGATTCTTGAGCAGAATCCTACATGGGCTACACTACATTTGAATCTTCAACATCTATAACATAAGGCCATGGGAGCAGCAGTAGGCCTTTCAGCATCAGGTTTTTTTCCTTCATGCAATGAGATCATGGCTGATCTGACAACCCTCAACTCCACTTTCCTACCTCTCCCCTCTAACCCTCAGTTCCCTTACTTTAAAAGCCTGTCTCGCATGGCCTTAAATATCATTAATCACTCAGTCTCAACATCCATCTGGGTGCAGAATTCCAGATTCACTACCTGGAGGAAGAAAGAAGTTCCGCCTCTTCTCTGTCTTAAATGGTTGACCTCTTATTCTGAGAATATGTGGTCTGGCCCTAGACTCTTATACAATGGGAATCAACCTTTCCACATCTACCATGTCAGAACCCCTGAGAATCTTGCAATTTTATTGCATACTGAAACCTTCTCATCTGTTCCCTCTTTTGCGCTGATTTTCAATTGATCCCATTTGCACTGATTTTCAATTGATCCCATTTTCTGATCACTAATCAGAAAAGCACTCATTTGTTCCCATTCTTTGCTTCCTGTGAGCTAGCCAACCTTCTGTCCGTGCTAATACATTGCCCGTAATGCCATACACCTTTACCTTATGCAGCAGCCTTTTGTGCCACGCTTTGTCAAATGCCTTTTGGAAATCCAGGTACATCACATCTACTGTGCCCTCAATATCCACAGCACTCGTAATGTCTTCATAGAATTCCAGTAAATTAGTTAAACATGATCTGCCTATCATGAACTCGTGCTGTCACTGTCCATGAGGATAATTTCTATCTCGATGTCTTGCTATTTCTTCCTTGATGATAGATTCAAGCATTTTCCCCACTACAGAAGTTAAGCTAGCCAGTTTATAATTACCTCTTTTTTTAAAAAAAACAGTGGCATCACATTTGCTGGTTTCCAATCTGCTGGAACTGCCACAGAGTCCAGGGAATTTTGGAAAATTACCATGAGCACATTTGCTATTTCTGCTGCCATCATTTTAGTACCCATCAGGGCCAGTAGACTTGTCTACCTTTAGCTCCATTAGCTTGCCCAACACTACCTCTTTCATGATAATGTTCATTTCTTGGTCCTCATCTACCTTAGTCTCCTTGTCAATTATTGGCATGTTATTTGTGTCTTCTACTCTGAAGACTGACACAGATACCTGTTCAATGCCCTCAGCTAGTCCCTCATTACCCATTATTAAATCCCCTTCTCATCCTCTAAAGCACCAATGTTTACCTTAGCCACTGTTATATGTTTTATATATTTGTAGAAATATTTGTTATCTGTCTTTATATTCTAAGCTAGTTTATTCTCATAATCTATCTTACTTTTCTTTATAGCTTTTTTTGTGGCTTTCTGTTGACCTTTAAAGTTTTCCCAATCTTCTAGTTTCCCACTGGTCTTTGCCACTTTGTATACCTTACCTTTCAAGTTGATAGCCTCCTTTATTTCCTTAGACATCCATGGCTGATTACCCCCTTTCTGACAGTCCTTGCTGGTATATACCTTTGGTAAGCACATTGAAAAATTGCTTTGAGAGTCCTCCACTGTTCGTCAAATGCTCCACTATAAAGTCTTTGCTTGCAGTATGCTTTCGCCAACTCCTCCCTGATCTTATTGTAAATTTTGTTGAAACACGGGACTCTAATATTGGATTTTATCTCTCACCTTCCTTCTATGTTCTAAATTCAACCATATTGGGATTGCTCCTTACAAGAGGATTCGTCACTTTGAGATTATTAATTATTCCTGTCTCATTACACAGGATCAGATCTCCGATAGCTTGCTCCCTTGTTGGTTTCAGTATTTTGTGTTCAAGAAAACTATAGCGAATACATTCAATGAACTCCTCCTCAAGACTGCCTTGACCGATCTGCTTTGACCAATCGACATGTAGATTAAAATAGGCAAAAATGAGGAGATCAGAGTCTAGATTAGAGTGGTGCTGGAAAAGCACAGCAGGTCAGGCAGCATCCGAGGAGCAGGAAAATCGACGTTTCAGGAAATCGCTTATGATAATTGCCATACCATTCTTCCAGACATTAATTATTTCTCGATTTATTGCCTGCCCAAATGTAATGTTACTATTTGGTGGCCGATAGACTGTACCTATCAGTGACTACTTCTTCTTAGAATTTTTAATTTCCACTCAAATGGATTCAACTTTATTCTCCATTCAACCAATATCATCTCTCACTACCACCGTGATATCATCCTTAGATATCAGAGCTACACCACCTCCCTTACCTTCCTCTCTGTCCTCCTGAATAGTCTGATACCTTTGGATATTTAACTCCCAGTTGTGACCATCCTGCTACCATGTTTCCATTATGGCTACTAAATCATACTCATAGGCAATGATTTGTGCCATTAACTCATCTACCTTATTTCGAATGCATTCAGGTAAAGTGCCTTTATGCTAGTTTTTATACCTTCTTTTTGAATTCTAACATCTCCATTTATAATATCTCCCAGCAAATTCTTAAGTATTAATATCAAATATAAATGTTTAAACAAAAAAAATTTTAGGTGGAGCGATCATCTAATGGACATTTAAAGTTGCATTTGATCTCAGACTATGTTCAGCTAATTCATTTTTGACGATATAATTGTGAAAGGTCAGAAACCTGAAAAGTGAGAATGGAATCCCTTCTATCCTTTGCAGGAGTGTCAGTTTGAGTCTTCTGGATGAAGATGTGACATATTGTGGAAAATACCTCCCTACTTCTAAAACTGTGACATTGGAAAATTACTGATTCCTTTGAAAAAGACTGGAACAACATTTCAGAGACTTGAAAATGTTCTGAATAGGCAGGAGCCTTGAGTGGTGTACACCCTTCCACCCAAACTGCAAATTTGAACCCTCTCTGTTGTTAAACATCCACTTGCCACAGGCAGAGCTTTAAGAAACAGCCCAGCAGCTCTGTAAGAATAGATACATATCATCTGTCAGCATGCTTAAATCATCCTGACATAACCAGAGGGAACACTGAGCTCTGCCTGAAACCATCCGAGTCATCATAACATATATTGCTTTAACTTTTATTGGACTCTAAAACTACTGCGTAATCTATCCTAATACTAATGATGAGCTTTGCACTCTTAGCCCTACAACTATTTAAGAGTTGGCTGAGGCAAGTGTCAAAGGATTTGAGGTCCTTGTGAATAGGTAGATCCGACAGCAGAATTCAGACACCAACCACATTTTCACAACAAATCACAGAAGCCCCACTCTGTGCTCAACCCATCAGTAAACTGTAAAGGGAATATTTTCTCATATTATCTGATAAGTATTAAAGGACTAATCAGATTGTATACTTTGCTGCTTGGATTATCAGGAACATTTTCAGCATATAGATTACCTCTTTTTTAATGCTTTATTACAATCAGTGTGCTTTTACTAATGTACTGACAATTTCATTTGTTTGGAGGAATACTCGGAAACAGCAGCTGTAGCAATCTGCAGCAGGCCCACACCTAAAGTCGGGAGGTAAGGGAGATCTGTCGTAAGAGACCATATTCCAGCAGAAATGAAATAGAGTCATAGAGAGTCATACAACCCAAGAAACAGACCCTTCAACCCACCATGTCTATGCCAACCAATAACCAGCACTTGGTCTGGAGCCTACTCTGCCCTGCCATTTGAAGTGCTCATCCAGATGCTTCCACCACTCTTACAGGCAGCACGCTCCATATAATACTTTAGATCCCCTCAAAACAATTTATTCCTCACCTTACACTCATGCCTTCTGGTCTTAGACGTATCTGCTCTGGGAAATGATTCTCCTGATCTCTCCTGTTTATGTTTCTCATTATTTTGTATGACCTCAATCAGATCTCCCCTCTTCAGTCTCCCATGCTGCAGGGAAAGCAAACCAACCTGTCCAGTCTCTTCTCATAACTGAAACTTTTCATCCCAGGCAACATTGTGGTGAATCTCCTATGTACCCTCTCCAGTGTAATCACATCCTTCCGATAATGTGGCGACCAGTACTGCTGACAGTATTCCATTTGTGGTCTAGCCAATGTTTCATAAAATTGCAACAAGATTTCTTTGTTTCTGCACTCTCTACTCCAGTTAATGCAAGCAGGCATCCCATATGCTGCCTTCACCCCACTCTCTACGTATATTGACACCTCCAGGAATCTATGGACATATACATCAAGGTCCCTTTGTTCCTCGTACTTCTAAGGGACATACCATTCATTGTGTATGTCCTTCCTTTATTAGACCTCCCAAAATGCATCACCTCACATTAAGAGGATTAAATTCTATCTGCCATTGCTCTGCCCAATTTAACAGCTGATCAGTCCCAGATTTCAGCCTGAGGCCAACAGCACTATCAATTTTTGTATTATTATGTTCAAGCTTACTAATTATACCTTCTGCATTCTTTTCATGTTCATGCCACCATGGCTGCCTCTGTTGCACAGAAGGGCAGGAAAAAGAGTGGCAGAGCGAAAGTGATAGGGGATTCAATTACAAGGGGAATAGATAGGCATTTCTGCACTCGCAAGCGAGTGTCTAGGAAGGTATGTTGCCTTCAAGGGTGCAAGAGTCAAGGATGTCTCGAAGCGGCTGCTGGACATTCTGGAGGGGGAGGGTGAAGAGCCAGCTGTCATGGTGCATTAAGTCATCAATGTTATAGGTAAAAAATGGAATAAGGTCCTACACTCTGTGTTAAGGGAGTTAGGAGTTAAACTAAAAGTAGGACCTCAAAGGTAGTCAGGAATGCTACCAGTACCACATGCTAGAAAGAGTAGGAAAGGCACGGCAGCTAGGTTGAATATGAGGCTTGAAGGATGGTGTAAGAGGGAGAGATTCAAATTCCTGGGACAGTGCAACTGGTTCTGAGGGAGGTGGGACCAGTTCACAACGGATGGTCTGCACCTGGGCTGGACTGGGATCAATGTCCTGGGTTAAGTGTTTGCTAGTGCTGTTGGGGACGGTTTAAACTAATATGGTAGGGCGATGGGAACCAATGCAGCTAGTCTGAGGAAAGTAAAGTGGGGATAGAAACAAAAGACAATAAAGGGAAAAGTGAAAGTGGAAGGCAGGGAAACCAAAGACACAAATCAAAAGGGGCCACGTTACACCATGATTCCAAAAGGGCAAAAAATGTCCAAAAAAAAGAACCTGAGGCTTTGTGTCTCAGTGCGAGGAGCATGTGTAAAAAGGTGGATGAATTAACTGCGCAACCAGTTATTAATTGATAGAGTAATTGGGATCACATAGACCTGACTCCAGGATGACCAAGGATGGGAACTCAATGACTAGGGGTATTCAATTTTTGGGAAAGATACAAAAGAAAGGAAGTTGGGGGTCATGTTACTGGATAAGGAGGAGATTAACATTATAGCAAGGGAGGACATCAGTCTGGATGTGTGGAATCTGTATGGGTGGAGCTTTGGAACACCAAAGGGAAGAAGACATTAGTGTCAATTGTGTACAGACCACCAAACAATAGTTGTGAGGTCAGGGATTGTATTAAACAGGAAATTTGAGATTCGTGCAGTAAGGGTACAACAGTTATTATGGGTGACTTCAATCTACATATTGATTGGATGAACCACACTATAGCAATGTGATGGAAGAGGATTTCCTGGAATGTATGAGGGATGGTTTCTTTGACAAATATGTCAAGGTGCCAACTAGAAAGCAAGCGATCCTAGATTGGGTATTATGTAATGAGAAAGGATTAATTAACATTGTGGTGCAAGATCTCTTGGGGAAGAGTGAACATAATATGGTAGAATTTTTCATTAAGATGGAGAGTACCACAGTTAAATCAGAGACTAGAGTCCTAAACATAAAGCTAACTTTGATGGTATGAGCATGCATTGGTTAGGATAAGCTGGCCAAGGATAGTTAAGGTGTTGATAGTGGATAAGCAATGCCAGACATTTAAAGAAGATATGAATGAACTTCAACAATTATACATCCCTGTCTGGAGCAGGAGTAAAATAGGAAAGGTGGCCCAAACATGGCTAACAAAGGAAATGAGGGATAGCGTGAAAGCCAAAGAGGAGGCATATAAATTGGCCAGAAAAAGCAGCAAACCTGAGGACTGGGAGAAATTTAAAATTCCATAAAGAGGGAAAAGGATTTAATTAGGGAGGGAAAAATAGAATATGACAGTAAGTTTGCAGAAAACATAAAAAATGACTGCAAAAGCTTCTATTGATGTGTGAAGAGAAAAAGACTGATGAAAACAAATGTAGATCCCTTGCAGTTCAAATCAGGTGAACTCACAATGGACAACAAAGAGATGGCAGACCAGTTGAACAAATATTTCAGATCTGTCTTCACCAAAGAGATCACAAATAACCTTCCAGTAATGCTCGGGGACAGAGAGTCAAGCATAAAGGAGGAACTGAAGGAAATCTGATTAGTCAGGAAATGGTATTGGGGAAATTGGTGGGATTAAAACCTGATAAGACCCCAGGGCCTGATGTTCTGCATCCCAGAGCACTTAAGGAAGTGGTCCTAGAAATATGGAGGCATTGGTGATCATTTTTCAGCATTATGCAACTCTGGCAGAGTGGCAGAGTTATAGACAGCTAATGTAACCCCACCTTTTAAAAGAGGAGGGAGCAAGAAAACATGGGATTATTGGCTGGTGAGCCTGACATTTGTGGTGGGGAGAATGTTGGAGTCAGTTATTAAGAATGTGGTAACTGAGCATTTGGAAAGCAGTGACAGAATTGGTCCAAGTCAGCTAGGATTCACTGAAGGGAAATCATGCTTGACAAATCTGCTGGAATATTTTGAGGGTGTGACCAGTAGAGTAGACAAGGATTAATCGGTAGATGTGTATTTGGACTTTCAAAAGGCTTTTGACAAGGTTCCACACAAGAGATTAATAAGGAAAATTAAAGCTCAAGGCATCAAATGTAATGCATTGACATGGATAGGGAACTGGTTGGCAGACAGGAAGCAGAGAGTTGAAATAAACTGGTCTTTCCAGAGTGGCAGGCAGTGACGAATGGGGTGATGCAGGGTTCAGTGCTGGCACCCCAGCTGTTCTCAATATTTATTAACGATTTGCATGAAGGAATTGAATGCAATATCTCCAAATCTGCAGATGACCCTAAGCTGATTGTGCTTTGAGGAGGGTCTCAGAAGCCGAAGGGTGACTTGGACAGGCTGGCTAAGAAGGCAAATGCTTGGCAAATGCACTATAATCTGGATACATGTTGTGGTTCTGTTCGCCGAGCTGGGAATTTGTGTTGCAGACGTTTCGTCCCCTGTCTAGGTGACATCCTCAGTGCTTGGGAGCCTCCTGTGAAGCACTTCTGTGATGTTTCCTCCGGCATTTATGGTAGTTTGTCTCTGCCACTTCCGGTTGTCAGTTCCAGCTGTCCGCTGCAGTGGCTGGTATATTGGGTCCAGGTCGGTGTGCTTGTTGATTGAATTTGTGGACGAGTGCCATGCCTTTAGGAATTCCCTGGCTGTCCTCTGTTTGGCTTGTCCTATAATAGTAGTATTGTCCCAGTCAAACTCATGTTGCTTGTCATCTGAGTGTGTGGCTACTAAGGATAGCTGGTCGTGTCATTTCGTGGCTAGTTGGTGTTCATGGATGCGGATCATTAGCTGTCTTCCTGTTTGTCCTATGTAGTATTTTGTGCAGTCCTTGCATGGGATTTTGTACACTACATTGGTTTTGCTCATGCTGGGTATCGGGTCCTTCATCCTGATGAGTTGTCTGAGAGTGGCTGTTGGTTTGTGTGCTGTTATGAGTCCTAGTGGTCGCAGTAGTCTGGCTGTCAGTTCGGAAATGTTTTTGATATATGGTAGTGTGGCTAGTCCTTTGGGTTGTGGCATGTCCTCATTCCTGTCTTTCCCTTAGGCATCTGTTGATGAAATTGCAGGGGTATCCGTTTTTGGCGAATACATTGTACAGGTGTTCTTCTTCCTCTTTTTGCAGTTCTGGTGTACTGTAGTGTGTTGTGACCCTTTTGAACAGTGTCTTGATGCAACTTCTTTTGTGTGTGTTGGGATGGTTGCTTTCATAGTTCAGGACTTGGTCTGTGTATGTGGCTTTCCTGTATACCTTTGTGGTGAATTCTCTGTTCGGTGTTCTCTGTACCATCACATCTAGGAATGGGAGTTGGTTGTCCTTTTCTTCCTCTCTTGTGACTCTGATTCCTGTGAGTGTGACGGTGATGATCCGGTGTGTGTTCTCTATTTCTGTGTTTTTAATGATTACAAAGGTGTCATTCACATATCTGTCCCAGAGTTTGGGTTGAATTTGCGGTAAGACTGTTTGTTCTAATCTTTGCTTTACCGCTTCTGCTAGGAGTCCAGAGATGGATGAGCCCATGGGTGTGCCATTGATTTGTTCATATATTTGGTTGTTGAATGTGAAGTGTATTGTGAGGCACAGGTCCAGTAGTTTGAGTATGTCATCTTTGTTGATAGGTTCAATGTCCTGTAGTCTGTTCTGTATGTCCAGCAGGTTGGCTGAGGATGTTACCTAGACAGGGGACGAAACATCTGCAACATAAATTCCCAGCTCGGCGAACAGAACCACAACAACGAGCATCCGAGTTACAAATCTTCTCACAAACTTTGAATCTGGATACATTTTGGTGGCAAAAACAGGAAGACAGATTATTAACTGAATGCTGGCATTTTAGGAAAAGGGAAGGTATAGCGAAACCTGGTATCATGGCGGAATCGTTGTTGAAGGCTGGCATGCAGGTGCAAGGCGATGAGAAAAACTAATGGCATGCTGGCGTTCATTGTGAGAGGATTTGAGTATAGGATTAGGGATGTCTTGCTGCAGTTATATAGGGCCTTGGTGAGGCCTCAACTTGAGTATTGTATGCAGTTTTGGTCTCTAGTCTGAGGAAGGACATTCTTGCTTTTGAGGGAATCCAGCAAAGGTTCACCAGACTGATTCCAGGGCTGACACAACTGATAGATGAAGAAAGATTGGATCGACTGGGCTTGTACTCACTGGAATTTAGAAGAATGAGGGGGGATCTTGTAGAAACATAAAATCCTGATGGAAATCTACAATAGTGGAGTAGAGTGGGCTCTTTTTGATTATATGTTTTTATTGAGATCTGTCTCTTGATTAAACTTTAAATATATAAAGCATAAGTATTAAGTTAGCCTGGAGAAGTGTTTTTCAGAGCAGTAAGACTGTTATTTTCTGGGGACATAGACTGTTAAGGTGAAAAGGTGGCCTCTAGTAGAGTGGTATGCTCTTCCTGTTGGATGTGGAAGATTATGGAGAGTTTCCATGTTACTGATGATTATATCTGCAGAACGTGTGCTTGGTTGCTAATCTTATTGGATCGAATGGATCAGTTAGAGGCTATGAGGAATTTGCAGGAGCTAGGGGCTGTGATGGATGGTAGTTTCAGGAAGAGAGATAAACTGAAGATACAGTCAGGTAGATGAGTGACCTCCAGAAAAGGTAGAAGAGGAAGGCAAGTAGTGCAGGTGTCTCCTGTAGCTATCCCCATCTCAAACAGATATGCTGTTTTGGAAAATGCCAGGGGTGATGGATTCTCAGGGAATGTAGCACTGACAGCCAAGTTTCTGGAAATGAGACTGGCTCTAATGTAATGAGTGATAGGCGACTCTGTAGTCAGCAGCACAGTTAGACATTTCTGCAACCAACAGTGAGACATCAGAATGGTATGTTACCTCCCTGGTGCCAGGATCGATGATATCTTGGAGAAGGTGCAGAATATTCTCGAAGATAAGAAGGACCAGCAGGAGGGTGTTGTACACATTGGAACTAACAACAGAGGAAGAGATAAGGCCAAGATTTTGAGGAGAGAATTAGGAAGTTAGGCATGAATTTAAAAAGTTTGACCAAGAGGGTAGAAATATCTGGATTACTTCTGGTGCCACAAGCTAGTAAAAGTAGGAATAGGAGAATAGAGCAAATGAATGAATGGCTGGGGAGCTGGTGCAGGGAAGAAGGATTCACATTTTTGGATCATTGGAATCTCTTCTGGGGTAGAAGTGACCTAATCAGGACAGATTGCAACTGGATTGGAAGGGGACTGTTGGGGAGATTTGCTCGAGTTGCTTGGGAGGATTTAAACTAGTAAGGATGAGGGTGGTGAGGAGAACTATCTGAGAGGGTTGGGAAAAGAAGTCCGTCAGTCAGGGAGGGCAGGAATAAAGAGAAAATAAGGTAAGACTGATAAATTAAATGGCATTTGTTTAATGCAAGAGGCCTAACAAGTAAATCAGATGAACCCAGGACATAGTTAGGAATGTGGTACTGGAATATCATAGCAATTACAGGGATGTGTAGATACTATAGGAAGGATAGAAAGGGGAGCAAGAAATTGGGCAGTAGTGTTTTTGATTAAGGATAGTATTACTGATGTGCTTAGGGAGGATATTCCTGGGAATGCATCCAGGGAGGTTATTTGGGTGGAACTGAGAAATAAGACAGGGATGATCACCTTATTAGGAAATTGAGAAACAAATTTCTCAGCAAGTCTCAGTTATCTGTGAGATTAATAGGATGGTTATGGTAGGGGATTTTAATTTTCCAGAAATAGACTGGTACTGTCATAGTGTTAAGAGCTTGGGTGGAGAGGAGTTTGTTAAGCATGCACAAGGTTTTTTTCTGATTAAGTATGTGGATGTACGTACCAGAGAAGGTTAAAAACAATGACTGTAGATGCTGGAAACCAGATTCTGGATTAGAGTGGTGCTGGAAAAGCACAGCAGTTCAGACAGCATCTGAGGAGCAGGAAAATCGGGGAAATAAGGCAGGGCAGGTAACTGAGGTGTCAATGGAGGAGCACTTTGGGGCCAATGACCATAATTCTATTAGTTTTAAAATAGTGATGAGAAAGGATAGAATGGATCTAAAAGTTAAAGTTATAAATTGGAGGAGCTTTGGCAAATACGTTAAGGACAAAAGGGTAACTAGGGAGAGCGTAGGGCCCCTTAAAGATCAGCAAGGCTACTCGTGTATTTGGAAAGGCAAGGAATGATTAGGGATAGTCAGCATGGCTTTGTACATGGGAAATCATGTCTCACTAACTTGATTAACTTTTTGAAGGAGTAACAAAGAGGGCAGAGCAGTGGATGTGATTATTTGGATTTTACTAAGGTGTTTGACAAGGTTCCTCATAGTAGACTAGTTAGCAAGGTTAGATCATACTGAATACAGGGCAAACTAGCTATTTGGATACTGAACTGGCTCAAAGGTGGGGGTGGAGGGTTGCTTTTCAGACTGGAAGCCTGTGACTATTGTTGTACCAGACTGTAGTAATTGTTTTCTTGATCAATCGCATTAAGAGCTTCTGCCTGTCAAGGTAAGTGGTCGTTGACCTTTGCACCCTCCTGTGATACAACATGCTGCCTTCTTTCTCAGCTAGTAGGTCATGCTATTCCCCAGATTGTCAAAGTGACCGTTGGCCGTAAATACTTTGTCACGGCCTCTTTGGAACCTGCTGAACTCAGTGTGAGCACTCACCACAGGAAAGTTAAACCAGAGTTTGAAGTATCTTACAAAGTGGCACCATGACGGTGTGCTGTGACCAGCATCCCCTCACATTGTAGAGAGACCTTCAATTGGAGCAGGCTCAGCAGTAGTGATTTAATGGGAGGAACCTGGAGCAGGAGGAGGAGGGCCAAATCGTTACATTGTAACGAGAGATCCAAAACAATTTTAGACTGTTGGCAGTAATTCAGTACCCCCAGAGGGTAACCAGATTGTAATTGCATTACTCATCCTTGTTATATCTTTGACTATTCCCCTAATCCTGCGCTGAAGAAGCAGTCAGCCAATTTATCAATAACGTAACTTCCAATGCTGACTCGGAAGCTGCTTGTTCACCACACTGCAGGCAACAATTCCAAACCTGATGAATATAGTAAATTAATATAATTACGGTGTGTTATTAATATATTATAACTGTTAGTTGTTGGCTGAGCCAACAATGTCCACATCTCTTGAAAGAATAAAAAAGTTAATTTGGGAAGTTTGCAGTCTTAATTGAGCAATTTCAAGTATGTAAAACATCCATCAAGGAAGAAGTAGAAATTATTATATAAATAAGGCTACTTTTTGATCTATGTTTTGACATATTTACTGGTCCTGTTTAAAAACTTCCAGAACACCATACTGCAACTGAGTTAAATTTGGAAAACATTATTGAATACTGTTTCTCTCCTATAGGCAGACATTTCTTCTGAAACAAATATGAATATACTTTTTTACCAACCTACCAAATATTGTAACAAGCTCATGAATACATTTTGCTGTTCTTTGTGTACGAGAACATGAAAAGAGCAGATCTTGCCCTCATCTGTGGAGATGAAGGAGTCAACGTTTCAAGTCCAGTGACCCTTTTTCAGGTCTGCTGAGTTTCTCCAGTTGTTTTGGTTTTTGTTCCTGGTTTATCTGCACTTGGAATACTGTGCGCACACCTGAGCATCACACCTTCCAAAGGATATATTGGCCTTGGAGGGAGCACAACAAGAATGAAATCTGGACTTCAGGGGTTAAGTTATGGGGAGAGATTACACAAATTAGGCTGTTTTCTCCAGAATTTAGAAGATTAAGTGGTGACCTGATTGAAGTTTTCAAGATGTTAACAGGAAAATATGGGGTAGACTATAAACTTTTTCCACTGGTTGGAGATTCTTGTACTAAGACCACGACAATATAGGCCAGACCATTCAGGAGTGATATTAGAAAGCACTTTTACACACAAATGGTGGTAGATGTTTGGAAGACTCTTCCACAAATGGCAGTGGATGCTGGATCAGCTGTTAATTTTCAATCTGACAGCAATAATCTTTTGTTAAACGTAGGTATTAGAATATGGGCCAAAGGCTGCAGATCTGCCTTGATCTGAGAGTCATAGAGATGTACAGCGTGGAAACAGATCATTCGGTCCAACTCGTCCATGCCGGCCAGATATCCCAACCCAATCTAGTCCCATCTGCCAGCACCCGGCCCATTATCTTCCAAACCCTGCCTATTCATATACATATCCAGATGCCTTTTAAATGTTGCAATTGTACCAGCCTCCACCACTTCCTCTGGCATCTCATTCCATACACGTACCACCATCTGTGTAAAAAGGTTGCCCCATAGGTCTCTTTTATATCTTTCCCCTCTCACCCTAAACCTATGCCCTCTAGTTCTGGACTCTCCAGCCCAGGGAAAAGACTTTGTCTATTTACCCTATCCATGCCCCTCATAATTTTGTAAACCTCTATAAGGTCACCCATCAGCCTCCGACGCTCCAGGGAAAACAGCCCCAGTCTGTTCAGCCTCTCCTTATAGCTCGAGTCCTCCAACCTTGGCAACATCCTTATAAATCTTTTCTGAACCCTTTTGAGTTTCACAACATCTTTCCAATAGGAAGGAAACCAGAATTGCATGCAATATTCCAACAGTAGCCTAACCAATGTCCTGTACAATCGCAACATGACCTCCCAAATCCTGTACTCAATACTCTGACCAATAAAGGAAAGCATACCAAATGCCGCCTTCGCTATCCTATCTACCTGTGACTCCACTTTCAAGGAGCAATGAACCTGCACTCCAAGGTCTCTTTGTTCAGCAACACTCCCTAGGACCTTACCATTAAGTGTATACATCCTGCTAAGATTTGCTTTCCCAAAATGCAGCACCTCGCATTTATCTGAATTAAACTCTCTCTGCCACTTCTCAGCCCATTGGCCCATCTGATCAAGATCCCATTGTAATCTGAGGTAACCTTCTTCGCTGTCCACTACACCTCAAATTTTGGTATCATCTGCAAACTTACTAACTGTACCTCCTATGCTCACATCCAAATCATTTATATAAATGATGAAAAGAAGTGGACCCAGCACTGATCCTTGTGGCACACTACTGGTCACAGGCCTCCAGTCTGAAAAATAACGCTCCACCACCACCCTCTGTCTTCTACCTTTGAGCCAGTTCTGTATCCAAATGGTTATTCCGTAAGATCTAACCTTGCCAACCAGTCTCCCAGGGGGAACCTTGTCGAACGCCTTACTGAAGTGTTATTGAATGACAGAATAAGCTCAAGGTGTCGAATGACGTACTGGTGTTCCTATATATAAGATAGTTTATCAGTTCTGAGCGTCTGAATTCCTTTTCAGTTTTGACAAGTAGGAGACTTCTATAAACTTGCGCAACCTGGAGATTCTACAACTTCTGCTGATAGATTTCAGTTCAGAAGAGCAGTTTCGTGATTCTTCTGAACTGAGCTCAAATTATTAATGGCCCCTGTCCATTTGTTTATCAGCATGCCTTTTATTACTTCACCTCACAAGGATTTTTTGGGTATTTAACTAAAGTCACAGACTTTTTTGGATGTGACGTATTTAGCTCATTGTTCCAAATGACTTTCTGACCTTTTTTTTGAATAAAAACAAATTACAATCACAGAACTGAAATCAAAACCCCATTTACCTGAAACCAAAAGAGAAAATCTCAGCAGGTCTGGCAGCATCTGTAAGGAGAGAAAAGAGCTGACATTTCGAGTCTTTTGGTTTCTCTCCCCTTTTGGTTTCAGATTCCAGCATCAGCAGTAATTTGCTTTTACCCATTGACCTGAAGTTTTAAAGTCAAATTCCTAAATGCTAATATGATTTACATATTTCTGACACTTAATAAACAATTAATAGAATCTCTTTATCGTTTTCAACAGATTTTTAATCATCATTGAAAAGCATTAATCATAAATATGACTTTCTAATAAGATGTAAAATATTTTTAGGAACATGAAGTAAAATAAGAACATAATGTGGAAGTTTAGATCAATTCTTTCAGTATCTGAAAAGAGCAAAAAAAGGTTAATATTTTATCTGGAAACAAAATTTCTGAACAGGCCAGATGAAAGGATCAGCAGCAGAAATGTTAATTCACATTTTCCTTCTATTTAAATGTTGATGGGTATGCTTTTGTTTTCTTTTAGTTGTTTGGAATGGATCTTAAAAAGAGCCAAGATTATCATCAATGCTGACACTTTTTTTTGTATTCAACCTAAAATGAGAATGTTAATATTGATATGTGTTAAATGAAATTTACATTTTCCTTTACTGGACTTTTTAGACATTAAAAACATTGCTATATTGAAAACATATTGATTTTGGATTGTAGAAAAAGCAATTTAGTGATATGAGGAGAATACTGAGAGTAAGAAAACGCTTCTCGCAGATAATTAGATCAAGTAGCAGTTGTGGAATTAACAATTGATTGGGTAGCATCTTCTCCATGTACCTTTTACAGTCAATTCACTTGATTACTCTTTTTGTTAGTGGCTCTCTGTTAATTTCCTATCTCTCTCTCGCTAACATATAATGCACAGAATTGGAATTATCATTGGTAACATAACAGCTTTGTGATTTGGATCTTAAATGTTGGTAGATCTGTCTCCAGCTTATTAACCCTCAGAGAGTTTTATTATCATAGAGCCATAGAATTGGACAGTGTAAAAACAGACACTTCGGTCCATCTAGTCCACACCAACCATGCTCCAATACAAAACTATTCCCCTAAGCGGGAGAAAGTGAGGACTGCAGATGCTGGAGATCAGAGTCGAAGAGTGTGGTGCTGGAAAAGCACAGCCGGTTAGGCAGCATCTAAGGAGCAGGAGAATCGACATTTCAGGCATAAGCCCTTCATCAGGAATGAAGCCCACCTGCCTTCATTTGGCCCATATCCCTCCCAAGTACTTAGCCAAACATGTTTTAAATGTTGTAACTGTATCTGCATCCACCAGTTCCTCTGGCAGCCCACACACTAACCACTCTCTGGGTAAAAAAAGGTTGCCCCTCAGGTTCCTTTTAAATCTTTGACCTCTCCCCTTAAATATATGTCCGCTAGTTTTGAACTCCCCCACCTGAGGGGAAAAAAAGTCTTTCATCTTATTCATCTTATCTATGCCTCTCATTATTTTATAAAGCTTCTATAGGTCACCTCTCAATCTCCTACACTTCAGTGAAAAAGTCCCAGCCTATACAGCCTATTTTTGTAACTTGAAATCCTTCATCCCTGGCAACATCCTGGTAAATCTTTTCTGCTCCCTCTCCAGTTTAGTAATATCCTTCCTATAACAGGATGACCAGAAGTGCACACAGTAATCCAGAAGAGGCCTCACAAATGACCTCTAGCATCTTAACATGACATCCCAACTCTTATACTCAGAGGTCTGAACAATGAAGGCAAGTGTACTAAATGTTACCCTAACCACCTTGACTACCTATGACATGAATTTCAAAGAATTATGTACCTGAATTCCTAAGTCTCACAGTTCTACAACTCTACCCAGAGCCCTACCATTAATTGCATAAGTCTTGCCCTTGTTTGTCTTAGCAAATGCAATACCTTGCATTTATCCAAGTTAAACTCCATCTGCCACTCTTTAGCCCATTGACTTAGTTGATCAAGATCTCTTTGTAATCTTAGATAACTTTCTTCACTATTTGCTATATCATCAATTTTGGTTTTATCCACAAACGTATTAAACATGCCTCTTATATTGTCATCCAAATCATTTATATAAATGACAAACAAAAGTGAACCCAGTACTGATCCCTGCAGAACACCGCTGGTCACAAGCATCCAGCCTGAAAAATGGCCCTTCACCACCACCCTCTGTCTCCGATCACAAAGCCAATTTTGTATCCAATTGGCTAAGCTTATCCTGAATCTCATGTGATCTACCTTTACTACTCAGTCTAACAGTTGGAACCTTATAAAAGACTTTACCAAAGTCCAAGTAAACAACATCTACCACTTTGTCCTCTTCAATATTTTTGGTTACTTCCTCAAAAAAACCTCAGTGAAGTTTTTAAGATATGACTTCCCTTGCACAAAGCCATGCTGACTATCCCTTATCATTCCTTGCCTGTCCAAATGCATGTAAATCCTATCTTTCAGAATCACCTTGAACAACTTACCCACCACCGATATCAGATTCAGACTCTTCCTTACAGTCTTCTTTAAACAAAGGTACACCATTAGCCACCCTTCAATCCTCCAGCACCTCACAGGGGTTATCGATGATTCAAATTTTTAAGCTAGATACCCTGCAATTTCTTCCCTATTTCCTACAGAGTCCTGGGATACACCTGATCATGTTCCAGAGATTTATCCACCTTTGTTTTCTAAGACCTCGAGCACTTCCTCTTCTGTAATGCAAACTGTCTTCAAAACATCAATATTTATTTCCCTGATTTCTCTCGCCTCCATTTCTTTCTGACAGAAGAACCTCGATTGTTGGAATGAGATGGAAGGGGAGTATTTTGTTTGGATAACTGATTGTTCAGATAACAGATAATGTTTTTACGGGACCTTAAGATCTTGTTGGGACAATTGGAAATACGGATAATTGACGTTTGGGTTACTGAGGTTGTCCTGTATTCATTTAATGTCTCTCCCATCTCCTTAGGTTCAATACAAAGAAGAACTTGTTGACCTTTTCAGGGACCCTACTTTCTGTCTAGTTGCACTTATGCTCTTAATGTACTTGTAGAATCTCTTTTGATTATCCTTAACCTTATCTGCCCAGGCTATCTCATATTCCCCCTTTGTCTTTTTGATTTCCCTCTTAAGAATGTCCATGCACTTTTTATTTGTCAAGACATTAATTTGATCCCAGTTGTCTATATCTAACATATGATTTCGTTTTATTCTTGATTAGGACCTCAATATGTTTATTCATCCATTGTTCCCTAATCTTACCAGCCTTACCTTTCAGTCTCACAGGACTATAATATCTCTGAACTCTCTTTATCACATTTTTGAAAGCCTCCCACTTGTCAATCAATACTTTACCTGCAAACAATCTACTCCAATCAATTTTTGAAAGTTCTTGTCTTATTAAAATTTGCTTTGCTCCAATTAAGAACTTTGAACTTTGAAGGATCACCCTTTTCCACAACTATTTTAAAGCGAATAAATTCTGATCATTAGTCCCAAAGTGTTAACCTAATAACACTTAAGTAACTTGATCTGCTTGATTTCCTAAGAGAAGATCACGTTTTGCTTCTTCTCTTGTAGAAACATTTATAAATTGATAAAGAAAATTTTCTTGGGACTCATTTAACAAATTCCTCACCATCTAAATCTTAACACCATTGCAGTCCCCTTCAATGTTTGGGAAATTAATATCCCCTACTATCACAGACCTACTTTCTTGTATATATCTAAGATCTCTCTACTTATTTGCTCCTCAACTTCCTTTTGACTATGGGGGCCTACAGTACAATCCCATCAAGGTGATCATTCCTTTCATATTTCTAATTTCAAATCGTATATTTTCACTCAACAATCCCTCAGAAATATCACTCTAATTGCAGTAGTAATTTTTCCTTAATCAAAAACACGACTTCCCCATTTCTATTGCCCCCCCTTCTATTTTTGCCATAGCATCTAAAACCCGGACATTGAGCTGCTAGTCCTATCCTTCCTTCAGCCAAGTTTCTGTAATAGCTATGACATCCCAGTCCTATGTTCCGATACATGCCCTGAGTAAGCCCCTTTGCAATGAACTTTTCAGAGTCACCTCATTCACTGACTTGCTTTGTCAGTTTTTGTGAATTAACTTGCTCTTACCTGATTCAAAACCATCCTCATCTGTCTCATCAGGAAGGGTGGATTGTAAAACTTATCTATATCTCTATTTCCAATACCTGATGAATATCAAAACGCGACCACTTTAATATTTTAATGCTGAGAAACGTTCTTGCAACAATTAATTATTCTCTTGGCTCCCTTCATAATTTTTTCTAATGCCTAGATAGTTTTGGAGATAACTAGTGATAACCTTCATTACTCCAAGGGAGACAACCCCAGCCTTGCCATTCTTTCCTCATAGCTCAGCTCAGGCAACAGCTTGGTGAATGCCCTCCGCACCTCTCTAGTGCGATCACATCCTTCCTATGATGTGGTGAATGGAACTGCATGCAACTGTGGCCTAACCAGCATTTTATACAGTTCTAATGTAATCTTTCTGTTGTGTTCAGTGCCACGGATAATAAAAACAGGTCTCCCATTTAGACCAGAAGACATAGGAGCAGAAATTAGGACATTCAGCCCATCGAGTCTGCTCTGCCGTTCACTCATGACTGATGAGTTTCTCAACCCCATTCTTCCGTTTTCTCTCTGTAACCATTGACAATCAAGAACCTATCTACTCAGTCTTAAATATACTCGATGACTTGGTCTCCACAACCTTCTGTGGCAATTAATTCCATGGATTCACCAATCTCTGGCTGAAGAAGTTTCTGCTTACCTCAGTTCTAAAACATCTTTCCTTTACTCCAAGGCTGTGCCCTTGGGTCCCAATCTCTCCTACCAAAGGGAACATCTTCCCAATGGCCACTCTGTCCAAGCCATTCAGTATTCAGTATATTTCAATTAGATCCCCCCTCCTCCTCCTTCTAAACTCCATTGAGTATAAACCCAAAGTCCCAAACATTCCTTATATGTTAAGCTTTTCATTCCTGGAACCATTCTCATGAACCTCCTCTGAAGATGGTCCAGGGCCAGTGTATCCTTCCTCAGATATAGGGCCCAAAACTGTGCATAATACTCCAAATGTGGTCTGACCAGAGTTTAAATGAGCTTCAGAAGTACATCCCTGCTTTTATATTCAAGTCCTCTCAAAGTAAATGCCATCATTGCATTTGCTTTCCTAACTACTGACTCAACCTGCAAGTTTACCATGAGAGAATCCTGGACTAGAACTCCAAGTCTTTTTGCAATAAAGATTTCCGAACTTTCTCCCCTTTTAGAAAATAGTCCATGCCTCTACTCTTCATACCCAAGTACAGGACCTCATACTTTCTCATGGGTTGTACTCCATCTGCAACTTCTTTGCCCACTCTCCTAACCTGACTAAATCCTTCTGCAGTCTCCCCGCCTCCTCAATGCTCCCTGTCCCTCTACCTATCTATGTTTCATCTGCAAACTTAGCCAGAGTGCCCTCAGTTCCTTCATCTAAATCATTAATATACAAAATGTAAAGTTGTGATCCCAACATTGAGCCTTGCAGAAAACTACTTGTCACCAGCTGCCATCCTGTGAAAGATCCTTTTATCCCCACTCTCTGCTTTCTTCCAAACAACCAGGCTTCTATCCATGCCAGCACCTTGTCTCTAACCCCATGGACCCTTATGGTGCTGGGGCAGCACAATGGCTCAGTGGTTAGCACTGCTGCCTCACAGCACCAGGGACCTGGGTTCAATTCCCACCATGGTGACTGTGTGGAGTTTGCACATTCTCCCTGTGTCTACATGGGTTTCCTACGGGTGCTTCAGTTTCCTCCCACAATCCAAAGATGTGCAGGTCAGGTGAATTAGCCATGCTAAATTGCCCATTAGGTGCATTAGTCAGGGGTAAATGTTTGGGGCTGGGTCTGGGTGGGTTACTGTTCGGAGGGTCAGTGTGGATTTGTTGGGCCAAATGACCTGCTTCCATACTGTAGGGAATCTAATCTTATCTTACTCAGTAGCCTCCTGTGTGGCACCTTGTCAAAGGTCTTCTTGAATTCCATGTGTATACCCCCCATTGGCTCTCCTTGGTCTAACCGGCTCATTACTTCCTCAAAGAATTCTAGCAGGTTTGTCAGGCACTGATCTTCCCTTGATGAAACCGTGCTGACTTTGCCTTATTTTACCATACATATCCAAGTATTCAGAAATCTCATTCTTCACAATGGATTCCAGGATCCTTCCCATGACGAGGTTAGGCTAATTGGTCTGTAATTTTCCATCTTTTGCCTTACTCCCTTTTTAAACAGGGGTGTCATGTTAGTGATTTTTCAATCGTCTGACTAGTGGTGATTCCTGAAAGATCACCACTAACTCCTCCATTAGGTCTTCAGTTATCTCCCTTCAAACTCTGGGGTGTAGTCCATCTGGTTCAGGTGAATTATCCACCTTCAGGTCATTCAGTTTTTCTAGCACCTTCTCCTTAGTGATGGCCACCATACTCAGCTCTACCCCCTCATGTCTTGAATTTTTGGGATATTACTCGTGTCTTCTATTGTAAGACTGACACAAAGTATTTATTCAGTTCCTCAGCCATTTCCTTGTACCCCACTATTCTCTCTCCAGCATATTTTCCAGTGGCTCAATGTCCACTTTTGCCTCTCTTTTACCCTTTTATATATCCAAAGAAACTCTCACAGTTTTGTGTTATATTACTGGCAAGCTTACCCTCGAATTTAATTTTCTTCTTTCTTATTTCTTTTTTTGTTGCCCTCTGTTGGTCTTTGTAAGCTTTCCAATTCTCTGGTTTCCCACTGTCCTTTGCCATATTATATGCTTTCTCTTTTTGCTTTTATGCTATCCCTGAATTCCCTACTCAGCCATGGTTGCTTCCTCCTCCCTGTACCATGCTGCTTTTCCCTTGGGATGAATCTCTGCTGTGTCTCCAGAATTACTAACAGGAAATCCTGCCATTGCTGTTCCACTGTCTCTCCTGCTGGGCTCCTCTCCCAGTCAATTCTCCCCAGGTGCTCCCTCATGCTTCTGTAGTTGCCTTTATTCAGCTGTACTACTGTTACCTTTGATTCTATGTTCTCCCTCTCAAATTGCAGAATAAATGCAGTCATATTGTGATCACTACCTCCTAAGGGTTCTTTACCTAAAGCTCCCTTAAGGTGATTTCTTAACCACCTTATATACCTGCCCTGCTACCTTTAGGAATCCATGGTTATGTACATCATGGTCCCTGTGATCCTCAGTATTTTCCAGGACCCTAGCAACCGTAGTGGAATCCCTTGCCTTATGAGGCCTTCCCAAGTGCATTACCTGATACTTGTTTAGGTTGAATTCCATTTGCTAATGTTCTGCCCATCTGATAAATTCTTGATATTATCCTGCAGGTTACGGCATTCATCACTATTTACTACCCTATTAATTTTCATGTCATCTACAAACTTCTTCAACATATCCCATTAAGTTCAGTCCAAAACATTATTGATTGTAGTCATTGCAAATCATTGCAGTCAAACAGAAAGAGTCTTAGAACTGGGCTCTGCAGAACCCACTAGAAGCAGACGTCTACTCACCGAAACATCCCTTTTCCATCACCCTGTTTTCTACCTCTCAGCCATTTTGGATCCAACATGATACTTAGCCTTGGATCCCATGGCCCTTATTTTATTGACTATACTTTAGGTAATCTGACTAATATCCCCTTACGTATCTCATTCCTGTATTTTGTTTTATCATGCCCCAGGGAAGTGCCTTTCCTGCACGGAAACAGATCCTTCGGTCCAACTCGTCCATGCCGACCAGATATCCTAAATTAATCTAGTCCCATTTTCCAGCACTTGGCCCATCTCCCTCTAAACCCTTCCTATTCATGTA
The DNA here is from genome assembly GCF_047496795.1 of Chiloscyllium punctatum. Taxonomy (NCBI): domain Eukaryota; kingdom Metazoa; phylum Chordata; class Chondrichthyes; order Orectolobiformes; family Hemiscylliidae; genus Chiloscyllium; species Chiloscyllium punctatum. Next base: position 41,335,395 of record NC_092750.1, on the reverse strand, counting down.
TCCATCCAAATGTCTTTTAAATGTTGTAATTGTACCAGTCTCTACCACTTCCTCTGGCAGCTCATTCCATACATGCACCATCCTTTGTGTGAAAATGTTACCCCTTATGTCCCTTTTAAATCTTTCCCTTCTCACCCTCTATGCCCTCCAGTTGGTCTCCCTCCTGTGGGAACGATGTTGTGAAGCTTGAAAGGGTTCAGAAAAGATTTACAAGGATGTTGCCAGGGTTAGAGCTATAGTGAGAGGCTGAATAAGCTGGAGCTATTTTCCCTGGAGCATTAGAGGCTGAGGGGTGACCTTAGAGAGGTTTATAAAATGATGAGGGGCATGGATAGGGTGAATAGCAAAGGTCTTTTCCCTGGGTTGGAGGAGCTCCAAAATAAACTCTAGAAATGGCTTAAAGGGCATATCTGAAAGTATAAGTGTACATTTAATCATTTAAAAATACATTTGAAAATGTTCATCACTTTCAGTAGAAGAGTATTATAGGATTAAATGCTAAGCTACAAATCAGTGCTTCAGTTCCTGTTTAGAGATGGCAGCTAGAATCAGGAAGGCAGTAAGTATCTAAGAATTTATTCCAAAAGTCCTTTTTATCTTACAAATAATTTTGAATTCCAAGAATAAATCCATTATAATTGGAGTATTATTTCAAATTACCTGTTGGCATTGCAAAATCGTTTAATTCCCCTAATATCGCTAATTTTGCATTTTAATTCAGTTTTGTGTCTGCTTCATTAAGAAAATAAATGGGGAAATAACATGATGAAGAAATTTCAAAGAAATAGAGGTTTTAGATTACAAAGGTTTTAGAGTTCTATAAAGGCAACATAGTTGATGGTGACTATTTTGGAAAGTACTTGATGGCAGTATAGAAAGTAAGGATAATGGTACTGGTACATAAGGACGTACTTTACTATGTCAGTACAGAAACCAGAAAGGCATTTCCCATGAAGGGTCACTGGAACTGAAACATTTCTTTCCACAGATGCTACAGACCTGCTGAGATTTATCAGCATTTTCTGTTTTTGTGACCAGAAAGGCAAGTTAAGTAGCCAGCAGATTAATGGAAATAGGGAAAAAGAGGTGGGTTTTATTGATGAGCATGGAGACTCTATTTTAAGAAACAGGAAAGAAACTATAGAGAGACTTAGGTTTCTGGGCGGAACTATTGGAGTAAGTCTTGTCTGGTAGGAAAGTGAAGAGGAAACAGCAGAGACAACTAAATGGGTGATTGCAATCAGAAAAAAACTATACGTTGGTTGGAGATGAGGGGCAGTGTTTAGTATAGGAAGATTTAATAAGATGACTCGTGGGGAGAAAATAAATAATGATTATTATTCTTCTGCAAGTTGATGCTGGATTAGTGCATAAAAGCAAATTACTGCAGATGTTGGAATCTGAAACCAAAAGAGAAAATGCTGGAAAATCTCAGCAGGTCTGGCAGCATCTGTAAGGAGAGAAAAGAGCTGACGTTTTGAGTCTAACGGACCCTTTGTCAAAGCTTTGACAAAGGGTCAGTTAGACTCAAAACTTCAGCTCTTTTCTCTCCTTACAGATGCTGCCAGACCTGCTGAGATTTTCCAGCATTTTCGTTTTTGGATGTTGGATTAGTGTCTGATTTTAGGAAGGGTCAGACCCCCGGTCTGCAACTATGAGTCCAACAGATCTGATGGCTAATCTAGTTGTGCATCAGATTGTAGCCTGAATTAAGCTCATATTTGTCAATTCATCTTTTAACAACTATTTTAGATTCTCATTCAATTTCTGGTCCTGGGACTGCATCAATGTCCTAACAATTCTTAAAATCAATTAATTTCTCCTGCATCATTTTTTGTAAGTGGTTTTAAAATTTAATGCTCTGATTATCAAGTCCCCTTATTTACCTCATCAAATTTCTTAAACAAGGACTGAATTTCAAAATTATCTTTTGCTGATCTAATGAAGAAAAGAATCTCATTTGCTCAGTCTTTCATTCCTTCTATTAACTTGCTTTATCTTTTCTACATGCTCTCTATGAATTCATAATTATTTCTGAAAAGAGTATCCAAACCTAACCTAACTGCAGAATAATGAATGATTTTGTAATTATATCATTATCCCTTTGCTTTTGTGCCCGATTTTAGAAAACTGAGGATTCTATGTTCTTCCTTTTGCAATTCCTTCAACATGTTTTCCTACCTTTTAAAGATTTTTGAATCTGTTTCTAAATGTTTCTGCTGTTTTATTCCTTTTAGAGTTTCCCTATTTGTTTCAATGAACTCCCCATTAGTCCTCAAAAAATGTATCATTCTATATTTCCTTGCATTGAATTTTATCTATTTGCAATCTCAATCTTTACTTATATCCTCTTAGACATGTGCACAGTCCTGTTTCCAATTAATCATTCTCACAGAAAGTTTGGAAGAACAAATAAGAATGCGGAATACAGGGTTAATGGTAGGGTTCTTAGTCAGGTGGAGGAACAGAGGGATCTTGGGGTCTATGTACATAGATCTTTGAAGGTTGCCACTCAGGTGGATAGAGTTTGTAAGAAGGCCTATGGAGTATTATCGTTCATTAGCAGAGGGATTGAATTCAAGAGTCGTGAAGTGATGTTGCAGCTGTACAGGACTTTGGTTAGGCCACAGTTGGAGTACTGTGTGCAGTTCTGGTCGCCTCACTTTAGGAAAGATGTGGAAGCTTTGGAGAGGGTGCAGAGAAGATTTACCAGGATGTTGCCTGGAATGGAGAGTAGGTCGTACGAGGATAGGTTGAGAGTTCTCGGCCTTTTCTCATTGGATCGGCAAAGGATGAGGGGTGACTTGATAGAGGTTTATAAGATGATCAGAGGAATAGATAGAGTAGACGGTCAGAAACTTTTTCCCCGGGTACAACAGAGTGTTACAAGGGGATATAAATTTAAGGTGAAGGGTGGAAGGTATAGGGGAGATGTCAGGGGTGGGTTCTTTACCCAGAGAGTAGTGGGGGCATGGAATGCGCTGCCCGTGGGAGTGGTAGAGTCAGAATCATTGGCGACCTTTAAGCGGCATTTGGATAGGTACGTGGATGGGTGCTTAATCTAGGTTAGAAGTTCGGCACAACATCGTGGGCCGAAGGGCCTGTTCTGTGCTGTATTGTTCTATGTTCTATGTTCTATTAGCATATGTTACAATAACTTGTTGGATTGTACATCTGTACTGGCATGGCAGTAACAGCAGCTACCTGTTGTTTAATTTCTGCACTGTACTTTATAGAACAATATGATTAACCATCCAGCAATGTGGAAGATTGTGAGCCTCTTGAATAATTCAATCAAGTCAGTTATTACTGATGATAATCTGTAGGTTTGGTCAATAAGACAGGAAGAAAGCATTAGTTTGACTTTAACAGATTAAACCAAAGAATCAAACTGACAAGTCAATAGGCATTAACAAACTTAAATTACAGGCCTCTGTTTGTCTGTTATAATATGCATGGTACCTTTTTTCTAGACAGTGCATTGTGTTTATGCCTGTGCTGGCTCTACCTCCAATTTACTAATAAAAAGCAAGCTACAATAATCAGTATTTAATCTTTATTTTTACTAGCTTTTATTATAACTAATTCAAAAAAGCAGCAGAGAATTTTTTAAGTGAGCAAATTTTAAAAATACAATAAAATTAATTACTTAATTATAGCAATCACCAATATTGAATATATAATGCCACCAACTGAATTTATTATATGGATTATTCAATTACGTTCCCTCTATCAACAATAATTATTATTGTTTAATCTAATATGTATATATACTATAGATTACCTTGGTTCAATAACTCCTCCTGGAAAACTAATCTCTTTCATGTTTGTAATTTACTCTTTAATTTCGTGTGGTCACTGAGTGAATAAAATATCCAACATCTGTGAACTCTAATGCAGGATTCATAATCCTTAATACATAAGCTCAGAAAGTGATTGGATACAAAACTCCAAACAGGTAAAACATTGCAAGACATTCTTGCCTTGTGCATTATTTTAATCTGGAAGGAGATCATAGAATGACAATAATCAATTTTTTTTGCCTAAGTTAGAGTTACTAATACCAATTGTGCGCCTTCTTCTCAACAATCCTAGCCCTGATGGACTAACTTACAGCAAAGATCAAGCTCAGAGTAACCTTGGTCTTCATGGCATGGCAATAATAGATGCATTTGTCCAGTTAGTCATTGGAGAGCCATAATATTCACAAATTTGACAACCAAGTGCATTTTTCCTTTCAGTTACTGTACATTCCCATGTAAGTTGCAGCTGTAAAACTTGCTCCCTTCACAAAATAAGATACAATACACTGCTTTTTCTTATGTGACAGTTAAGTAGAACATGAATCTCAAAGTGTGGAAGTGCCTTACTGAATTACGGAGACACAATTGTGTACATTTTCCAATTGTTTGCTCTTGACCTGGAATTTGGTTTTGCAAAAATAGTGTTTGGATCTACTGGTGCTTCTTCCCACTGAAGTTCTTGTTAAAACATTTTCATAAAGGTGCCCCCTAACCCCTCATTTCAGCTTATTTTGGAAGTGCATTACTTTCACCCTTCTCTATTGACAGATACTTGACTGCCAACTTAGTTTGAGAAACCCATGATAAATTGTAGCCCAAACCTCAGCATGACTGCAACATTCCCTTTCATAGGTCTTGCCATTGATTTTCATTTGTTCCTCCTTTTTATCCCAGGGATTCACTCATTTTGATTGTTGTTTAATATAAGTGAGGTACAGATAGACAATGAAGTACAGATGCACCAATAACAGAGTACACCCACACTGCAGTACTTCAACAGGCATTCTATTCTGTAGAATGCTAGTTCAAATTTCCAGCACTCAAAATCAAGAAAATTTAATCCACGTACCATACAGCAAGAAGACCTGGAATATTAATAAATTAAAATACATCCTCCATGCTATAGAAACCAATATTTTCTCTCCATAAACCAAATCAATTCTTATATAAACCACCCACTCTCTGCAAACCAAACACTTCAGTTTCTGCAGTTTGTTTTAATAACACTTTCTAACATAGTGAAAAACAGCAGTCCTTGGCAGTTTCCTACTATTTAAAATCTGTGTGCTCATTAAAATTGATTAACAGTCATTATTTGATTTTGCAATCAGTGGTATTATCTGACCATATTTGATATGAATATCTTCCAAACCATAATATTGATTTCCATACTCTACGTTAGAATTTTGTCACAACCTGTATTCACTTAGTTTGTTAGCATTAATTATGAAGCAGTCAGTCCTGCCTCCACCCAAACAAAATTTGCTACATTATTGTTAATAATCCTTCAGTGGAGGTCTATTACATGGTAGATGTACCTGTTGGATGAAATTCTGCCATCTCTATGAACTTATCTATTCAAATTGGGACATCATGTTGTTTTGTATAGGATGTTGGTGAGGCCTGTTCTGGATTACTGTGTCCAGTTCTTGTCACCCTGTCATAAGAAGGATATTATTAAGCTGGAGAGGATTCAGAAGAGATTTACCAGGATGGTGTCAGGACTGGAGGGTTTGAATGAAAAGGAGAGGCTGGTTAGGGTTGGACTTTTCTCACTGGCACATATGAGATTGTGGCGTGGCCTTATAGAGTTATATAAAATCGCGAGGGGTATAGATAAGGTAAATAGCAGATGCCTTTTCCCGAGGGTGAGGAATTTCAAGACTAGCAGCATGTTTTTAAGGTGAGGAGAAACGTTTAAAAAAGATATGAGGGACAATGTTTTTCCACAAACAGTGGCTTGTGTATGGAATGAACTTCCAGAGGGAGAGGTGGATGTGGGTATAGTTACAACATGTAATAGACATTTGGATAAGTACATGAATAAGAAACGTGGGATGTGGGTCAAGCGCAGGCAGGTGGGACTAGTTTAGTTTGGAATATGGTTGGCGTGAACTGGTTGGAACGAAGGGTTTAATGCCATGCTGTATGACTCTATGGCTCTGTACGTTCAACCTCAAGACAGCAGTGATCCTGAACAGCAGGAAATGGTAGAAAATGATTTTTGTAGATGTTCAAAAGTTAGTGAATTTTAAAAAAAAGCAAGAGAAGATGAACAGTGGAAAGAGATGTAACAAGACTACTAATATTCAGTAATCTTTTCACGTACTATCTTAATGCTCTTTTTTTTATTGGGAAACATGAATATTTATTTAAAAGGTGCAGTTCTTTGATTTATTTGGGATGAGTGTTCACCATCCAGTCAATTATAGATGCTGTCCAAAGGGAACTTGCCTGTTTGAGAATATTGTCATATAACCATCTTTCCTTTCCTCAGCTCCTATCACTTCAGTTTTAGGAAAGGGTCCCACGAATCCTGTAGGTTTAGCTGGTGGACATCTTAATTAGAAATCCTCTACTTGAATTACAGAACTTTATTATCAGCCTTTAGAGATGTATTTTCCTCAAAAGAAAGAAACCCAACAGATTTGCTAAGAAATGACTCGGAAGGCATCTCTATAGTTGTATGTTACTCACTTTCAATGTGCTTTCATTAGGAAGTTTATGTTATGGATTTCTGTGACAGATACTTTATCTGTTCGTGTACCAGAATGTAATTTCACTTTAGTGACAGTTCTCAGTAGAAGTGTATAAGTAAAGTGTATAATTGTGATTGTAGCCTTGCATGTTGGCTTAATGGTCTGGTCTGTCAGTGCATGATTATTTAAAACTGGAGGCCCTACACCTGAAAACTTTATTTGTCCTACATTCTGAGAGTACTGCCATCTAAGATTTGTATTTAATACTACTAAACTTGGATAGAGGTTGAGTTTGGTGCAGTTCCTAAATTAACAGAGAAAATTATGCCACATAGTTATTACTGAGGATGACTGTGACAAATGACAAAACAGATAACAAGCTTACTAAATGATTGCCTAAATTGTAAATTAGTTGCAGTATGGAAATTGTGAGATGATGCCTTATGGTACAAGAAATAAGCAAACCACCTTCTCCTTGGGAAAATAAAATTCTAAATGTAGTTGAGGCACATTGGGGTACAAGTTCAAAAACATAGTTAAAGGAAAATAGCTGTGGATCAACAAGGGTCTCAATGAATTGTGAATCAGGCTTGAAACACTGAATTACCCTACTTCTGCTCCAAACTTATATATTTGTAAAATGGGCAAACGATTCAAAGGAGTTCATTTCTTGATAAATATATTTAATTTTGTGGTAACACTCCATAAAGTTTAGTTAGACCATAGATGGAATATGCACATAGTCTCCATATTACAAGCCAGTTTGCAGAAGCACTGAAGAAGATGCATCAAATTTCCTGGGATGATAACAGAACTGAAAGGATACAGCTGGAAAATCTACTGAACAGATTGGGATGCCCTTTGGAGGGTTGGTGCAGATCCAATGAGCTGAATGCCTCCTTGCTGCACAATTGTAATTCTCTGATTCTTGATTCTATATACAAGTATTTCTTTCAATCGGGAATTTAAATGAAAATTCTTAGGTCAGAATTGTGCGAATGTGCAACTGGCCAGTGTGCAAAAGAGTTGGCGTAAGTTTAACAGATATCAATCTATTCAAGGGGAAGCAAACAAAGTACTTGAGAGAACAAAGAAATAGAAGGATAAATATGAGCTGAAAAAATATTGGAGGAAGCTAGTGTGGAGCATAAACACTGCTGCAGACATGTTAGGCTGCATCCTGTTTCAGTGCCGTAATTCAATGGAAAATGAGCAAATAGATGTACTCTGGTCCATTAAATCGGTAACGACTTCCTGTCACCTAAAGGATGCATTTAGCATTGCTAATATATCTGCAGTAAGAAATCTTTGTAAGCGGTATCTAGCTACAAATTTAAAATTTGTGGATTGTGAAATAGAAATTAAATAATTCATAAAAATGCTAAACACCTTAAATTGTTCGGGTTATCTTTTTTTAACTAGTTTTCTACATATTAGAAAGTATTTGACTCAAAGACTCAGTGCAAGGAACAACAAAGTACATCTACAAAACTGCTAAATAGGAGAATCTATTAGCTACCACAATAATGGACAAGGTTAATGGTGTAAATTAATCTGCCTGATTACAATGCCATGTCTATTCACATCTTGGTAATAAAATAGTAAATGATCTTGTTAGTGGGGAGGCCATACTTATGCTGTGCTGTAAAACAGGTTGGAATTTTTCCACTTTCTTTCAGTGTTTTCTCAAGTGAGATTCATGATGGCCAGTTTGCAGTGATTTGGAGAACAAATTCTCACACAATCTTCAATTTTTCTTGACCTCATTAATTGTGCAGCTGGGCTGTTTGGCACCTTTCTTGAGGAATTGCATGGCAGGAAAGGCAGGAGTGGTCTGCATTGCTGGGACCGGCCAGTGCTCATGCCACTGGTGCCATGTTTAAAGGTCAGCTGCACACCAGGAACCGGCCCTCAAGTATTGTGGTGCTTAACTGTTATCACTGGGACCACAGCCAGAGGAAAAGAAAGCTCTTCCTCCAAAAGCTTCTGGAAGTCTTGCCCTTTTCCAGCTAATTGCCACAGGAAGCCATACTAACAAATTACAGCCCATTTCAGTGCCATATCACTGCTGAAGTGGTTTATCCAACAATACAAGAAGAAAGTCAATGAGCTGAGCTCTGCAAGGGTAAGTCCCACTATCTTCTCAGTGCTGGCTGTTACAGATCAGGCCAGAACCCCTCAAAAACCTTTAAGAAGGTAACACAGACTCTTAACGTTTTTCTTATTTTAAAGGCAGCTATTCCAGGAGTGATGCAGCTGGTCAAACCCACTCGGCTTTAAGTAAAAAATAATTTGATTACACACTGCAGTTGAAACACAAACAAAAGAAAGCAGAATTTAGAATAACTTAACTATTTGGAAACCCAACTGACTTAAAATCACAACTTAATGAAGGAGCTGATCTAATCCCTGCAACATCCCAAAACACACCCCTTGGCAAATGGTAAAATCGGACTCAGGTTCTGACAGGCAGGAGAGATTGCAGAGAGAAGAGTCCGGTAAGGAACAACTGATGAAACATGCAACTTTTTTTCACAGTATCAGCTTCTCTGCTATCAGCAGTTTCTGACTGCCTGCTAAAACAAACCAAACTAGAAAAAAGACCTGAACTGGGAGAACCAGCAACTCCCCTGCCATTGTTGAAAGTAGCCACTTCCAGACATATCAGCACCTCTGCCTTTACAACCCCCTTTGAAAAAAAACCAAGAACAAAATAAACTTATTAAAGGGGCAGCATTGTCACATGCCTCACACTCACAGGATCACCACTCATTCTAACTCTGACACTGCATGAGCAGTGGACTACACCACCTTTTAGATTAGATTACTTACAGTGTGGAAACAGGCCCTTCAGCCCAACAAGTCCACACCGACCCGCCGAAGCGCAACCCACCCAGACCCATTCCCCTACATTTACCTCTTCACCTAACACTACGGGCAATTTAGCGTGGCCAATTCACCTAACTTGCACATTTTTGGACTGTGGGAGGAAACCGGAGCACCCGGAGGAAACCCACACAGACACTAGGAGAATGTGCAAACTTCACACAGACAGCCTGTCGAGGCTGGAATCGAACCTGGGACCCTGGTGCTGTGAGGCAGCAGTGCTAACCACTGAGCCACTGTGCTAGCGGCAGTGTTGTATTGAATTTCATGTGAGTTTAAATGGGATCTATGTACTTAATGATGTATTGTGTCTTCACCTTTGCACCATACTGTGCTGTACAACTGCTGGATAGAGACATCTACAACTACAATTAATCCACCTTAATGTAAGATATCCTTCATGGGCTGTGACATCCACAAGTCAGAATTCCAGTTTTTAATGAATTTGATTTTAATAAGAGTGCCTTTGCAAGATTTCTCTCTACCTTAGATTTTTAAAAATGTTTTTGAGTAAAAAGAGGCAAATGAAATTTTTCAGGAATGTTAATTAACATTGACAATTCTAAATAGGGTAAAGGACCAGAGAGTTGTTGGGTAGGGCAGTTTCCTAGCAGTGGGACTGTTAACAGGACAGCTGTCTAAACTAGATTGATCATATTGCCATATGCAGACTGCTCTCATTCTACAAAACAGTCATGGGGTTGAAAGTTACTGCTGAGGAGGTTTCCAGGAGTTGCTGCAGTTCATTTTGTGGATGGTCCGCATAGTATGTATAGTGTAGACGTGAGGGAGGGAGTAACTGTTAAGGTGGTGGATGGAGGGCCAAATAAGTGGGATGCATTCTCCTGAATGGAGAATGGACAACACCTCTTCAGTGTTGTTGGAGCTGCAGTCATCCAGGTAAGTGAAGAATATTTCATCACAAGCCTGAGAGATACTTTGCAGATGGTGGAAGGCTATTTCTTTTGGAGGGGGCATCATCCTTTCTAAAATACAGTACCCAGAATTAGACACAATTTGCAGGATTTTACCATTGGCTTGTTACAGTGTGCCCAACCTCTGACCTGTTGCTGTAGTCACAGTATTTTTTTATGGCTGGTCTAGTTAAGTTTCTGATTCCAGATAATCTCTAAGATCTTGAAGGTGGGAGACTCCATGATGGTAATGCCATTGAATAGGAGGGGATTGTATTTAGATCCACTCTGTCATTGAATTCCTTTGAGTCTTAAATGCAATATCAGCCTTTTCTTTTGTGATGAAGCATGCATTTTCCTCCATTTCCCCATTCCTCATTCAGTCAATTTTCTTGCATTGTTCTTCTCTCCTCTCCTGAGATCCTGTGGTAGAAATTCATCTTGAATGGTGGGGACAAAATGGCTGTTATCATTAATGGTCACCCATTCTATACAATGACTGACAGAAAATCATAGAGTCAGAGCATAGAAACCAGACTCTTCAGCCCACTACCTGACATTTAACTTTGTTTTATCATTTGAACCAAATGTCGTGTGTGAAACCAATTCAATACCAGGCATATTATTACCATTACCTGAGATTTCTAACTTCCCCTGGAATTTTGATGGGGTCCGTAATCCTCCACTATCCTACCATCAATTAGCCACTATTCATCTAAACTTGAATGACAACAATTTCAGTGGAAATTCCATCATTCATCCATCAAATCCATAACAGTCAATCTAGATCTGCTCTTCAGTTTTACTGCTGGAATCACTGGACAGCAGGCACGCTTGGCACAAGTTTTTTCCATCTATTTGCATATATGTGCCACTATCTGATCATAATGGATGTTACAACTGACTTTGACTGAGGTTCCTATTCCTGATCCCGATCTGGTGATTCATTCTGGAAAGTTCATGTCTATTAGGATTAGGTCAGGCTAAGCTGTGAGATTCTGAGGACGTCAGTATTTGATGTTACTGAAAAGTTACAGAAATTTCTTATACATTTTGTGTTTCTAGAAACTTATCAGAAATTTTGATGAAAAAGAGAAGGTTAGGTCGAAAATCATGTATCTATGAATGTGAGTTCAGTTCCCAAGATCTGCACCAACACTTAAGAATCACTTAGAGTAGCAAACATGCTTTCAACTCAGTGATCGATATCAATTATTGATGGGAAGTTCCATGAAGCATTTAGGAATAATATATTACCTCATAAAATTATGGGCTTTCATGTTGTATTTAGCCCTGTAGTTGAAAATATTTTCCCTGTGTCTTTATTTGGTATAGGACACTCAGTTATTGTTTCTTTAAAAGAGGCACACAATCAAATTATCCATGAAATTTTCAAATCAACATTTTGTTTGCTCAGAATAGTTAATATCTGGAATATTGTTTATATCTACACACAAAAGGGAAAAAGCTACAGCACACGTATAGAGATTTTCAGCCTACGTCACTGGCTAATAGCAATATGAAAAAGGAAGTCAAATGTTTAAGTCCCTTCTTGTCTGTCACAACCTTCCCTTTGGCAAGTCCTCAGCTGGGCCACCCAGTGGCAACACAAGGAACGTGGGTCCTCCACTGCCCGAGAGGAAAGAGTCAGAGGAACTCTGAGGAAGTTTAGCCCTTAGACATGTGATGTAGCCCAAAGTTATTTTCCAGAACATGTCAGAAAATGTGAAAGTACAAAATCAATTTCTTTAAAATATATTTGTTTATGGGATGTGCCAAATCCTGACCTGAGTGTCAATCACTCATGGCGAAAGTGAGGACAGCAGATGCTGGAGGTTAGAGTCGAGAGTGTGGTGCTGGAAAAGCACAGCAGGTCAGGCAGTATCTAAGGAGCTGGAGAATCAACATTTCAGGCAAAAACCCTTCATCCCTAATTGCCCTTAAGATCGTGGCAGTTTTCCGCCACATTGAACCTGCAGTCCATGTAGTGTAGGTATACTCATAGAGCTGTTACGGAGGGAGTTCAAGGATTTTGTCCAAGTGATCGTGACCAGCAATATGCAATGGAATTTTAGAGGAAACCCCTAACTGATCTGTATGCCATTAAATATCAAGAGGAGAGAGTTACATCATCTCTTATTGGAGATGGTCTTTCTTTCTGTGGTTACTTACCACGTATCAGCCTAAGTTTGGATATTGTCTTGGTCTTGCTTTATGTGAAGGTGGACTGTTTCAGTACCCTAGGAGTTATGAATATTGCTGATTATGCAATCATCAGTGACTATCTCCATTTCTGACCTGATTGATTGATTGATTGATTTATCATTGGTGAAGCAATTGAAAATAATTGGACCTAGGACTCTTTTCTGAGGAACTGCCGCAGAGATGCTCGGCACAGATGCTGTGCAACAATCAAAACTAACTTCCTTTGCACTAGATGGCTTTAGCGAGTATTGTGTAGGCATGCTAGCTCACCATGCTCTGAAATGTTGCCCATTATGCAGGTGCTGCTATCTTCTCCTTTCAGAGGAGGAAAATGCAGGCCTATTTGGCTGAGTGTGGTAGAGGGAATTCACTTTCTGAGTAAGGCTTTTTTATGGTTAACAAGATACAGTTTATATGTTAGTAACTAGGTGCAGATGACATTAATATGATAGAACCTGTTATGGAGACTTTGAGGAGGACCAGATGTTGGGTCCTGCCTCCTCAAGATTCTAATCCTTTTTGCTTGATTAGATGTAACATCTCCCCAGGAGATTTTGTTTGTCTATATAATTGCATTCACTACTGCACCCACTTACTCTCCCCCTCCAAATCTCCTACTGTACAAATTCAAGTCATGAAGATTGTTTCAATATTCTCCCAGAATGTATTCTTTCCAGAGTTGGAAGACTGTATTTTACTGAGTGGCAGATCATTGTCTTTGAATCTCCTCCTGACAATCTGAGGTCTGTTGGTCTCTTGAGGACATCTGAGATTTCCTTTGCAGAGGATTACTGAAATAAGTAATTATATCTTTTGCAGTATCCTGATTATAGGAAACAGGAAATTCCTTCCTTGAGTATCTTGAGGATAGGGTGAATAGCCAAGGTCTTTCCGTAGTGTAGGGGACTCCAAAACTAGAGGGCATATGTTTAAGGTGAGAGGAGAAAGATTTAAAAGGGACCCAAGAGGCAACATTTTCATGTGGAATATGGTGGATGAATGAAATGAACTGCCAGAGGAAGTGGTGGAGGCAGGTACAATTACAATATTTAGGGATATGGGCCAAATATCGGCAAATGGGACTAGTTAAGTTTAGCATATCTGCTCGGCATGGACAAGTTGGATTGAAGAGTCTGTTTCTGTGTTGGCTAACTTTATGACACTGTGTAGGACATTGCTCGTCCCTTTTCAGTGGTGGTTTCCATGGCGTTGTTTGCACTACACCTTTGACCCATGTTAGCAGATTTTTGTTCTCAATCCACCTGTAGAGTGCTGAGAATGTAAATTTTTTACTTAAGCATTTTATTTGTTCTGGACTCTCTCATATACCATCACCAATATATTATTGGTGAGGTCAACACATTCACTTACTCAGTTCTGTTATTAGAGGATTGCTGTAGGCTTATACAAACTCTGTCACAATCCCTGAGGATTTGTAGGTGAGGAAATCAACCGTTCTGCTTGAACCTTCCACTCCTAAGTTGTAGCATCTAATATCAGACTTAAATTTGTTGTAGCAATTTGTTCTTCAAGCTGCATGGACCTCCAAGTTACATTTGTTATAGCTTCATCAACTTGCTCAAGTAGGAAGCTATAGACTGGCTGTCTCCACTGTTTGTTTTACCTTACAAGCTTTGCTAGCTGTTCCAGTCTGAGTGCTGTTCAGTGCTGGTCTCAATGGAAAATACTTATGCCAATCCAGTATAGTAACAAGTTCTCATCTTGTTGACAGTGTGAGACAATTTCTTTATGCCAACACATCTAATCTCAATGGATTGTGTTTTTTTTTTGTTTAGGTTTCTCCTTGTGTCTAGGGAACCTATGAAATCTTCTGCCAGTTGTTCTTTAGCTGGAGTGCTCCTTAATAAAGAGTAATGTTGTAATAAGGTGAATTGCAGGCAACCTGCCCATAAATCTGTGGGTGAGGAAATCCACAAATGTAGTCTGTGTGAAACAAAAGAAAATGAAAACACAGTGACATAATCAGTATCTGCAAAATGTCTTTGTGTTGGATTATCTTTCTATTGGATTATCAAATAGTGAGCCACGGTTCAGCAAACACTGTCTACAGAAGAACTACATGGTCCACGAGGCAATTAGTGGAACGTCTATACTTTACAGTCAAGAATTCTTACTGTCAAGTAGGAAGGCATCTCTGGTTCTCAACCTTCTTCAAATAGAAGGAGGAGTCTTTGTGTTGCAATTTGATCACACCTTACAATCTTGTTCAGTAAAAAGGAATGACATATTGCGAGTTAGCACTGCAAAAACTTAATTTATTTTCTGTTTACTGTGCAGCCTTCCAGTCAGTGTGGTACAGTCTGCCATGTTGTCAGTGCAGTCTCAATGTCTGTTTTCATACTGAGGTGCCGAAATTCCTGACTTTTGAGCTTCAGCCAGGGAAATGAGTGGGTGAGCACACATCAGAGTCTTCAGAGGTATCAATTCTCTCTGGCTTCTCAGTTGAAGAAGGTAGTACAACTGTAATTGCCTCATCTGCTCCTCATTGTGTAGCGTAAGTTTTAATGGTTGTCGCTGCTTGAATTTTTAAGTCAACGTCCTGCAGGCAAGTGAAAACCTTATCAGGTTGTTTGACCTCTTTCTGCTTCTCGTCATTCTTAGCATCTTTTTAAAAATTTGTTCATGGGATGTGGGCATTGCTGGCTAGGCCAACATTTATTGCCCATTCTTAATTGCCCAGAGACATTTCAGAGTCAACCTCATTGCTATGGATCTGAAGTTGTATATAACCCAGACTGGGTAAGAACAGCAGATTTCCTTCCTTATAGGACATTAGTAAGCAAGATTTATTTTTTACAACGAGCTACAGTGATTATATGGCCACCATTAAGACAACTTTTTATTCCAGATTTTTTTCAATTGAATTCGGATTTCGCCATCTCATGGTGGGATTTAAAGCCATTAACCTGCGTATGGGATTACCACATTACCACTACAACACTATTAACTTGTGCAGTTGTAGTCTGTATGAACCCAGTGTGTTGGTGATTGTGCTTTCCTACATCATTTCCCACGTCTTCTTTATTATGAGTATGGCCTCTAGAGCTGTTAAGTTGTACTCCTCCTCAGCAGTGGCCTCGATACCCTGAGAGATTAGCTATCACGGTTAATTGATTTTTAGGTTCCTATCACCCTCCTATAAATTGGCTGAAGCCTATTCATGGCGTTGGGAGACAAGAACATTATCTTGACACTCTTGATTACCATTCCTGAAGAAGGGCTCATGCCCAAAACGTCGATTCTCCTGCTCCTTGGATGCTGCCTGACCTGCTGCACTTTTCCAGCAACACATTTTCAACTCTTGATTACAGGATGCTTGGAACAGTTGATGATTATCATCCTTTTCTTCCACTGATACATTTCACGTACTTCCCTGATCCAAGCCTCAAGAATGCTAAAGTAATGTCCTGACATTTGGAAAGCAACGCAGCTTCTTGGACGTTCCTAACACAAGAAGCAACAGGTTTTCAATGCCACCCCATGTTGGTGTTGACCAAAACAGTGACACAGTCCTGGCTTTGCATTCCACAGTTACCCAATTCACTTCTCGACCTTTGATTAAGATCAAGTATAATACCTGGGGTGGCACAGTGGCTCAGTCGTTAGCACTGCTGCCTCACAGCACCAGTGACCCAGGTTCGATTCCAGCCTCGGCAACTGCCTTTGTGGAGTTTGCACATTCTCCCTGTGCCCACATGGGTTTCCTCCGCGTGTTCTGGTTTCATCCCACAGATCAAAAGATGTGCAGGTCAGGTGAATTGGCCATGCTAAATTGCCCATAGTATTAGGTGCATTAGTCAGGGATAAATATAGGTTCGAGGAATGGGTCTGGGTGGGTTACCCTTCGGAGGGCCAAATGGCCTGTTTCCTCACTGTAAGGACTCTAATCTAATCTAATTTCTAATATATTTGTTCTTATCAGTTTAAAGGGGGTTTTGGTGTGGTTAGCTGTGTTGGCTGGATGGCTAGTTACTCGACACAGAGATGCCAACAGCGTATATTTAATTCCTGCACCAACTGAGATTACCATGAAGGATTCTCCTGCTCAACCTCTTCCCCCACCTGAGGCTTAGTGACCCTCCAGTTAAACTCACCACCAGTTATCTTTAAACATTAAAACATGATCTGGGAAAAGAAGCTAGCTAAGTCTGGTATTTTCTATGCTGGAAATGGCTCTTTGTGCATACTTGTTCAAAATGTGAGCAAGATCATTTTATGGCCAATCATGTGTCACTGCTGCTGTACCTACCACTCCCTCACTGCTTACTATGCAATGACTGATTCCATGCCATCTATCCAGTCAGTCTAGTCAGCCATCACTACAGGTGAACTCCCTGTGACTCAGTCTATTAGAATGGAGATGGGAAATTCTCTATTCGAGCTGTCTTGTACCACATTAGAAATGCTTTGTGGACAATTGAGATATGTAGCTGTTTGCATTGTCTTCCTTGCTGGAGAGAATATCTGCTTGCTGAACTGTTCCTAGATAACTACCTGGTGCTTCAGAATGATGGTGGAATCTCCTACTCCTTAACAATGTCCACTTTTTCATTTGCATCACAGTTTTCTATTTGCTGCTTCAAGTTCATTTTTGTCTTCAATGGACAGTGCCTTTAACTTTCTTACCAGTTTAACTGCAGTGTACTAACATGACCTATCTCCTCTCTGCCTAGTCAGCACTGTTAAATAACAAATGGCAGAAATTCAGCCAATCTGCAATTGCCAGTCCAGAACTTTGGCTTAGCATGGGCACCTTTCTATTGTATTACCAAATAGCGAGCCACAGTTAAGCAAATACTGTCTACAGAAGAACTACATAGTCCAGGAGGCAATTAGTGAAACGTCTATACTTTACAATCAAGAATTCTCACTGTCAAGTAGGAAGGCATCTCTGGTTCTCAACCTTCTTCAAATAGAAGGAGGAGCTAAATTCTGGCAAAATCAAGATAAGTCAAATTCAGATCACTGAAAACTCTAATTATGGTGATGTTGTCAGCAATTTCTCCTCACAGAATAGGAATAATATACAGATACTCACCTCAATGTCTCACTAGATTTTCATGAGATAACCAGAGGTGTAAGTATCAGCTGGCCAGAATGTAAGGACTGGACCAACTGCGACTTCTTGAAATGCTTCAGGTTATTTGTCTTTTGTAGATAGTTCAGCATCATTAACCTGTTTGTGAGAGTTGTCTTGTGATTTCTTGCTTTCATGAAACTTACTTACTTCTGTAGATTTTCTGAAAGTGAGCAACCATTTTACAAATAAACTATTCACTTTTAATAGCTGGGCACTGCCTGTACCTGTGAGGTTAATTTACTTCACAACATTGACAAAGCCCTTTGGTGTCTGGTACCTGTCCTACATATTGTACTGGTTTCTCGTGTGTGCCATTTGTGATTTTGTGCCATAAGAATTGAATGGACTTTCCTCATCTCTTTTACCAAGGCTGATCTTCTCCTCTTAGGATTCACCTGTGTTTCTTCTGGACTTCTATTTTAGTCACCATCTGAATAGCTTTCTCTAGAGTGAGGTTGTTTTTAGACTACAATAAGCCTGAGAGAGACTCGGCTGAAATTCTGACAATTCTTCCTCTTATGAATTTCAAGTCAGATTAGTTGCATTACTCCACTAATCTGTCGATTGTTACTGAAATCATGTATGGATTCCCTTGGATACTGAGCATTATTAAATTTTGCTCTTTCATAAGTTTTATTGGTTTTGAGGTTGAAATAATTATTGACAGTTTTCAGTACCACTTCAAAAATACACGTTGCTTTCTTCCCCTTTGGCGTGCTATAATATCATTAGTTACTCTCCCAATTGTGTGCATAGAAATGAATTGTTCAGCTTCTGATTTAATATCTAAGCTGGAAGATATTCTGAAACTCAGAAATTGTTTTCTCCAAGGTGACAATTCTCTGTTCTGTTTGGCCCATCTCTCGAATTAAGGCAATATCATTTCTGATGCTAAGACTTCTTAATATGATTTTGTATTTGAATGCTTATTTTTTTTGTAGCTGTGGCTGTTTTGCTGCTCTGTATTGTTGGACTGAAGGGTTACCTCATGTTTTGTGAATCAAATGAAGGATTCTTGCTTCTGAAATGGAGGTTTCCTGTTTTTCACAGGTGAAACAAAAAATTCTGCCTTTATCATGGCTTCACTGTTTTAAAATTTTTAAAAGATTATTTCTGCATTAATCACTGTTTTACTGAATAATTGCTGTTCCTTGTGGTTTAAATAAATTATTCTGGTCTTTATTGCGGCTCTTATGAAGGATCACCTGCCTTTCCCATGGCCTGGATACAGTCTCCCAAAATTTCTGCCCCAATGAAACCAGATTTGCTTCTGTTGTTAATCTGCCCAATGTTATTGCTTTAATTATTGGCTTTGTGATTTCCTCCAGTCTGCAACTTTGGATTAATTTTTCTTTTGATTCCCTTGCATTTCCCAATGGTAGCAACGCTCCATCTGAACTGTAACGTTTTAACTTCTAGCTTTTCCAGCTTAAATTACTGCAATAATTTAAAGCTTCCCACAGCCTACAAGGCATGTTGAGCTTTATTCATGGAGAATCCGAAGTCTGTTCCCTCACAGCCAAACTCTGATTCAGGACTGTTCACATCAACTAATTGTCCTTTTCCAGAGATTTGTGAAGTGTCCTGTTGCAGTGGATCACTTGTAAAGTCTGAAGTGCTCTTACCATTCATTGGAGTGTTCTTCCTTGCTGAGGATTATCGACGTGGTATCTTCTGTGGGGTTCTTAATTTTTCAGCCCTTCCTGGCTGCTGACTGTGCTGCATGAACAGGCTTGCTTCAAGCTGAGCCTGAAGATCTCACAAACAGAAATAAACCAACTGCTGCTCACCCTGTATTGTAGGAGTAGTCAAATCAAATCTGAACTGCTGCCTACCATGACGTGTGGACATAACAGCTCTCTACATTGTACATGTTTCTCATGATTAAGGTTGCTGGCACCTTTAAGAAACTACAGAGATCAGACAATCTGACCAGCCATGATCTTACTGAATGGTGGAGCAGGCTTAAGGGGCTGAATGGCCTATTGCTGATTCTGATCCATTTGTCTGTGTGCTTCCAGCATAGCCTCCTGCATATTCACGCCTGCTGGTATGGTAGAGTGGGGGATGCACTGAATTATGAGGTTACAGATCATGGTTGAATACAATTCCATTTCTAATAAGTCACAACGTCTAATGGATACCACACTTTGAGTTGCACGATCTGTTCAAAATCTATCCTGTTTGACATTGTGGTAGTGCCACATGATATGATGCAGAGTATCCTCCCTGCAATGTTGGAGGATTGTACAGGCAGGGACTGTCTGTTGGCTACTCTGTATTCAGGATGTATAGCCTAGGTCAATACATCCTGAATACAGAGTTACAGGATAGGGTGGGAGTGCATGGGCGGGATGTTTTTCAGAGGGTTAGTACAGACTCAATGGATCAAATGGCCTCTATCCGGCACTGTAGAGATTCTGTGAGGACTCTGCTCTGACCCAGATTGTAACGGACTGATGCATCTGCGCCAGGGAGACTGGTGAGATTGAGATCAAGTAGGCGGATCCCTATTAACAGTTTCCTCACCACTTGCTGAGATGCAATTTAGCAACTAAGTCCTTTGGATCTTGGCCAGCTTGGTTAGTGCTGTTGCTTTTGAGCCACTCTTGGTGAAGGACCTTGAAGTTCTCCATCCAGTGTTGATTCTGTGCCCTTGGCACCCTCATTAATGAAGCCTCCTCGTTTTTATTTCTTTGACAGTACTGCATATATAATTGTGGTTTATTTTTGAAAATTTTGTTCCTATTAATCTGTATGCTACTGCCTCTGGACATATTGTATCTTTGTGTATCTCAATTCTCATATAATTGTTTCACAAAATGTGGGCAACATTGGCAAGGCCAGCATTTATTACTCATCCTTGTTGTTTCGAGAAATTGCTAGTGGGCTTACTGTTTAAACCTCTGTGATAAAACATTGTGGCTTTTATGCTATTTCAGAAGCATAAGAATAAACCACCATGTTGTGGATGAGTAAATATAAAATTTTCTTTATTCATTGACAAGATGAGGATGTTGTTAGTATTTATTGTCCATCTCTAGTTGCCCTTGAGGAGTTGGGTGGTGAGCTGCCTCCTTCAACCATTCTAGTCTATATAGAGAAAGTAGATCACAGTTGTAATAGGGAGGGAATTCCAGGATTTTGACCTGGTGGCACAAACAAACATATTTCTAATGTCTGGATGATGAGTGGTTTGGAGGGGAACGTGCAGGTGGTGGTGTTTCTATGTATCTGATGCCCTTGTCATTCAAGATGGAAGTGGTCATGGGTACTGTCTCAGGAACCTTGGAGGATATCTGCAGTATACCTTGTACATACTGCTGACCCTGAGAGTCAGCAGTGGGGGGGAATAAAGTTTGTGAATGTATTTCAAATTAAGTGGACTGTTATATCTTGGATATTGGCAAGCACCTTGAGTGTTGTTAGATTTGCACTCACCCAAGCAAATGGGGAATATTCCTTCACACATCTGACTAGTTCCTTGTAGGTGGTAGGCAGTTTTGGGAATCAAGAGCTAAATTACCTGTTACAGCCTAGCCTTATATAACTAGTCCAATTCAGTCACCAATCAATGGCAACTTTTCTTTGTTGATAGTCAAGGATTTAGTAATGGTGGAATCATTGATTGTAAACAAGAGGTGGTTAACTTCTTTTTCCATGGAGATCGTCATTGCCTGTCCTTTGTATAGGGCAAATGTTACTTGTCAGCCCAGACTGGATATTGTCCAGATCTTTTGGCATTTCAACATTGACTGCTTCATTATCTGAGGAGTTGCAAATAGTGCTGAATATTGTGCAATTGTCAACGAATATCCCCACTTCTGAGCTTAGAATGGACAGAAGGTCATTGATAGTTGAAGAACTGAAGACGGTTGTGCTTAGGACACTATCCTGAGGATGTTCTGGACCTGAGATGACTAACCTCCAGCAACCACAACCATCTTTCTCTCTGCCAGATATACCTCCAACCAGCAAAGATTTCCCCTCAATTTCCATTGATTCCAATTTTGCTAGGGCTCCTTGAGGCTATACTTGGTTGAATGTAGCCTTGAATCAGGGGCAATCATTCTCACCTCACCTCACCTCTAGATTTCAGTTTTTTTTTTGTCCATATTTGAATCAAGGCATTAATGAGGTCAGGAGCTGAGTGGCCCTGGTGGAACCCAAACTGGGTGATACTAAGCAGGTTATTGCTGAGCAGATAGTGTTTGATAACACTGTTGCTGAGACCTTCTGCCACTTTATACTGATGATTAAGAGGAGACTGCTGGGGCAGTAATTGGTTTGGCCTGCTTTTTGTGCATAGGGCATACCTGAGCAACTTTCCACATTGTTGGGTAGATGCCAATGTTGTAGCTGTACTGGAACAGTTTGATGAGGGCGTGGCACATTCTGAAATCTGAGTGTACATTGCTATTGTCAGAACTTTGCCGTTTCCTGTGCCTCCTGCCGTTTCTCTTTGGAGGTCTTTTTGACATCTTTGGCAGGGTGAGATTGCTTCTTCCAAGCAGATGCGGCAGTTGTAGCAGAAGTCAGCTCCTCAGGGAGAGTGAGCATTCAGGGAGCTCACAGCGGTAGTGAGTGTGGACCTAGTGGTGAGAGACGGGCCGGAGCGTTTCGACATTGGTGAGCCCAGTGTGGGTCTCAAGGCGGTGATAGTGGCACCTGTTTTCAAGATGACAGCTATGGTATGGTTGCCTCTGCGATCGGCAGAGAAGGTGACATCTGCTGTCGCTATTGGTCAGCTGCGGTAATGTGGTAGGCCCTAGTTGCTACTCCTGAAGAATTAATGGGAGAGGTGGTTGCATCAGTGGTGACATGGTAGGCTGACGGAAGAGCGGTGGTGACCCTGGAGTGGGGCTGTTGGAATGGTCTGTGATGCAGGAACGTTGGTGAGTATGGAACCCATTGTGAAGATCACCTCCTTCTGCTGAAGAAGGGAGGAAGAGCTCTGTTTTTAGTTGTATCTTAATTTCTTCTGTAACTCAAAATGGCGCTGGAGTGTGGCACCATATTACACTTTTTACTATTTATTTGTTAGATACAAGTGGCAATAGATCATTCAGTTCAATTTTTTGATATTATCTAGAGTGAATTAAATTGGCTAATGTTAGGTACCTCTGGAGGATGCCAAACCTAAGGGTAAAAGGCAAGTTATAGCATACGAGACAGTTGTTGGGAACAAAGCAATAAAGAAACTTATTCAGTAACATAGAATTTAGAATTTAATATTGAGTGGGAGTAGAGGGTTAATGCAGCAGAATAAATAGCGTGTGAGTTTTAATGCAGAACAGGTAGCATACTCACTGGAGATTGGTCATGGCCAGCTTTATTTCTGGTGGCAAGGAGATCATTGAAGAAATTGTATCTGGAGACAACAAAAATATGCATATCAGTTTCACTGGCAATGGGGATGCAAAGTTATGGCAGAGGTGGTAAGTGCAAAGTTGGAGGTAAGCAAGATAAACAGGATGTGGAGTTTGATGGTCAACTCAAGGTAGCCAAAATTTTGAGATTGCTTAGCATCTAGCTATCCTGAATAGACAGCTGGAGAAATAATGTTGAGGACAAGAGTTATGAAAACTTTCATATTCAAATAGGTAGCTTTGCTCTAGTCTGTAATTTTATGTTCGACAGGTAGTTTGAGAAAGTGAAAGTTATTGTGGAGTGGTGAAAAGGTAGAGTTGTATTTCATCAGCATTCATATGAAAGCTGGCACCATGACCATGGACAATGTTGGCAAAGAATGACGCATATAGAGAGAACAGAGGTCAGGAGAAGGAGCTCTTCTGTTGTGTCATGCTCTCTGGATGGGAAGCATGAACCAAAACAAACAAATTTACTGAAATACCTTGAAGTGAAGAAATTATCATCAGGATTCTACTTTTAGTAGCTTTTACATGAATCAAAATCATTACAAGTTATTTATGACAACGGGGAAATGATGCTTCAAATAAAAAAATTTATGACTGAATGGAAAAATGATGCTTCAAATAAAACAAAGATAAATTTCACTGTAAATAGTCAATGCAACATTGATGCATCTCAGGCAACCACAAGCACCTGCGTCACACCCAGAAATATGTCACTTTGTAGCTACATCATTCTGCAATATGCTTGTCTCTATTCACCCGGCTAAGTGTGGAGTCTTGTGTGACTACAGCATTCACCTTAAAGTTTCACATGTGATTTATCATTAGCTAGATAAGCTTTGATGAATCGTTTCTCTGTTGGGTTCAGACAGACCTGATACTATAGCTTTCCAGAAGTTCTTTTCAATCATAATACTCTGCTTCGTATATTCACTACTTCAGAGAAATCACACAGCCTTTTAGCGTCTCCAAGCCATACACAGTGTTTTAGTCCTTTTTTTATTGAGCTTACACTTTACCTTCAGTCTCTTTTTTGACTAAGAAAAAACTGACCTCTTCCTGAGAGTGATTTCCTCAGATCAATCCTCTGCGCTCCACTTTTTATCTCTATCTGCTTGCGTCTCCAGTCTGCATCTGTATGCTGGTTGTCTTCAGCCTCCAGCTCCACTTTGTATTGCACTCATTTGTATCTGGAACTTTACTTTGTGTCCAATTCCAATTGGCACCCATATCTGAACGTCCTCTTTGTTGGTATTGCACCAGGTCACATTGTCAGCATTTATTCTATTAAGAAAGTTATAGTTGTGATGTCATGTTGAGGTTGGAGAGGATACTGTTGAGGCCTCTTCTGGAGTATTGTGTACACTTCTGGTTACCCTGCTATAGAAGGGATATTATTAAATTGGAGAGGGTTCAGAAAAGATTTACCAAGATGTAAACCCAGAATGGAAGGTTTGATTTATAAAAATAGGTTAAGACGTTTTTCACTGGAGCATAAGAGATTGAGGGGTGACCTTATAGAGCTTTATAAAATCATGAGGGGCATAGATAAGGTGATTAGCAAAGGTCTTTTTCCTAGGATGGGGGAGTTCAAAATTAGGGAGCATATTTTTAAGGTGCGAGGAGTAAGATTTAAAAGATCATGAAGGGCAACTTTTCTACAGAGAGGGTGGTTCATGTGTGGAATGAACCGTCAGAGGAAGTAATGGATGCAGACACAGTTACAACATTTAAAAGACATTTGGATAAGTTCATGAATAGGAAAGATTTGGAGGGATATGGACCATATGCAAGCAAGTGGAACTAGTTTGGTTTGGGAACATGGTCACCGTGGACTAGTTGGAACGAGGGATCTGTTTCCATGCTGTATGACTCTGTGATTCCATGAAAATTGATACAAACTCACAACTCAAACTCAAAGCAGTCTTTTTAAAGAATTATAAATTTTCCTTGTTGTACTATCTCCTCCAGGTCAAAGGTCATCAAATAGATGAGGCTGGATCAGCTATTTACATACAAACATGGAACAAGAGTAGGTAACTCAGCCCTTTGACCCTAATGTGCCATTTGTTAAGATCATGGCTTGTCTGATTTTAACCAACTCTACATTGCTGCGTATCCCCAATAACCTTTCAACTGCTTGGTATTCAAGGGTCTATCCACGTCTGCCGTAAAAATACTTAAAGATTTTGCATCCACTGTCTTTAGAGGAAGGGAATTCCAAAAACACTCAACCTGCAAGAGAAACAAAAAGTCTTTATCTCGATTTTAAGGGTGCCCCTTATTTTTAAACTATGACCTTTAGTTCTAGGTTCTCCAACGATCAAAAACCTTTTCATATCTACCCAGTCAAGTTCCCTCAAGATCTTCTATGTTCCAATTAATTCACTTCTGACTCTTCTAAACTCAGAGGATACAGACATAGCCTGTTTAGCCTTTTCTCATTAGACAGTCCACGCATTCAAGGTATTAGTCAAGGAAACCTTGTGTGATCAGCGTCCTTCTGCAAGTACAGTGACCAGTACTGAACACAGTACTCCACATATGGTCTCACCAGATCCCTGTATAAATGAAGCATAGCTTCCCTACTTTTGCATTGAATACCCCTTGTAATAAACAGTAACATTCTATTAGCTTTCCTGATTACTTGCTGTATCTGCACAGTAACCTTCTGTGATCATTGCACTGTGACACCCAGATCTGTCTGCAACCTCTCATCATTGAGGAAATATACGTTTTCGTTCTTTCAATTTCACACTTTTCTACATTGTACTCCACTGACAAGATCTTTGCCATCTCACTTGACCTATCTATATCCCTTTCTAGGCTCCTTGTGTCTTCTTCACAACTCACTTTCCTCCTATTTTTGTATCAACAGCAAATTTAGCTACATTACCTTTAATTCCTTCAGCTAAATTATTGATGTAAATTGTAAAGAGTTGAGACCCCAGCATCAACCCCTATGACATGTCATTCAGCCCTTTCTCACTCCCCCGATATACCTTCTCCACAGCGTAAACAAGACCACCCACAAACTGGAAGAAGCACACCTCATCTTCTGCCTCAGGAGCTTACAACCTTATGGCCTTAACATTGATTTCACCAGTTTCCAAGTCTCCACACCCCCCAACACATCCCAGGTTTGATACTCCAACTTGGCACCACCCTCTTAACCTGACCTGCCTGTCAGTCTTGCTTCCCACCTATCCACTCCACACCTCCCATCGACACATCACAATCACCTCCTATCTGTACCCACCTATCGCCATCCCACCTACCTTTCCCCTCATCCCATCCCCCTCCCCCTATTTAGTACTGAGCTCCCTTCCCCCCTCCCTAGCCTTTATGAAGAGTCATGCCCATGACATTGACTATCCTGCTCCTTGGTTACTGCCTGACTTGTTGTGCTTTTCCAATGCCACACTTCCATCGATTCTGACTCTCCAGCATCTATACTCCTTACTGTCTGTTACGACATCCTACCAGCCTGAAAAAGACCCAATTATTCTTGCTTTGCTGCAACATGTGATAGTGACTACAACAATGATTCTGGTTGATTTCAAATGAGTGCATTTCCATGAGTGATGGGATGTCTGAATTTCCTCCATAGCTACTGCAGTTTCCAATGTACATTAGCTTATTCAGATGTTTTTTCTCCTTTGATGCTGTGTTGTTATAGATCACCTTTAAATTATTAGCTGTCCTGCTGTTAGGTTGTGATTGATTTTGTTAATTAGATATTTTGTCAAGTTGTATGAGGATTAATCCTTCCATTTTCATTTTAAATATTGACTAAAGCTGGACAGGTTTATTGAAGGCTTATCAGATGTTAAATAAAATAGAGAATAGTGAACAAAAATGACTTGGAATGATTTTATCAGTACACTTTGCATAAATAAGTATAATGACTCGTGCTTAATCTTTGACGCTTCAAAAAATGCCCTTTGAATATATTATCGATATAATTAATTATGAATGTGTTATATAAACATTAACCGCCACTAACCCCAATAGAAAATGATACAAAAGTTACAGAAATAATTTAATCTTTGAGGTTTTAAATTGTTCACAGTTGAGAGTATCTTTTGTTATCCGATGGACAGCAGCTTGTATAACATTTTGAATATTTTATCCCATTGACTGAGATTGTTTTATAAATGTAAACCCCCATATGTGCAGAAATTGTACTGCTTGTGACATATGTGGCATTAGTCTGTTATTGTACATGCAGACCCTATGTTGTGAATGAGTCCATTCAGAAGTCGACTTGTGCACAAGTTGGAGCACAATACAGGCCAATATAAACTAGCCATTTGTAAGTACAAGGAAACTTTCACAATGTCGGATCTTTAAAACTAATCTTAATATACCTCTATATGTTCATAAGAACGAATGTTTGTACGTCAGACGTTCTCAACCTGGGGACCATCTGCAATGTCATTCTGTTATAATTCACTATTATTAACAATCAGCAACCAGTTGCTTCATGTCAGTTTTCAAAGCAGCTACATCATTTTGTGACTAATGTTACGAGGTGGCGGTGAACGCTTCTGCTAATTAAACCAAACACCCAGAAAAGCTCACCTCACTCTGTTAGTGACGGAGAACTCCCAACTTTCACTATTTAAAAAAAAATCAATTTATTCTTTAAGTCTAAAAATGACCATTAAACAGCAACTATTTACAACTCTAAGCCTCCTTTCTCCTAATTACTTGTTATCTGCCTCCAACTCTATAAGATATATGTTCCAATAAATGGCCCCATTAAAATTATATCAATTTTATTTTCAAAACCTGACAGCAGCTGTCATCTCCGTGATCTGTCTTCCTCTGGCTGTAGATCTCCCTGGGTGGTCTTTGGTCTTTTACTGCAAAGATGTTTCATGTGAAAAGGTACCTTTGATAGAGAGTGTTTTGAATGTCAATCTCTCTCTAGATGGCAATTTACTCTCTCCCTGGCTAACTCTCAAATTGATGGCTTCTTTTATACCCCAAACATCAGATCATCTCATTGGTTTGATGTTGGCAAAACAGTAAAGTTTAAATTCAATTAGGTTTTAGTATCCTGGGGCATAATTTAAACTGGTTAAATTCAAATGGTCAAAACGACTGAGGTATCTAGTTTATAGCCAAATGCTACATATTTTCAATTTTCCAATACACTCTGAGACTGTTGCCTGCAAGCTGTCAATGCAAAACAGCTTTCGCTCTCTCTTAAAAGTACAGTACACGCCGTCAACTTCATAACACTAATGGCAATAAGGCCAATATTTTCCAAATAGGGTTGCTGATACACAGTGATGATCAATCCATTCTACCTGCTTTCCTATCTAATGTATCTAAAAGCCTTTAGAAACCTGACTTCCAATTTTAATTTCTGCTTTAAGTTCATTTGTAACAGTATTATCAAATACCCTACACATGCCCCACAGAAAAACTGCATACATCATAAGGATGCCTGAAAGCTTACCCTCTCCTCATTTTAGACTGCCTGATTTTAATGCATGAATAAAAGATGGTCTTTACTGAGAATTTCTGAACTCTAGAGGCATTATTTAGTCCATATTTACATGTATTTAACTTCCAGAGTATTCTCATTGTGCTTGGTGTCTTGTTGTTGGCAAAGAACCACCCTTCAACCTCACTTTCTTCATGCCTTCCATTTTTATACTTCATATCCTTAATCAAAGGGCCTGAGCATCTGCCTTCCACCCAAAACATTCAGCAGTTGTTATATTTTCCATTGGCTTTCCCTGCCCTACACATAATAGATGCAGAGAGGTTGTGCCCCTTGAGGAAGAGTATAGGACCAGAAGGTATAATCTTAGAATAAGCTGTCAGCTATATAAAACAAATTTCTTCTCTTGTAGGGTAGTGAATCTGTGTAGCTTTTTACTGCAGACGAATGTCAAGGCCTAGTTGTTAGGTGTATTCAAGGCTGGGATAAACAGACCTTTAATCAGTAAATGAGTCGAGGGTCATGGAGAAAAGGGAGGAAAATGGTTTTGAACACTGTCAGATCAGCCATGATCTCGTTGAATGGTGGAGCAGACTCAGTTGTCTCAATGGATCATTTTTGCTCTTACATGTTTTAGTCTGATAACTCAATTGACTAACCTCTTCTCGTAAATGTTTGACTCACTTCCCACTTTTGGTAGCTGTCCTTTGGGACTGATGGCCTCATATTGATCATCAGAACTTTGTCCATCATAAGACAAAGTCAATTGCAATAGTCTGACACACATAGCTGTGTAATGTAAGGTTATGAGAAGTACCTGATTCCTCATTACCTTCTATAACTCCTTTAGAATCTGCAAATTTGCAATCCATACCAAGCAACCCTGAATATTGTACCTAAATATTCTTATTCCCTAAATGCTAAACATTTATTATTTTTCTCTCTTTACCAATAACCTTTTCTGAGCCTCTCCACTTCTTTAAGGCTTCTTTTTCATGATAAATCATGTCTCTCTGAATGAAACTGGTTCCCAATGTGCTTAAATTTTATTTAAGCCTTGAATGAAAGCCCTTCTGTCTGCATTCACTGATCACTAAATATGATGGAACTTCAGAATTTACTGAAAAACCATCTAACATGAACTATAGCCTAGTGCAGACTTAGTTTGGTTAATCTCCAAAGTGTTATAAACCATTTTGTCTAATAATACATGGTTCTTTTCATATACTACATTGCAAAAAGGGCTTTCTGCTGCCATATTCATAATGCTTATGTTCATTTGTTCACATAGACTTCTAAATTCAACATGAGCAAATTCTCCTCATGGTCAGTGAAAGATTTTGCCATTTGTTCATTTTTCAATGAACTTATCCACAATTATTTTTGTATATTTACTATGTATTATCATCAGCTGCCTAAACCTGACTCTACAAAATGCACAATGAAATTTTATTTTCTTTTATCTAAACCCTAATTTCTTAGCCACCTCATTATGAAAACACTTGTTAAGAGCAGACTTACTATAGGGTTTAATCCAGACGAATGTGAGATGATGCATTTTGGAAGGACAAGTACGGGTGGAAATTATACTGTGAATGGTAGAACCACAAAGAGTGTTAATATGCAGAGGGATTTGGGTCTGCAGGTTCATGGAGATGGCAGCACAGGTAGATAAGGTAGTAAAAAAGGCTTATGGCATGCTTACTTTCATTGAAAGGGGCATTGAGCATAAGGTCAGGCAAGTTATGCTACAACTTTACGGAACTTTAGTTAGGCCACACTAGAATATTGCATACAGTTCTGGTCACCACACTACTAAAAGGTTGTGGATCTTTGGAGAGGTTACAGAAAAGGTTTTGCCTGTTATGAGGGATTTTAGCTATGAAGTAAGGTTGGACAGACTGGTTTGTTTTCACTGGAACACAGGAGGTTGAAGGGTGACTGCATAGAAGTTTAAAAAATTGGAAATGGCATGTATAAGCTGGAAAGTATAAGGCTTTTTCTCAGGATGGTGAGGTCAATTACTACAGGACACAGGCTTAAGGTGTGAGGGGGGGGACATTTAAAAAAGATGTGAGTGGTGAGTTCACACAGAGTGGTGAGTGCCTGGAAGACGCTGGCAGGGGAGGTAGTAGAAGCAAACTTAATACCAGCATTCCAGAAACACCTGGACAAATACATGAATAGGAATGGAATAGAGGGATATGGATCCTCTAAGTGAAGACAATTTTAATATGGAAGGACAAAATGTGTCATGCAGGCTGGAGGGCTAAAAGGGCCTAATCCTATGCTGTATTGTTCTTTGTTCGTTCTTTCTTCCGTATTTCTTGCAAATATTGCATCAATCAAATTCTTGTATGAGCTCACTATGAAAGTGCAGCATTCAATTTGGACTATTTGATCACTGCCATCACTAACACATGCCTTGCCTTAATAGAACCTTCCGCATGTACTTGGACAAAGGACTTTTGATATTTATCATACTAAAAGTAACTGTTCAGCAGATTGGAAATGAAATGGCTTTATACTGGAAAAACCCTATACAGACTTTGCTACCTTGCTGTATCTCCATAAACCTCTATCTTCTTTTGCTTTAGATATTTATCCAATTTTCTGTTTTAAAAATGCAATGCTTTTTTGGCTCCATAAAATGTTCAGTTGTCCTTTACCCTCACACTCTCAGTGAAGCTTTAAATTTATCACCAACATTTGATGAAATGAAATTATCTTTCCCTACCTGCCCTACAATGACTTTGACAATTGTTAACATCCTCAGTTAAAGCTGTTCTAATGATGCTAGTCCCAGTATTTCACATAATTCACAGTTTACCTTTGTCTCTTTCACCTTCCCCACAGTTGTGGCTTTATCATGTGCAGCCTCTTCAGCATTAATGTTTTTTTTCTGTAGTGGAGTACCTTAAGCTACACGTAGAGTTCTAAGTGTGACCTAACCAATGTTTTGTGCAAATGTTTCATTGCTTAATATAAATCTCTAACTATATGGGCAGAATGCAGTTGACCTTTCTTCAGCGCTTTACCTGTCTGCCCTTAAACATTCAAGGAATAATTTATTTGTTGTGTGCATAGCTGTAGTGGTTGAGTATAATGTTTTATTTCTAATTTAGGTTTGTACTGTGATTGATAGGTCCGACAAGTACTTCATGAAGAAGACCACATTTATCTTCATGTCCATCTAATATATTAAAACATAAATTGGTTTTATCCATTGGTCCATGCTGGCTCGCTAAAAAAGAAATGGCCTTCTCTTCTTCCGTTCTCTTTTTTCAAGCTAGCCCCACTCCCCAGTCCATTTCCTGCTACCCACAATGTCTTTCTCTCTGGGTACTTGTCCAATCACCTTCTAAAAGCTGCATTTGAATCTGCCTCTGATACATTCCCACAGATTCTAATCACTCAATATGTAAAATTGATTTTCCTGTTTGCCATTTCAAAAACCTATTTAAAATCTCCTTTCAGTTTTTCATCTTTAAAAGGTAGAGTCTCTGCTTCAATAATCTATACACAGAACTAAAGTTCATCAAGATTGGAACCATTCCTGACTTCTTTGGGCCCTCTCTGAAGGATTCACATTCTTCTTTATTTTGAAAATTTCAGGACAGAATAAGTACTGTGATACCTTGATGGGGAGCACTATCAGAAAGGGTGATTGACATCTGGCTAAGCAGACCCCTTGAACTGCAGGATTAATGGAAGGAGGACATAGGGACAATAATGACTGAGTGGTATTATTGCTAGACTGGCAGATGGTGGAATTTAAATTCAATAAAAAATATCTGGAGTAAAGAATCTAGGGATGATCATAAAATCATTGTCCATTGCTGAAAAAAACCCATCTAGCTCACAGGAGCTTTGACAAAGGGTCAGTTAGACTCGAAACATCAGCTCTTTTCTCTCCTTACAGATGCTGCCAGACCTGCTGAGATTTTCCAGTATTTTCTCTTTTAGTTTCAGATTCCAGCATCTGTAGTAATTTGCTTTCATCTAGCTCATTAATGCCCTTCAGGAAAGAAAATCTGCATCCTCACTTAGTCTGGCCTACTTCAAATAATGTAGGCCAGACTCACAATAATGTGGTTGAATCTGTCTTTTGAAATACCTAGCAAGCTACTCAATTATATTAATCACCATGATTTTCAATAATGAAATGAAACCAGATGGACCATTTGACATCATCCAAGGCACTAGAGAACAAAAGCAGAAACAACCCTGTCGATTCTACAAAGTCCTCCTGAACAACATCTGGAGGCTAACGTCAAAATTGGGAGAGCTGTCTCAAATGGCGAGTCAAGCAACATAGTCATACTCACAGAATCATACCTTACAATGTTCCAGGCACCACCATCACCATTTCTGAATATGTCCTGTCCCACCACAGGACAGGACTAACAGAGGTGGTGGCACAGTGACATACAGTTCGGAGGACTTGGCCTGGGAATTCTCAACATTGACTCCATGAAATATCATGGCTTCAGGTTAAAAATCAGCAAAGGTACCTCCTGCTGATTATCAGAAAATGACCTCCCTCTGCTCAAGAATCTGTACTCTTCCAAGCTGAATGATTCTTGGAGAAAGCACTGAGCGTGGCAAGGATGCTAAATGTTCTCTGGGTGGGGGATTTTTATGTCCAACAGCAAGATTGGCTTAGCAGCAGCACATCTGATAGAGCTTGTCAGGTCCTAAAGGATGTAACTGCTAGCCTGGGTCTGACTCCAGGGCCCTTCTTTCTAGTTCTCTGCACTACCACCCTTACAAATTATAAATCCACAATGAAAACCTTATTAAGTCTAAGTAATACAAATAGCATAAATACCCACCTAACATGGCATGTTGTGCGACTGCTGTCGCCTACCGCCAGGCTCCTTTCCTGCTTGTGGAGAAAGAACCAATTCCAACAAAGAACATAGGTGGAAGAGCAAAAGCAAATACAAAGACATGCATATGATTTCATCTGCACTAACAGGCTCCCTAACTTATACCGAGTTGATCTGTTTCTACAGAACTGATTGAGTGCAGTCAGCTTGTTAGCTATTGAGTTTACATGGTATAGTGTATGGTCACCTTGCCTAAGCCTAAACCCAAGTTTCAATTAGCAGAAGAAAACAAACTCACTCACTTGCACAGAGAGCAGGCAGAGCAGCCTGGAGAAAAGGGCAGTAGCTGGACAAATTCAGGATATCCTGGTTCACCAGTGCCTCATCTGAGGATGTCTGCTCCATGACTCAGTCCAGAGTAGCTCTGAAATATCTGCTGTATCAGCCAGCAAGCTCCATACCTTCACTGAAAGTTGGTAAGTGGACCCCCACATGTGTACTTGTAATTTTTCATGAAAATTATATCTAATCACACTTGAGAGCTAAATCTGCAGGTGTCTGGCTAGCACTTGCAGGTAAATTCAAGTGATGATAATCAGCAATTAGGACCAAATTTACATTCTAAATCTAGACTCTCAAACAGATGTGTCATATTAACATAACACCAATTCAACGCTTGTTTTCACCTTTTACTGAAAATAGCTCTGAAAACCCCACAGTTTGGACGTCTTGGAGAAACACTATTCAGAAGATGTTGTAAAATCTTATTGAACAACATCAGACTAAGCTGGAGAGAGTCATAGTTCTAAAAATTAATAATTGGTAGTGGACTCATTGTGGTACATAGATAATGTACCAATCTCTGTGCTAGGAGGCCTAAGTTTGCTCCAGAGGTGTGTAATAACATCTCTGAACAGGTTGCTTAGGAAATATCTTTAATTTAACTGGTTTAAAGCCAGTTGCTTTGCAGATTAACATTCACTTTTTTCGGAGAGATACTGGTGAAGTGGTATAGATTGTAGTTGGACTAGTAATCCAGAAAAATAAAAGCAAAGTACCTCGGATGTTGGAAATCTTAAATAAAAACAAACAGTATAGGTGAAACTCAGCAGGTCTGGCAGCAGCTATGGAGAGAAAAACTAAGCTGACTAGATAAGGATGGGATTTATCCTAGGATCCTCTGGGAAGCCAGGGAGGAGATTGCCGAGCCTTTGGCATTGATCTTTAAATCGTCATTGTCTACAGGAATAGTGCCAGTAGACTGGAGGATAGCAAATGTGGTTCCCCTGTTCAAGAAGGGGAGTAGAGACAACCCTGGTAATTATCGACCAGTGAGCCTCACTTCAGTTGTTGGTAAAGTGTTGGAAAAGGTTATAAGAGATAGGACTTATAAGCATCTAGAAAATAATAATTTGATTAGGGATAGTCAGCACAGTTTTGTGAAGGGTAGGTTGTGCCTCACAAACCTTATTGAGTTCTTTGAGAAGGTGACCAAACAAGTAGATGAGAGTAAACCGGTTGATGTGGTGTGTATGGATTTCAGCAAGGCATTTGATAAGGTTCCCCACAATGGGCTATTGTACAAAATGCAGAGGAATGGGATTGTGGGAGATATAGCAGTTTGGATCAGTAATTGGCTTGCTGAAAGAAGACAGAGGGTGGTGGTTGATGGGAAATGTTCATCCTGGAGTCCAGTTACCAGTGATGTACCACAAGGGTCAGTGTTGGGTCCACTGCTGTTCGTCACTTTTATAAATGACCTGGATGAGGGCATAGAAGGGTAGGTTAGTAAATTTGCAGATGACACTACGGTCGGTGGAGTTGTGGATAGTGATGAAGGATGTAGTAGGTTACGGAGAGACATAGATAAGCCGCAGAGCTGGGCTGAGAGGTCGCAAATGGAGTTTAATGTGGACAAGTGTGAGGCGATTCACTTTGATCGGAGTAACCGGAATGCAAAGTACTGGGCTAATGGTAAGGTTCTTGGTAGTGTAGATGAGCAGAGTGATCTCGGTGTCCAGGTACACAGATCCTTAAAAGTTGCCACCCAGGTTGACAGGGTTGTTAAGAAGGCAT
Source organism: Chiloscyllium punctatum (assembly GCF_047496795.1). NCBI lineage: Eukaryota > Metazoa > Chordata > Chondrichthyes > Orectolobiformes > Hemiscylliidae > Chiloscyllium > Chiloscyllium punctatum. The sequence continues at coordinate 41,300,046 of NC_092750.1, read as the reverse complement.
ACAGTATTTTAGCTTTTATTAACAGAGGGATTGAGTTCCGGAAGCATGAGGTTATGCTGCAACTGTACAAAACTCTAGTGCATCCGCACTCGGAGTATTGTGTACAGTTCTGGTCACCGCATTATAAGAAGGATGTGGAAGCTTTGGAAAGGGTGCAGAGGCGATTTACTAGGATGTTGCCTGGTATGGAGGGAAGGTCTTACAAGGAAAGGCTGAGAGACTTGATTGTTGTTTTCATTAGAGAGAAGAAGATTGAGAGGTGACTTAATAGAGACATATAAGATAATCAGAGGGTTAGATAGGGTGGACAGGGAGAGCCTTTTTCCAAGAATGGTGACAGTGAGCACGAGGGGACGTAGCTTTAAATTGAGGGGCGATAAATATAGGACAGATGTCAGAGGTAGTTTCTTTACTCAGAGAGTAGCAAGGGTATGGAATGCTTTTCCTGCAACAGTAGTAGATTTGCCAACTTTAAGTACATTTAAGTCGTCATTGGACAAGCATATGGACATACATGGAATAGTGTAGGTTAGATGGGCTTCAGGTTTGTATGATAGGTCAGCGCAACATCGAGGGCCGAAGGGCCTGTACTGCGCTGTAATGTTCTATGTTGAGTCTGATGTGACTCTTGTGCAGAATTTGTTCTGTTTCTATTTTCTACTCAGGTGGTGTTTTGGGGACCTACTTTTCAATCTCATCATGGCAAATGGTGAAACTTGAATTCAACAAAAGTTAAAAATGGGATCCTGTGGCACAGTGGTAGTGTCCATATCTCTGGGCTTGGAGGCCCCATTATGCTCTCGGTGTGCCATAAGTTGATTACAAGTGGGAAAACAATTGCACATATTCTGAGGTACCTCTTGTTGGACTTAGAAATTCTCTCACTTTGCTGTTGAAAATTCAGTGCAATTAAATGATGGTATGACATTTTTGAGAAGGCACAATGAAGTGTGACAATAGACATTTGGAAAATTGTCTACAACTTGCACGAGAATAAAATGAGTAGCTATGAACCTGCAAGTATTAGTTCGTATTATCAGCATAAATCACCACACTAAAAGCTCTTGCCAAATGGTGGTTGGGCTGTATGGCTGCATAGATTTGGAATGAAATGGCAATACTCAGAGTCACTCAGTGGTGCTTTTGTCTGGTTCGTTAGTTTCTTTTTACTGTCCATTTCAAATTTAGATTCGATTTAATGTAACAAAATGTATCTTTAATTAGATATACTTTAATGAGAAACTAATACCTGGGATTTTCAAAGGGTTGTTGGTTCATTTCTCACATGATATTCGAGATATATGTGTGCTACTTAAAACATCTCCTCAAACTGAATCTTGGCTCTCCCTCACAACATCTGCATAACAATTGCAAAGGCACTGCATGTGCACTGTACACTGCAGAAATAGTCACTAACTCTTCCACTATCTTTCTCTGGCACAAAATGTGCACAACATAAAAAAGGAGAGATATTAAGACCAAGAGATGACCAGCCATCATCATCCATCTTTTTGAGCTGAAATTCAGAGACTGTTCCAAAACAGAAAGGATAGGAGTTTCTGAGGCCAGGGTTATCTGAATAGTTTGTCTGCAATCCTCTGCATGACTAAGAAGAAACAAAAGTCAGGCCATTGAATCTAACAGTAGCGTGATGCTAAATATCTGCTTCTGTTTAAATTCTTTGTCCATGCCAAATTTTGTCTCCTTTTTCTATTCACTCCTCAGTACATATGAGCTGTGGAAGCAGACAACCGAGGGAAGGAAAATTGTTCCGAGGATGCACCCATCATGGTATTCATTATACTTGAGCAGCAACACAGGGATTAGTATCCTAACTGGGTTAGAGTGTAAGTTAGAGGGGTCTTCACAAGCCACAATTCCCAGATGTAAGTGAGGACTTCAGGGGCCTCATCAAGAGAAAACAAAACTGCTTTATTTGCACAAGCCGAGATACCAGATCAGTTAGAAGAGGAATTTCAGAACTGTGGTTGAAACTACAAGCATCTCGAGGATCCCCAGGTGAACTTCAGCCTATCCATGCAGCATGTAGTCATGGTACACAACCATCTCCTGATGAATTTGCAACATTCATTCCTTCATGAGAATTGGAGGGAGACAACCTATTGTATTGTCCCTGCCTGTGTCATTCTGTACTTGTGTGCATGATTGGTATCCTTCTATGCAGAAAAACACTACACTTCTCCTCAGTAGTTGCTTTGACAATGTGAATGACCCCTGATAATCATATTGAAAACAATATGATTTGTAATTTATTGTGATTTTACCCTCCTTCTTTACACTGTTCTTCACCCTCTGCATTCCTTTGATTTCTTCCTCCTCAGCCAATATCTGATGCGAAGGACTTGGAGAAAAGACCAAGCTGTACTGTACATTGATTTTTCAGAGTGACATCCCTGGTGATTGTGAAAACTGTTGTAGAATTGTCAAATTTTCACCTCATCTACTTCCTGGCTAAACACTGGTTCTCTCATTGAACAAGGTGCTGTGAAAGCAGTAAAGGCTTTTTCTAATGCAGTAAGTTAATTCAAAAAAATGCTTGCAGTAAATTAACTTATATTGAGCAAGTCTGGAAGTTTAGAGGACGCTGAAAAATTTGGATACTACTGTTTAACATAATAACTCTTCCTCAATCAAACCTAAACCACAGAGCTTCAAAGCTATGTATCGAGATTTGAAAAATGGAGAAAAAAACTGACTTTGATGCAAAAAGTTTAATATGCAGCAGGGTAGTGTAAATTGAAACACCAAGGAATAACTGAAATGATCGAGACATAAATAAGCAACAAATTAGCTATTTGTCAATATATACAAGATTTCTACCCATAATGTGTTTCTTAGAATGTGGTTATCTATCAAAATTTAAGCCAAGTTGATAAGTTGTAGCTGTATTAACAATTAAAAATGAATGCTGTGTTAAGTTTGGAAACATTGGATTTATATTTCACAGGCAAGGAATCACAACTGTTACCTCACTATAGTTTACAGCACAAGACAAAACCAGGCATTTTACATTCCCAAACAATTGGGACTCTACATGTTTAGCATTGTAACTGATGAGTGCATTGACTACTGCAGCTTGGTGATTCTGTTTGGTGAGTCAATAGATTGCAGCCCTGAAGGGACTTTTTTGTGCAGTTGTAATGTCTCTACCTCTGAGTAAGGAGGCCTCTGTTCAAGTCCTACCTGCTCTATAGGTTTTTGATTAGATTAGATTAATTACAGTGTGGAAACAAGCCCTTCAGCCCAACAAGTCCACACTGACCCGCAGAAGCGCAACCCACCCAGACCCATTCCCCTACATTTACCCCTTCAACTGTTGTTTATTAAATTGCTGAACAGTTGATTTAGGAAAATTTCAAATACACCAAGCTTATCTGATTTCAGTGATTTCATATAATTGATTAGGCCTCAATTCCACAATGAGGAAAGGTGATACTCATGGGTGGATATCCTAGACTGCCCCAATTCACAATAGCATTTGTCGAGACTGGTGAGCCAATCATTTAACTTTTTGGACAATGGTGAGCTACCGATTGTTGCAAATGAAAAAGGGAAAATCAACTTTCAAGCGAATGTGGATTTTTTCCTTATAATTAAATAAAGTACACATATTTTACATGTAGTTTCTAGGAAGTTATTTGAAATATGCAATTAGCACAAGCTTACTATATATTTGCGCATCATATTTCTTGTCATTTTTGTTAATATTGTGTGTAAGGATTGAATAAGACACCAAATGGTTATTTTATTTGCCACCAAAAATTCTAATTTAAAATCCAAGCCTCATATTTGAATTTCTCATGGGCAAGTTCCAAACCTGTCATTAACCCCCTCTTGCCCTCCAAATGCCACATAATTCTATATTTCTCTGTATCTTGTGTCATCTTTTCTTTGCCCTACTTTTGGAATCTGTGCTTCTGGCTTCCTACAACTACAAGCTTTGGAATGCCCTCTCATTCTATATCCCTTTCCTTCTTTGAAGCCCTTCTTAAAACTAGCTTCTTTGGATCAAGATTTTGGTCAATCCTTCGAATGTGCCTCTATAAAGTGCTTTGAAATACTGGACAAGCTATGTGCAAATTATTAAAAATAACCATATATTGTTACACTGTGACTAATCTTATAACTGAAAAGCTATACTTGGGTATCTTTTTAACTAAGATGGAGCTGTAAGTGGTGGCTTATAAATTTGCCACTGTACTCAAAAGGATATGGAAGATATAGACTGTAGGGAAATAGTTGGTGACATCTTGCAAAATGTCCAGATTACAGAGGAGGAAGTGCTGGATGTCTTGAAAGGGGTAAAGGTGGATAAATCTCCAGGACCTGATCAGGTCTACCCCAGAACTTTGTGGGAAGCTAGAGAAGTGATTGCTGGACCTCTTGCTGAGATATTTGTATCATCGATAGTCACAGGTGAGGTGCCGGAAGACTAGAGGTTGGCTAACGTGGTGCCACTGTTTAAGAAGTGTGGTTAGCACAAGCCACAGAACTATAGACCAGTGAGCCTGACGTGGGTGGTGGGCAAGTTGTTGGAGGGAATTTTGAGGGAAAGGATGTACATGTACTTGGAAAGGCAAGGACTGATTCGGGATAGTCAACATGGCTTTGTGCATGGGAAATCATGTCTCACAAACTTGATTGGGTTTTTTGAGGAAGTAACAAAGAGGATTGATGAGGGCAGAGCAGTAGATGTGATCGATATGGACTTCAGTAAGGCATTCGACAAGGTTCCCCATGGGAGACTGATTAGCAAGGTTAGATCTCATGGAATACAGGGAGAACTAGCCATTTGGATACAGAACTGGCTCAAAGGTAGAAGACAGAGGGTGGTGGTGGACAGTTGTTTATCAAACTGGAGGCCTCTGATCAGTGAGTGCCACAAGGATCGGTGCTGGGTCCTCTACTTTTTGTCATTTACATAAATGATTTGGATGCGAGCATAAGAGGTATAGTTAGTAAGTTTGCAGATGACATCAAAATTGGAGGTATAGTGGACAGCAAAGAGGGTTACCTCATATTACAACAGGATCTTGTCCAGATGGGCCAATGGGCTGAGAAGTGGCAGATGGTGTTTAATTTAGATAAATGCAAGGTGCTGCATTTTGGGAAAGCAAATCTTAGCGGGACTTATACACTTAATGGTAAGGTCCTAGGGAGTGTTGCTGACCAAAGAGACCTTGGAGTGCAGGTTCATTGCTCCTTGAAAGTGGAGTCACAGGTAGATAGAAAATAGTGAAGAAGGCGGTTGGTATGCTTTCCTTTATTGGTCAGAGTATTGAGTACAGAACATTGGTTAGGCCACTGTTGGAATATTGCATGCAATTCTGGTCTCCTTCCTATCGGAAAGATGTTGTGAAACTTGAAAGGGTTCAGAAAAGATTTACAAGGATGTTGCCAGGGTTGGAGGACTTAAGCTATAGGGAGTGGCTGAACAGGCTGGGGCTGTTTTCCCTGAAGCATCGGAGGCTGAGGGGTGACCGTATAAAGGTTTACAAAATTATGAGGGGCATGGATAGGGTAAATAGGCAAAGTCTTTTCCCTGGAGTCGGGGAGTCCAGAACTAGAGGGCATAGGTTTAGGGTGAGAGGGAAAGATATAAAAGAGACCTAAGGGGCAACCTTTTCACGCAGAGGGTGGTACGTGTATGGAATGAACTGCCCGAGGCAGTGGTGGAGGCTGGTACATTTGCAACACTTAAGAGGCATTCGTATGGTTATATGAATAGGAAGGGTTTGGAGGGGTATGGGCCGGGTGCTGGCAGGTGGGACTAGATTGGGTTGGGATATCTGGTCGGCATGGACGGGCTGTACATCTCTATGACTCTATGACTCTATTTGAGTACATGTGACAATAAAGCTATTTCAATTCAATCAATTCAATTCATTTAAACAGAACATTTTAAATTTAAAAGATACTTATGTCTAACTATTCTGGATGAATTAAAAATCAAGTTTAAGAACAATTGAAGTGTATTCTTATCTCCAAGGGCATATCTTGGAACTGGTTTTTCAATTTTCTTTCCCTACCAGAATGTGGAAAGGGTGATTTAAAGTTGGGAGATGGGGGTTAGGGGTAAGATTTGGAAAGTTAAAGAGACTGGATAAGGCAATAGTTCAGGGTAGCAATGCAAATAATAACAACCAGTGTGTGACAGGAATGGACAGAGCATACAAACGTAGGACTGCACTAGTTGTCAAAAGACAGATTTAAAGACTCTGAATGCATTTAGCATTCATAATAAGATGCATAAATTATCAGCAAAAGTAGAAATAAGTAATTATGATAAGATAGCCATTATAGAGATATTGCTTTAATATAACAACAGATAGAACCTGAATATTTAAGAATAATTGACATTCTGGAAGGACAAGAAGGAAAGAAGGTGGAATAGTTCTGTTAACACAAGATTGGTAGAAAGTGTGGAGAAATATTTTTGTTTTGGCAGATCAAATTGTAGTATCAATTTAAGTAGGTGATAATAGATAACAAATGAAAGAAGTCACTAGTGGGCGCAATTTATAGGACCCTCAACAGTCGTTACATTAGACAGTACCAATGAGTGGATAGGTAGGATTATAAGCTACACTTAGTTACATATTAAGTCAATGAGAGAACTGTATTTAAGATCTGAACACAGACACACACACACGGTTTTAAATTCAGATTGTGGGCCTGTGCTTATGATGAGTTGTTTGAACTGTATTATGCTTCCACGTTATGAAGCACCAGCGTGCTTCCCTCTTTTTATATTTTGGGCATCCACGCACCAATTCTAATTTACTATAAATTAGTAAACTGTCGGGTAGAGTATAAACTGCAATGTAATAGGAGTTTGTCAGAATCAATTTTAATCACCTTCATAGATTGGGCAAATCAAAATTAGCTAGAAAATAAATTCATAGAGCATATTGGGAACAGTCTTTTTTAGAACAAAACATTCTGGAAGCAACCAGCAAGCATAGAATCCCTACAGTGTAGAAGCAGACCATGTGGCCCATTTGAATCCACACCAAACCCTCCAAAGAGTATCCCACCTGCCCTACCCTATTTATGGGTAATTTAGCATAGCCATTCCACCTAACCTGCACATTTTGAAAGAGACAGGATTGATTAATGAGTTCCAAATAAAGGATATTCTACGTAAGAGTGATCATAATCTGATTGAATTTCAGAACCAGTTTGAGTGAAAGAAACTTGAATTAGAAATTAGTGCCTTAAACTTAAACTAAGACAATTATACAAATCAGATCCAGCTAAAGTGGGCTAAGTGAATAGCTTTAAACATGACAGAGAAGTAGTTAAGGAGACATTTAATAATTTTCCTAAAATATACATTCAGTTGAGAAAGACAGGCACTCCAAGAAAGATGCACCACCTGTGGCCAACTAAAAAAGTTAAGGATATCAAATTATTTAGAAAAGTGTATGATGCCGCAAAGATTGGTGCTAAGCCAGAACATTGAAAAGATCTTTTTAAAAAATCAGTAAAATATTAAAAACTAGCAGACAGTTGGAGCTTCTATGAGTACATAAATAGGAAAAGAGTAGCAAAGGTGAATGTTTCTACCTTAAGAAAGTGAGAATCTGGAATTGAGAATGGGAAATAAGGAAATTGGAAGAAACTTGAAAACATATTTTGTATCTCTTCACAGGAGGAATATATTTGCATTTGAAGAAGTTCAGAGAAGGTTCACTTGATATTTCCTGGGTCTCAGGTGGAAAGTTAGGTCTTTACTCTGAAGAGGCTTAACAGGCCAGATGCTGGGAGGAGTTTCCTCTCATAGGGTGATCTAGAGCTAGGAGACACAATTTATAAATAAGTTGTCTCCAATTTAAGATGATGAGGATTGTTTTTCTCTCACAGAAGGTCATTAGTCTTTGGAATTAACTCCTTAGAACAGTAAAGGCTGGATCATTTAGGATACTTAAAGTTAGGCTGAGTTTTGATCAACAATGGAGTCAAAGGTTATGGGAGACAGAGAAGCGGAAATATGGCTACAATCAGAGCATCCATGATGCTAATAAATGGCAGGAATGTTCGAGTGGGCTGAATGCCTAATTTCTGCTCCTTATTTGATCTTATTGTGGTCTTCAGAGTTCTAGACTAAAAAGATTGAATAACTTTTTTTTTGCAGAAGAATGTAATCAATAATTGGAAAAACAAGCTAATTTTTTTAAAAAATGTGCTCAGTGACAAATGTCGATTGTTCTAGGGAGCTGCTGTTGCCCACGACCAGTGGGTTTATCAGTAAGGCTGCAAGCTGCTGTTATTTAAATATTCGAGTCAATAAAGGGAATTGTGCTTAAGATGTGAACACACACAGGGTTGTAAGGTCAGATTGTAGACTGCTTGATGTGCTTATGTTGAGTTCTGAGTAGTGTGTTACACTTCAACCTTATGATACACCAGCTTGCTTCTATCTTATAATATTTTGCTCTTCAATTTTCCGATTCTAATTTATTAGGAATTTGTAAGCTTGATATCATTGCTACTTGGTGTACTTACAAAAGGAAACAAAAGCAATTACTCATCATAGAAGTACCATGTATGCATAGCATATTTAATGAATTCCTCATGTTATGTGAGCCTTACTGTGTGGGCTGGCTGCCCTGTGTAGTTTGTTTGAGTCATGTTTGCACAAATTAATGGCTACAGATTTAGGTAATTATCAGCTTTTTTTCTGATTCATAAGCTTTTTTTCCCCCTGAACTCCTAAAATCTTTTTCCCTGTAAAGATAAGGTTAAGTTGAATATCATTCAAATACTTGTTCATGAGAGTCAGATGTATTGCATTGATGATTTTATTACTAAATCAGACAAAAAGATTGATTTATTTGCAGCATTAGAGAATGAATGGTGAAATGATGTCATTGAGTACAGTGCAGCTGCATATAAAACAAAGTGCAGATTTTCCTCCCCCTCGCATATTCTCAGACAGGGCCTGATACCCAAAGTTGCCTTCAAATGATATGCCCAAGATTTCCAGTCCCAAGACATATGCATTGCTCAGAAACCCAAACCACCCCACCCTCACCGCCATCCCCATCCTCGACATTTCTCCAACGGCTTCTCCCCACAGATGCTGCCAGATCTGCTGAGTATATCCAGCACTTTCCAATTTTACATAGAAATTGCAGGCCTGGATGCTGCTCTGGATCTAGGCCCTCAGCCCCCTATACAATCCTAGCCCACCCCTGATGCCCCCAGACTTGAACACAGCAGAATTGAATACAATGAGCCACTAGAATCCTGATTAGTCGGTCCTGATTTACTTCCATTTGTCCCAGGTCCTACATTCCACCAGAAGATTAACTCAAGTCAGGTCCCATGTAATTGTTAATAGATTATATTAGATTAGATTCCCTACAGTGTGAAAACAGGCCCTTCGGCCCAACCAGTCCACACCGACCCTCTGAAGAGTAACCCACCCTGACCCATTTCCCTCTGACTAATGCACCCAATGCTATGGGCAATTTAGCATGGCCAATTCACCTGACCTGCACATCTTTGGACTGTGGGAGGAAACTGGAACACCCGGAGGAAACCCACGCAGACACAGGGAGAATGTACAAACTCCACACAGACAGTTATCCAGGTTCAATTCCAGCCTCGGGTGACTGTCTGTGTGGAGTTTGCACATTCTCCCCGTGTCTGCGTGGGTTTCCTCCGGGTGCTCCGGTTTCCTCCCAAAGTCCGAAGATGGGCAGGTCAGGTGAATTGCCCATGCTAAATTGCCCATAGCGTTGGGTGCATTAGTCAGAGGGAAATGGGTCTGGGTGGGTTACTCTTCAGAGGGTCGGTGTGGACTGATTGGGCCAAAGGGCCTGTTTCCACACTGTAGGAATCTAATCTAATGTATTAACAATTAGATGGGACCTGACTTGAGTTAATCTTCTGGTGGGATGTAGGACCTGGGACAAATGGAAATAAATCAGGACTGACTAATCAGGATTCTAGTGGGTTCATTGTGTTCAATTCTGCTGTGCTCAGGTCTAGGGGCATCAGGCGTGGGCTAGGATTGGATAGGGGACTGAGTGCCTAGATCCAGAGCAGCGTTCAGGCCTGCGATTTCTATGATAAAATTGGAAATAAACTCAGTTAACATTTTGAATCCGTAGTGACATTTCTTCAGGTCCTTTAATTTTGGCCCTGGGGTTGGAATGGCTGTGTGGGGAGAAATGAGGCTGCTGCCTTTTGTTACATCTGATCAATGCAGCTGGTCTGAAGAAACACCAGGTCATGGACAGCCAAGCTGACAGGTTTTCTAGGGAACATTGTAGATTTGATCGAACAAGTTGCCCACAAGTGACTAGCACATTAGCAATCCTGGCTGCAAATGTTTCATCTGTTTCCAAGAGGAGTTCACTGTTCACATCTGTAAAATTCAAACAGTTGCCTTTTGAGATATTTGATGAATAGTTATGTAAAATGAGTAAATATTCATTTCAGTGTTAGGACTGAAGTAAAAATGAGCATATCTGTTTGAAGCACAAAATTCAGTTATTGGTGCTTCTTCAGTAAGCGTTCAGCACAAACAAGCGTGAATAGTGATGCTCTGTGAGGAGTGAGTGGGGATGTTTTGAACCATCTTCAGTGCTTCATGAATGCCAATTGACCAAAGTAATATGCATTTTTGAGCGGAAAACATTAAATTTTAGAATTTGAAAAGTCTGGATATGGACCTTCTATTTGATTTTGTTATTTTCTTCGGTATAAATTGACATAATTGGCAAAAGATCAGGGAATGTTAGGCACGTTTTTATTCAGTAGGGTTTTTGTTTTGATGATATTTTGCACTAGTTTTAAATGTGCCATGCTGAGTGAAAGCTGTCTCTACAGGTTTGCTTCTCTGACACATGTTCAGATGCCACCCAGCAAGTGATGCAGTGTGATTATGAGATCAACTAACTCCAACATGGATTTATGCATGTTGTTTGGCCCCACTGCCTTGGCCAGTTTTGTTGGCAAGGCCTTCATCCAGCCTGATTGACACTAATTTAAAAAAATACTTCTTGTCATAAATACATTTAAATCCAACTTCACGAATATCACTCGAATATATGTAGGAATACTTCTCAAAGTCAAAATTGAAATGTCCAGCTTAGTTGCTTTGATTTAAATTAGATATTGCATTCTGCAATAGTTAAATAATCTTAAGCAGAAATTTAGGAAGGTTAGCATTTCTCTAAACTGGTGCAATTTACTCTGTAATAACTAATTTCACCCAAAGTAGGAATTCTAGCTCATAACATTGAATTTAATTCCTCTCTGAGCTTGATCACCCAGAGAGAGACAGCACTCTATGCTAAGTCTGAATGCCACAGACGTGAAACAGGCTGGAGCCAAGTGTATGCTCCATTTTCTTTCCTTCCTCTGCATTAGCTGAGTCATACTGATTCCCCTACATGTTCATAAAGAGAAAAGTAAGCCCTTTGAATTGGTAATGGCTTAATGTCTGGCACTGAAGCCTGAGGCAAATACAACACAGCTGTTTCAAGATTACATTCTTATCTTTGGAGAAAACAGTTCCCGGCTTTTTAATATGTCGGGAAATAACTGCAAACAGCCCATCCATGTAGAAAACAGAACTTGAAATGAAAAATATAAGAGTACATATTGTTGCATTATGAATTCATGTTTAAAATAAAATATTGCAATAGATTTAACTAAATTCTATATCAAATCTTACTTCTCAAGCAATGAGTCATGATCAAATGTCATGAAATGTCCCATAAAATTCTTGTTTAACATTTTCTGTCTACTTATTTACTGTTAATGTAAGGGTAGCCAGTGTCGGGTTAGTCATAGCAGGCTGAATTGCACAGCATACAAAAGAGGATGCAACGGTGACCATTAAGAGTCATGGAAAACTAACTTCAATTAGCCTCCAAAAACAGACATAGCAATGCATGATTATCCCATGCTTGGTGTGTATAATACAGGCAGCCAGCCAACGTTGTGCTACCTGATTTTTGTTCTTCGTGTCCATTTAACACCAACCACTGTTGATTGACTGGACTCATCAGCAAGCTAGTAAGTGGCTAGCTGCACTTAAAGGAGAAAGTGAGGACTGCAGATACTGGAGATCAGAGTCGATAGTGTAGTGCTGGAAAAGCACAGTGGGTCAGGCAGCATCCGAGGAGCAGGAGAATCGATTTCAGGCAAGAGTCCTTTTCCTGATGAAGGCCATATACCCGAAATGTCAATTCTCCTGCTCCAAGCTGCACTTAAAGTTAGTCTGCATCCCTAAAAGGGGCTGATTTTGGTTGATGTTGTGGTTGAAGAGAATCTGACCTGGGAAAAGTGTGAGGAAATGGCACAATAAGGGAAAGCAGACTTCAAAATTTTCAGACACTGCATTGGAGGTCTTGCTGGAAAGGAGGAGAGATATCTATATCCGCAAGTGGAAAGGAAATGCAAGCACCCTGACCTGCCAGTGGAGAATGCTAGGAAGAAGGTAATGTGGGATACAGCACTGCCACCTGATTTATCACACTTAGTTACCAGGTCCAATACCTACAGTGAGCATATCATAGAGGAATGATTAGAGGAGGGTTTTACACATGGTGAGATGCTTCTATTCTTGCCTCTGTCCTGTTTGCAACCTGTTTATTCCCAAAAGTGTCAGCTCATTTGAGTTTTCTGCTGCAGGGTATTGATATGAAGAGTTTGAATGAATGCTGATGGTTTGTACTACAAAATGATTAGTGCAATGGAAATCTTATCATAAAACAATTTCAGAAGGCTTTTGATAAGATCCAATGTTAGAGATTAGTATGCAAGACTAAAGCGCATGGGATTAACGTAGCATACCAACATGGATAGAGAACTGGTTGGAAGATCGGAAACAAAGATGAGGAATAAATGGATCTTTCTTCTGAGTGGCAGCCTATGACTAGTGGTGTACCGCAAGGATTGTGCTTGGTGCGCAAAATATATATTCGTAATTATGATGAGGAAACCACGTGTCATATCTCCAAATTTGCAGATGACCCAAAACTGGGTGGGAGGGTGAACTGTAAGGAGGATGCAGAGAAAATTGAGTGTGATTTGGAGAAGTTAGGTCAGTAGATATACACATAGCATTTTGCAGTGTGTGTGGATAAATGTAGGTTATCCATTTTGGTAGTAAAAGCTGGAAGGCAGATTATTTATCTGAATGGTAATGGATTGGGAAAGGGAGAGGGTGCAATGAGACCTGGGTGTCCTTGTACACCAGTTGCTGAGAAAAGTATGCGGGAGCAGTAGGCAGTATAGAAAGCAAATGGTATGTTAGTCTTCAGAGTGAGATGATTTGAGTACTGGAACAGGGATGTTTTGCCTCAATTGTATAGAGCCTTGATGAGACCATACCTGGAGCATTGTCTGCAGTTTTTGTGGCTTTATTTGTGTAAGTGCAAAGAATACTTTTTGGACTGATTCTTGGGATCGCAAGACTGCTACGTCAGGAGAGACTGGATCTGTTCAGACTATATTCACCAGGTCAAAAGAATGTGGGGGAATCTCATTGAAAACTCTAAAATTCTAATGGGATTAGGCAGGGTTGATGCTGGAAGGATGTTCTCAATGACTGGGGAGTCCAGAACCAAGGGTCATAAGGACCATAAATGGTCGACCCTTTATGACAGTGATGAGAAGTCTCTTCATCCAGAAAGTGATGAGTCTGTGAAATTCTTTGCCATAGAAAGAAGTTGAGGCTAAAACATTGAATGTTTTCAAGAAGGAAGTAGATATGTTTCTTGGGGCTAAAGGGATCCAAAAATGTGGGGAGAAAGTGGAAACAGGGTCCTGAGTTGGATGATCAGCTATGATCATAGTGAATGGCAAATAGTCTCATAGGGCTGAATGGCCTACTCTTGCTCTTTATTCTATGTTTCCATGTTACAATACCAAGAGGTATGGAGGAGATCATTCCAATTCAACTTTGGGCTTTTTAGCATTTGGAGCACATTGTTCTCAGCATTAAAGCGGTGGCCACCTCCAACTTAGATGTAGATCTAACCTTCATGCAGTTTCTGATAGCTGATGTCTCAGCTCCCATTGCAACACAAGCAGCAACCACCCTGTATCTTCAGTGGAGAATGAGACTTTGTCCTAGAAGGTCAAACTGCTGCTATTTGACTATGGGTTACACTGTGCAAAAGGAATGCAGGGTCTCACAGCAATTAGCAGGTAGTCCTCTAATAGATTAATAGGATTTCCCATGGCATCATCTTTGGGGAGTGACGTGGTTCCATGGAGAGCGCGTTCATCCTTTTACCCTGTCAATGTGCCTGTTGATGCATATTAACCAGTTGGTCTAGATATCACCCGTGGCTCTATGGTGGAAAAAAAAAGCATGATTTTGCTTTTAACCTTTAGTTGGGAAAAGCTATTTTGTTATGACATTTAATTTTTGCACTGTGGCCAACCAGACGCTATGATGTTTAATTACAGAGGGAAGGTACGTGGAGAATTGATGACGAATGTGGAATTAGAACTGCAATTGCTGATATTAATCTTGGATGAGTTCTTTGCTGGCAACCTTGAGCAGAAGGAGGCTTTCTAGATTTTCCTCAGATTCCTTCACTTGCTCACCAGCCACTTAGCTAGAGGCCAGAGCTGCCCCATCCTGATGTTGAGGTTGCATAGCCTGCAACAGACCAATTCAAACTTGATCCTCACTCTGCAGGGCTCCTCCCCCAGAACTGTACATCCATTGGAGTTGTTCTTTCAGCACGCCAATAACTGGTGCTGTCAGATGGTGTGTGTCAGAATTACTCTCATTGTACGCTTGCTGAATGTATTTGCCAGAAAGTTACACACTGGAGTGTTCTTCCTGTTGCTGAATGCTTGCCGAGCTGTGCCAGGTTCATGGAAGCTGTTGGCTGATATGCTGAACTCAAATGATCTCACTGCATTTAGAACAGCATTGCATGCTGCTTGGTGTTACGGTCTACTTGTTCTGCATACTTCTGGTGGATGTTCATTCCATGCACATTAATGTCTCTATCAATATGTCATTTAATATATTTCACCCCACAGTTGTGCACATTCAATATGAATGCCATTTTTCCACAAAAATCACTTAGAGTCATAGAGGTTAAAAATCGCACAACACCAGGTTATAGTCCAACAGGTTTAATTGGAAGCATACTAGCTTTCGGAGCGACGCTCCTTCCTCAGGATAGTGGAGGGCTCGATCGTAACACAGAATTTATAGCAAAAATTTGCAGTGTGATGTAACTGAAATTGCACATTGAAAAATTGATTGTCTGTTAAGCCTTTCATCTGTTAGAATACAGTGATCGTTTCACTTCTTTCATGTGTAAATCACAAAACCCTTTTTTTTTAAAGTTGCATTCTCTGGTTAGCTGTTAACAATGGTGATCCGAATCAGTCATAGAGGTGTACAGCACAAACAGATCCTTCAGTCCAACTTGTCCATGCCGATCAGATATCCCAATCTACTCTAGTCCCACTTGCCAGAACCTGGCCCATATCCCTCCAAACCCCTTCCTATTCACATACTCATCCAGATGCCTCTTAAATGTTGGAATTATACCAGTCTCCACCACTTCCTCTGGCAGCTCACTTCATAAATGCACCACCCTCTGCATGAAAATGCTGCCCCTTAGGTCCCTTTTATATCTTTCCCTTCTCACTCTGAACCTATGCCCTCTAGTTCTGGACTCCCCCAACCCACGGAAAAGACATTGTCTATTTATCCTATCCATGCCCCTCATGATTTTATAAACCTCTATAAGGTCACTGCTCAGCCTCTGACACTCCAGGAAAAGCAGCCACAGCCTGTTCAGTCTCTCCCTATTGCTCAAGTCCTCCAACCTTGGCAACATGCTTGTAAATCTTTTCTGAACCCTTTTGAATTTCACAACATCCTTCGATAAGAAGGAGACCAGAATTGCTCGCAATATTCCAAAAGTGGCCTAATCAACGTCCTGCACAGCCACAACATGACCTCCCAACTCCTGTACTCAATACTCTGACCAATAAAGGAAAGCATACCAAACTCCTCCTTCATTATCCTATCCACCTGCAACTCTACTTTCAATGAAGTATGAATCTGCACTCCAAGGTCTCTTTGCTCAGCAACCCATTAAATTTCTTAAAAAGGGGGGAACAAATGTTACTTTTCCTGATCACAGTCCTTAATTTGCTTCACTTTCACATCAATAACAGTGAGTCAATACCAAATTTAACATTGTTCCATTGTATTCCCAGCTTGATAACCCAGATGAGCAGGCAGCTCAAATCAGACGGGAGCTGGATGGGCGTCTTCAGATGGCAGATCAAATAGCAAGGGTGAGTAAGAAGACTCTGTTTTCTTATATTTGCTCCTTTTATGTTTTCTGTTTTGAAATAATAAGCAATTTCATTTTCATCAAGTTGAATTTTTATGAAACACTGTAGCTTCAGAGAATCTTGATCTATTCAAATAAATGGAAATTGTCTCTGTTGATTTCTGCAAAGCAGAAAAGTTAAACGCTGTGACTTTGCCACTGATAATTATCCTGAGCAAATAATTGACTCTACTTCAAGTTGTATCACTTAGTAGACCTCACCAACTACACTGGCAACAATTATTTCTTAAGTGATTTTCTGATGACTGCACTGCAAATGTAACAATGCTTCGGAGATATCTAGGAGAAATATATACATGCATTATATAATCTGACAGTTAAAACGAACATTGAAATCCTTTCTCCTTTTTCCTGTTTCAGCACAATTTCAAACCCAAGCAAAAATGGTTTCTGCCCAATAAGAATAAAAACAAATGTTTCCCTCAAAATTGACATTAAAATTCACTTTTAACAGTGCAATCTAACGTTTCCACCCTGTTGACATAAAGATAATAATAACTTGTTGTCGTGCTGTTCTAATTTGGTATAAAGGTACGTGTGATGTACTGTTTCCCCAAAGCATGCAATGAAATAAAACCTAGTATTGCTTCAGATGAAAGTAAGTGATTCAGTCCAGGAAACTTGCCATCCACCCTGTACATCATGGCATTTTCCACCATCAAAAATATTTTGAACTGAAAATAAAATCACTTGAATGTGTATATAGGGCAGAAAGTGAGCAGTTTTGGCCCTCTTATTTAAGGAAAGATATCATTTCATTGGAGGCAGTTCAGAGAAGGTTCACTAGATGGAGGGATTGTCTTATGAGCAAAGGTTTGGACTCATTGGGGTTTACAAGAGTGATCGCATTGAAATGTGTATGATTCTTAAGGAGTTTGACAGGGTAAATACTGAGGAGATGTTTCCCTTTAAGGAATGGTCTTGGACCAGAGGACAGCCTCAGCATACAGAGGCACCAACTTAAGACTGAGATGAGGAGGAATGTCTTCTCTGAGGGTTTTGGGTCTTCGGAACTCCTTGTGACAGAGCTATAGGGTTAATCATTAGGGAAATCAAGGATTACAGGGAAAAGACAGGAAAGTGGATGTAAGGAATGTCAGACCAGCCATGATCCTACTAAATGGCAGAGCAGGTTTGAGGGACCAAATGGCTTACTCCTGTCATTATTTCTTATGGTCCTAAAGTAATCTTGGGTGAGATAATATTGATAAATTGCTCTAATATTATCTTAAGTCATCTTCATGCCACTAACTTGTAACATAATCAACCTATCCTTTATTCTTCTCTGTTACTCTACATTGTGCATGATCTTACTTGAAGAAGCTTTTGATGACTGAAGTTCTAATGAAATTATACTGCATGTTAATTATAAACCAGGACCTGGTCAAGTAGTGGAACACCACAGTGCAGCATCACAGCCAGGCCATCGCTGACAAGGCATTCTGTTCTTATAGAGTCATGCAGCATGTAAACGGACCCTTCGGTCCAACTCATCCATGCCAACCAGGTTATCCAAATTAAACCAGGCACATTTGCCTGCACTTGGCCCACATCCCTCTAAACCTTTCCCATTCAAGTATTTATTCAAACGTCCTTCAAACGTTGTAACTGTACCTGCATCTACCACTTTCTCTGACAGTTTATTCCATATTGGTACTACCCTCTTGTGAAAAAGTTACTGCTCAGGTCCCTTTTAAATCTTTCTCCTCTCATCTTAAAATTATGGCCTTTAGTTTTGAAGTCCCCTATCCGAAAGAAAAGACCTTTGCTATTTACCTTATCTCTGCCTCTTGTGATTTTATAAATCTCAATAAGGTCTCCCCTTAACCTCCTTCACTCCAGTGAAAAACTCCCAGCCTATCCAGCCTCTCCTCATAATCTTCTAGCCCCAGTTACATTTTTGTAAATCTTTTCTACACACTATCTAATTTAATAATGTCCTTCCTATAGCAGAGTGACTAGAAAAGCACTTAATACTTCAAAAATGGCTTCACCAACGATACAGCTCATACAGCCACAACGTGATGTCCCAACTCCTAGACTCAATGCTCTCTGTCCAGTGGAGGAAAGCATATCAAACACCTTCTTCTCTTCCCTATCTACCTGTGACACAACTTTCAAGGAACTATGTTCCCAAACCCCTAAATCTCTCTGTTTGACTATTAAATCTAAGTCTGGCCCTTGTTCATTTTATCAAAATGGCAACACCTCACATTTATCTAAATTAAACTCCATCTGCCATTCCTCAGCCCATTGACCCAACTGATCAAGATCTCATTGTACTCTTAGCTAACCTTCTTCACTGTCCACTATATCACCAATTTTGGTGTCATCTTCAAAATTATTAACCATGCTTCCTTTATTTTCATTCAAACTGTTTATATCAATGATGAACAACAGTGGACCTTTCATCGATCCCTGTGGAATACCGCAACTCACAGGCATCCAATCCAAAACAAAACTCTCCACCCAACTCTCTGGTCCCCTATCATCAATATAGTTTTGTATCCAATTGGCAAGCTCTCCCTGAACGCAATGTGATCTAACTTTACTAATCAGTCTACCATGAGGAACCTTGTCAAAGGTCTTGCAAAGTCCATGAAGACACCATCTTCTGTTCTGCCCTCATCTATCTTCTTGGTCCTGTCCTCAAAGACAACATCAATCAAGTTTGTGAGACACTATTTCCCATGCACAAACCTATGCTGACTATCCCTAATCAGTCCTTGCCTCTCCAAATGCATGTAAAACCTGTCTCTCAGAAGCCCATCCAACAATGTACCCACCCCTGATGTCGGACTCACAGGTCTCTTGTTCCTAGGTTCTCCTTGCAGCATTTTTTAAATAAAGGCCCAACATTAGCCACCGTCCAGTCATCCTTTACAAGAATGACTATTTATGACAAATAAATTGATTCTAGTTACAGGTGTAAACAGCTATAAATTATTAACATGTAACTTGATGGGTTAAAATTCTAACCCCCTCATAAACGTAACTTCGCCCAGACACAGACAGAAACAGCCAAACCCAAAAAAAGACATCGGTATTCATTTGAACACTCCCTGTGGCCAATTCATTAATTGCCCTTTACATGGGCAAAATGCAGATCCCAAGTACATCCTTGCCAAATTTGCTCCCATTTCATTGACATCAGAGCACTGAATGCAGAACAATTACCCTGTATACTTCTCCACATGGAAGTCCTGCTATACTGCTGGCAAAGTTGGAAAAGTAGAACAAGTTTTAAGAAAATCCTGGCCTATGTTCCTCCACATTATTTTTGTTTGTTCTAATTTTTTGAAAGAGTAACATGCTAATGGAGCAAACATTAAATGGCATAGGAGACGAAAATTCGGGTCTTTCGCACCTTTAAAATGTGACAATCTGTATATTGTGTTTTGACATTATAGGTAATACTTAATGACATCTGTTTAGCCAATGTGGAGGGCATTTGAGGGTATCAAGGGAGATGGTAAGAACCCCATCACCATCCTGCCTTCAGCATAATTGGATTCATGGCAGGAAGCCCTTTGAATGGCCTTCCCACCCAGCACCAGTTGAAGTGATTAAGTGAAGATTTTTAATGCCTATTTAAGGGTCCATCTTGCTGCCGCTAGCATTAATGCAAAGAGCATGACATGGAAATTCTGCTTATTGTCTCTCAGTGGTAGCCCTCCTTCAAATACACAGTGCCTGATTTGGGGACCTAGCATCAAGAAGTAATGCTGAAAGCTGCCATCCTGTGTACTTGCTGCGATCCCCTACACTCTCCCATTACACCCTACCCTGCAATTCTCCTCTTATGACTTATTTGGCATGGGTCACTCTGTAGTCCAGGGCCTCTAATGTGAGTATTTCCATTAGCCGTCACCACTGGAGGCAGGACTGAGTAAATGCTTTGCTGGTCTCTGTCTGTTGGTGAGTCTTTCCAGCCTGAGTGCTTGATCCTGTTAAAGGCACATCATTACCCTCTGAAAAGTGAGGACTGATGCTGGAGATCAGAGTCAAAAAGTATGGTGCTGGAAAAGCAAAGCAGGTCAGGCAGCATCCGGGGGCAGGACAGTAGATGTTTTGGGCATAAGTCTTCATCAGGAATGTGGTGGGGGGGGGCCCCAAGAGGGCTTGGAATATAAATTGGAGGGGGTGGGACTGGTGGCAAGGCAGCTTAGAAGACGATACGTAGATGAAGATGATGATGATAGGTCAGAGTAGAGGGTAGAGTGGATAGGTGGGAAGGAAGATGGACAGGTAGGACAGTTCAAGCCGGCGGTGCTCAGTTGGTGGGTTGGATCTGGGATAAAGTAGGGCGAGGGGAGATGAGGAAACTGGTGACATTGACATCGATGCCATGTAGTTGAAGGGTCCCAAAGTGGAAGATGAGGTGTCCTTCCTCGAGGTGTCAGGTGGCTTGGATTTGGCGGTGGAGAAAGCCCAGGACTTATATGCCCTTGGTGGAGTGGGAGGGGAAGTTGAAGTGGTCAGCCACATTGCAGTGGGGTTGTGGCGTGCATGTGTCCCGGAGATGTTCCCTGAACCATTCTGCAAGTTAGGGAGACAGGATGCCAACATGTGGAACAGTTCAGGGAACATCTCCGGGACACACTCACCCAACAACCCCACCGTCCTGTGGGTGACCACTTCAACTCCCCCTCCCACTCCGCCAAGGACATGCAAGTCCTGGGCCTCATTCACTGCGAAATCCTAGCCACCCGACGCCTGGAGAAAGAACACCTCGTCTTCTGCCTTGGGACCCTCCAACCACACTGCATTAACATTGATTTCACCAGTTTCCTCATTTCCCCTCTCCCCACTTTATCCCAGATCCAACTCTCCAACTCTACACTGCCCTCTTGATCTGTCCTACCTGTTCATCTTCCTTCCCACCTATCTGCTCCACTCTCTGCTTCGACTTATCTCCATCAACCCCCACCTGCTTCTATCACCTTCCAAGCTACCTTGCCTCCAGTCCCACTCCCCCCTCCCATTTATCTCTCAGCCCCCTTAGGCCCCCTGCATTCCTGAAGGGTCGACTCCCCTGCTCCTCAGATGCTGCCTGACCTTCTGTGCTTTTCCAGCACTACACTTTTTGACTCTGGCATGTAATATTGCATGATTTCACAAGAGGACATAAGGCAGTTCTCATGGCACCTCTAGGACTGGATGCCATGACCCCTCCTCTGCCTGCATAAAATTCTCCATTGAACATAATAGTGAAAAATTTAGACATGCATATACACATACATTATGGCATTTGCTAAATCATTGCAGACTGCATTCAATCAGCCTAAACTTGCAAAATTCAAAGTAAATGTCTATTGTTAAGTGGACACTTTCTGAAAAAACCTGAATGCAATAATGTCTACACTAACAGCCAATTCTAGATTATCAAATGAGCTCATAACCTAACTTATTTATTCTTCCAACAAACAAATGTATTAATATGTAAAGACATGTCCTCCACATATGAAAAGAATAAGTCTTGTAGACATTTTGAATTACTTGGAAGCTGAAAGCCGATTGATTCCTCTTGTTTTCTCCATTGTAGTATGTCTCATATCTGATACTTGTATGCTGTATTGAACCTACAGCATTATTGAAGCCCAACTTAATGTCAAATACTTTATATGCACAACACTATGCAATCACACCTACAGAAGCACTTTGGGCAGGTAAATTGCAGGAAGGACCAAAGAGCCCACAAAAATTGGACAACAATCAATCTGGGGTTGAAATTTCATGTCAGTTGTTCCCACTCCATTTTGCTGCTGGAAAAATTGTTTTACCAGACAATGTGGTCTGACAGTTATTTGTGATTTCCAGGAATATGTTTTCTTTAAAAACACTGTTCTAAATGTGAACAATGTACATGTACAATGTTTGCAATTTCTTTTTTATTTGACATATATTTTGGAAAGCCAATATTATTACGATTCATGTTTCTTCACAGTCTACCTAGTAAGTACCAAAAGAACTTTTCTCTCATTTATAAGTTCAGTCCTTTCCCTCCCCAAATGTGGCTATTCCTCTATAATTGGCTTAAATGCTTTCACAATGATAGGATACCACTCAAAAAGCCGTTTGGTGGGTGGTGTTGAGCTTCTGAAGTGTTTTTGGAGTTCCACCAGCTGGACAAGTGGGAGTATTCCATTACAATCCTCACTTATGCTTTGGGGAGTCATGAGGCGAGTTACTCACTACAGAATTCCCAGTCTCTGACCTGTTCTTCCAGCCACAGTAATACACATATATACGTGTGTGTGTGTGTGTGTGTGTGTGTGTGTGTCTCTGTCTCTAGTACAGTTTCTGCATAAACCTCAGAATGTGGATCGTGAGAGATTCAGAAAAGGGCCATTGAATGACATGGGACAATAGTTAAATTTTCTTTTGTTGGGAATGGTCATTGCCTGGCACCAGAGTGACACAAAGGTCACTTACCACTGATCAGCCTAATCCTGAATTATGTCAAGATCTTTCTGTATATTGGCATTAAGTAAATGGGGATTTGCTTTGCATACTCTCTTTTCAGCACGTCTGACATACTAATTTTAGACATGAGGCCATGTAATGGTTTTATGATTATACTAGCTGCGCTAACACAATTTTAATTTTAGAGTGGTGCTGGAAATTCTTGATGAAGGGCTTTTGCCCGAAATGTTGATTTTCCTGTTCCTTGGATGCTGCCTGACCTGCTGTGCCTTTCCAGCACTACTCTAATCTCCAGCATCTGCAGTACCCACCTCCACCTACACTTTTAATTTAATCTAGTGTTTTAAACTTTATACACAACAATTTTCATTGAATCATGCGACATCAATGTTCAACTTAAAAGTTTAAAAAGGCTAATCTGTAATGAAAATGGACAATGATATCATTGGTGCTGAGTTGCCTCTTCTCGGGAAGGTTTGTGAATGTGGTATACAATGGGAAGGTAACATGGACAGTAGAGATTACTTTAAAATGACAAAATTAGTGTGATATGTTTATAATTTGGAAGTTTAGTCCATGATTTATAGAGGTAATTTTTGTGAAGAATGACAATTATTCCATGCAAAGTCAATACTTCCCTCTTTTGAGTCATAGAGTTGTACAAAATGGAAACAGACCCTTCAGTCCAGCTTGTCCATATATCCCAACTTAATCTAGTCCCACTTGCCAGCACTTGGCCCATATCCCTCTCAACTCTTCCGATCATATACCGATCTAGATGCCTTTTAAATGCTGTAATTGTACAGCACTTTCTCTGACAACTCTTTCCATACATGCACCACCCTCTGCGAGAAACCCCTTAGTTGCCCCTTAGATCCCTTTTATTTCTTTCCCCTTTCACCCTGAACTTATGCCCTCTTGTTCTGGATTCCCACTCTAGGGAAAAGACCTTGTCAATTTATCCAATCCATGCCCCTCGTGATTTTATAAACCTCTATAAAGTTACCCCTCAGCCTCCAACACTCCAGGGAAAACAACCCCAGCCTATTCATCTTCTCCCTATAGCTCAAATCCTCCAACCCTGGCAACATCCTTGTAAATCTTTTCAGAGCCCTTTCAAGATTCACAACATCCTTCCAATAGGAAGGAGACCAGAATTGCATGCAATATTCCAACAGTGGCTGAACCCGATGACCTGTACACATGCAACATGACGTCCCAATTCCTGCACTCAATACTCTGACCAATAAAGAAAAGCACACCAAACTGTTTCTTCACTATCCTATCTACCTGCAACTCTACTTTCAATGAACTATGAACCTACACTCCAAGGACTCTTTGTTCAGCAACACGCCCCAAGATCTTACCATTAAGTGTATAAGTCCTGCTAAGATTTGCTTTTCCAAAACGCAGCACCTAGCAATCATCTAAATTAAACTCCATCTGCCATTCCTCAGCCCACTGACCCATATAATTAAGATCCCATTGTAATCTGACGTAATCTTCTTCGATGACCACTACACCTCCAATTTTGGTGTCATCTGCAAACTTACTAACTGAACCTCTTATGCTCGCATCCAAATCATTTATGTAAATGGCAAAATGTAGAGGACCCAGCACCGATCCTTGTGGCACTCCACTGGTCACAGGCCTCCAGTCTCATAAACAACCCTCCACCACCACCTTCTGTCTTCTACCTTTGAGCCAGTTCTATATCCAAATGGCTAGGTCTCCCTGTATTCCATGAGATCTAACCTTGCTGATCAGTCTCCCACGAGGAACCTTATCGAACGCCCGAATGAAGTCCATATAGATCATGTCTACCACTCTGCCCTCATCAATCCTCTTTGTTACTTCTTCAAAAAACTCAATCAAGTTTGTGAGACATAATTTCCCACTCACAAAGCCTTGCTGAATATCCCTAATCAGTCCTTGCCAAACACATGTAGATCCTGATCCTCAGGGTTCCCTCCAACAACTTTCCCACCACCGATGTCAGGCTCACTGGTTTATAGTTCCCTGGCTTTTCCTTGCCCCTTTCTTAAATAGTGGCACCACGTTAGGCAACCTCGTGTCTTCTGTCACCTCACCTGTGACTATCGATGATCCAGATGTCTCAGCAAGAGGCCCAGCAATCACTTCTCTAGCTTCCCGCAGAGTTCTAGGGTACACCTGATCAGGTCCTGTGGATTTATCCACTTCTATGCATTTCAAAGTCACCTAGCTTAATGCAGGATATTGCATAACATTTTTGCCATTATTTCCTAGGAACGCAAGTTTCTAAAATTTGTTTCAAAAGAAATGGAGAACATGTTTATTGAGGAGCTTAAGTCATCTGTAAATCTATTGATGGCAAATCTGGAGAGTATGCCTGTTTCGAAAGGAGGCTCGGAATTCAAGCTTCAGAAGCTGAAACGCAGTCATAATACCTCTATCATTGACATGGGCGAGGAAAATGAAAACCAGCTCTCCAAATCTGATGTTGTGCTGTCTTTTACACTTGAGGTGAGAAGGTAGCAAGTATGAGTTTTGTATTGTAAGCTGTAAAATTACAATAATATAATTCGCCAAATACGTTTTCTTGCTTTTCCCATTTTGCGATATCGTTTGAGCCTAATTTAGGTCTGCCATAGAATAGCTGACTGGTTTATGTCAGGCCTTTGGCTGAGAAATTAAAATTGTTTTTAACCTTCTTTGATTCTTTCCTGGGATGTAGATATTGCTGGCAAAGCCAGCTTTTTTTTTAATCTATTGTTTAATAGCCATTGAACTGAGTGGCTATTGTGAAGGTATTTCAGAAAGCAATTAAGAGTCAACAATGTTGTGTATATAAACCAGATCAACAAGGTACAGCAGATTTCCTTCTCTAATCGTCTCACAGTCTCTCTTACTGAGACTAATTCCAAATTTTATTAATTGAATTGAGGTTCCCTAGCTGCTGTGTTGTGATTGAACCTGTATCCCCAGTATTTATCCTGGGCCTTTGGATTGCTTGTTCAGTGGCATTACCACAATGCCACCATCTCCTTTTCCAGAGTCCTTTTGTACACAGAAACTACAGTTCCATCTCCAACCTTCCTTTCCTCTCCAAAGACCTCAAATGTGTTGTTACCTCTCAAATCTGTGCAAGTATTTTCACTAGATTTCTCAGTCACTTGTTGAGACCGAGGTTGGTGGATGAACTGTTTCCTTTTCAAGTTTCAATCCTCCAGCTGCTGCAACAAGTTTTAAAATGCAACCGGGTTGAGAATATAGCCAATTATATCATTGAACTCATGAAAAACAAAGCATAAGTCACCACCTGACGCTTGGAGGAAGAATGCCTCTTCCACTTCCGAACACCTCAACCCCATGGCATCAATGTAGACTTCACCAGTTTCCTCATTTTCCCTTCCCCACCTCACCCCAGTTTCAAGCTTCCAGCTCAGCACTGTCCCCATGACCTGTCCTACCTGCCTGTCTTCCTTTCCACCTATCCACTCCACCCTCCTCTCTGACCTATCACCTTCATCCCCACCCCCATTCACCTATTGTACTCTATGCTACTTTCTCCCCACCCCCACCCCTCCCCCCCCTCTCATTTATCTCTCCACCCTGGAGGCTCCCTGACTCTATTCCTGATGAAGAGCTTTTGCCTGAAACATCGATTTTCCTACTCCTCGGATACTGCCTGAACTGCTGTGCTTTTCCAGCACCATTCTAATCTAGACTGTATTTTGTTTGGATGTCTACAGATTACAATGACTTAAAAAATTGAAGTTACAATATTAAATTTGTTTTGTTTTATAGGTCGTAATCATGGAAGTTCAAGGTCTAAAGTCTTTAGCACCAAATCGCATTGTGTATTGTACAATGGAAGTGGAAGGAGGAGAGAAACTGCAAACTGATCAGGCTGAAGCTTCTAAACCAACGTGAGTGACTTTGTAATATTCTTTCACATGTGTTGCTAGCTTTTCTTCCAGTTATGTTCTGTATGCCTTCTCCAGACTGAGATTTGATTTTTTATGTTTGGGAAGTTCAGAAATATACATGGGCATTCTGTGAAAGATTAATGATTTCTATTGATACTGTGGCTCTGTCATATACATTATGCAAAACTTATGTGCTGTTTCTGTTTCTTTTGTTTTTGAAGAGATGACTAACATAGTAGACAGGAATTTCTACAAAGCATTTGATAAAGATAGTAGTCTGTTAGCACAGCCTGTGAAATTGAAATAGTTATTGAATTGGTTAAGAAATTGACTAAGCAGTAGGATACGATGAATCGGGAGAATGACAGGTCCTGCGATTAGCGGGAGTGAATGGGGATATGATCTGGGATACTAGGATCTGTGTTGGACCTTCAATTATATCCCGTGTTTTATTAATGACAGGTCTTGTATTAGAAAGTTACATTTTCAAACATGTTGATGACACTCTGATAGACAGCATTGTAAGCAGTGCGCATGAAAAATAATATTCCAGATATTAATAGATTAATAGATATTAATAGGGGAAGACGATGCCTCGTGGTATTATCACTGGACGGTTAATGCAGAGACCTAGATAATGTTCTAGGGACCTAGTTTCAAATCCTGCTATGGCAGATGGTAGAATTTGCATTCAATAAGAATCTGGAATTAAGAGGCTTATGATGAGCATTGTCAATTGTCAGAAAAACCCATCTGGTTCACTTATGTCGTTTGGGGAAGGAAAATGCTATCCTTACCTGGTCTGGCCTACATGTGACTCCAGGCACACAGCAATGTGTGGTTGACTCTCAAGTGCCCTCGAGGCAATTCAGGATGGACAATAAATACTGGCCTAGTCAGCGACACCTACATCCTGTGAATGAATAAAAAGATTTAGTGAAGAAACAAATCTGGCAAATGGATTTCAATGTAAGCAAATGTAAGGTCACCACTTTACATTTAGAAAGTACAGAACAGGGTCATTTCTCAATGTGGAAGTGCTAGATACAGAGGATATCTGTGTACCTAGATCATTACAATGTTATGAACAGATAGAAAATAATCAAAAAATGTTATAGAATTTTGACCCTTATATGTTCTTGTATTTTATTTATAAATTATGTCCACGTATACCAAACTCTAGTTTGGCCATGACTAAAAAACTATGAACTGTTCTGGGAACCACACCTCAGGAAGGATTTACAGGGCCCCAGATTTACAAACGTCTGACTTACAAACACTCATATTTATGCAAGAGTGTTTTAAGATTAATTTTAAAGATCCGGCATACAAACCATTCCTTTACTTAACAAAAAGCTTCTTTATGTTGTCCAGCATTATGACTAGATTAGCTTCCCTACAGTGTGGAAACAGTCCCTTCGGCCCAACAAGTCCACACCGACCCTCCAAGAGTAACCCACCCAGGCCCATTTCCCTTGAATGCATCTAACACTATGGGCAATTTTAGCATGGCCAATTCACCTGACCTGTACATCTTTAGACTAAGGGAGGAAACCAGAGCACCTAGAGGAAACCCACACAGACACAGGGAGGCTGGAATTGAACCTGGGTCCCTGGTGCTGTGAGGCAGCAGTGCTAACCACTGAGCCACCATTCTGTGTTGCAAATAGACTCAAGAACTGAAGCCTTTCACAACCTGGGGATGTGTGTATTGGCCTTGGAAAGAATTCAGTGTTGATTAGCACTGGCTTCTAAAAGTTAAAATACGAGGAGAGATTAGACAAACTAGAATTTGTAGAGATTAGACAAACTAGAATTTGTATTTTCTGGAATCTAGAAAAGTAAGTGGTGATATGGTCAAAATTTTCAATCTGTTTAGAGGATTTGATCAAGTAGATGAGAGAATGAAAACAAAAAGTGTTATAGAAACTTAAGTCGGGCAGCATCCACAGAGAGAGAAAGAAAATAAGAGCTAAATCTTCCTTATTTTTTGGAAAAGAGTCAGTTATGTTGACTATTTTCATGTGTGTTATTTGCCACAAGATCGAGTGAGATCTCTCACTGTATCTTAGCAAACTTCCCATCCAATTCTAGCCCCATCTTACCAAGTATTGCTCTGGGAACAATGTGTCTCTCAGTGGATATCTGTTGAAAGATTAATATCCTTGGTACCTGTGCCATTTTAAAATTGGCATTGCCCGTCACTGACAACTGAATGGCACAGCAGACTCAAAGCCATGCTATGTATTGCACATAGCTGGCATGAATGAGACTACTTTGCATATATAACCTTATTCTCTCACCTTAGTCACTGTTTAACCAACAGGCTACACAGTTTACTTGTCCTTTGCTACTTTCCATCTAAACACCCTCTGTAAGTCACTGCCATTCTATCTCCAATCTCCATTGGCGACCCAAATTTGATCATTGTCAACTAGGAATATCACATATTGGCAAACAGTTAGACAATTCCAAACATGAGTTGTTGTTTATAGCCAGAGAAAGTATAAAGAAATGAAAGCTATACATGCTGCAGTTCACCCCCATGATGGAAACCAAGTGCGGATATATGACTAATGATGACTTAATATTCCATTATGATCTGCTGTACCCACCTGTTGGAAGCAGGTGTCCTTTTAGGTTCTGTCTGGCTTGTGGCACCTGAGGCCAGCTGAGCTGTGTCATGTACATGGACAGCTTCCTACTCCCCAGTGCATTCGTCTTCCTCCTTGGACGATTACTCCCTTTTCTACAGTTCTTCAGCATCCAGAACATCACTTCATTGCCTTCTCCAATTGTACAAAGCACAGCATGCTGGGATTATGTAGCACGCACTATCCTGGCTACACTGCCCCAGCATCTTCCACCAACCCTCTCCACCCTCCCCCAAGCATTAGAACTTCACCTTCAGCAGCCTACTGTCTGCTCTAGATCTAGATCAGGTCAGTTGTCACAGCATGTGCACCATCTTGTGGAAGTGCTACACAGGCTGATTGTCCAATGCATTACATCAAAAAGGGAGTACCTGCTGTACTCTGAGTCCCTTTCCCTCCCATTCTCACATCAATCATCCAGATTGTGCCTGCATTTCATGCACCAAAGCACTCATGAGATGGTGCAAATGCCTTCATCAGTATTTGAATACTAAGCGTGTTCATTCACCACACATTGAAAATGTTTGAAGATGTGAATGGAGTTTAAAATGTAGCTGCAGTTCGCAAACTTGTTTCTTTGTCTTCTCCACTTCAGTGCACTGGCATCCATAGAACCTTGATCTGTGCTTTTGTCCATTAAACTGACATAGACTTTGCTTACCCTTAGTGTTTTTCCAGCCCTTTTACCATTGTAGTTAGTACCCAATCTCTCAACATCCTGGTCATTACAATTGACCAAAAAATGAACTGGACCAGCTATATAAATACTGCGGCTAGAAGACCAGGTTAAAACAAGTGTTTTCAACCACTGTGCCTTAGCAACATGAGAAGTGTGCTGCAAAATTCTCAGGAAGCAGCGCCACTTCACGTAGTTTTGTGTTACCATACATGAACAAAGATTTGGCACCGTGCATGTGTGAACATTTGGCCACTAATTATGCAGCACGTGCACAGGCCCAAGCATTTGGTCTGAGCACAGGCGATGATTGATTATCATATCTCTGGGATGAGAAGAACTGTGTATGTGTGGTAAAGAGGCACACAGTTGTTAAATGATGGTTGAACTAGCCAGCCTGCCTGAACATATCTCTACATTAGCATTGATTTTAATGTGAATGTTTTTAGATTTTTATTTATTTAAGCTGCTGATCTAAGTCTTAGAATAGATTCTCAGCCGAAAAGGAGAAGTTGTTGTATGCTTGTTTTATGCATTCTGTTGCGAACCTGTCTAGTAAGAGTGTAATCATCGTATATAAAAGGAAATGTGTCAATTATGAGTAATCATTTCAACAAAAAAAAATGGATGTGTCATAGAGTTGTTTGTGTCATTGCAGTGTTCCTTGATACTGGACAGGCTGGGAACCACTAGATAGATACTCTAGATACTCGCTAGAAATTCTGCAGCGAGTAACTTACCTCCTGTACCCCAATGCCTGCCACCATCCATGAGGCACGAGTTAAGAGTGTGATTGAACACTCTCCACTTGTTTGGATGAGTGCAATGCGAACAACACCCAAGAAATGTAATACTACCTCGGACAAAATCGTCTGCTTGATTGGTATCTCACTTTGAACATTCGCTCCCTTTTCCACTAATGTACAGTGGCAGCAATGTATAACATCTGAAAAGTGCAACACAAAATTCACCAGGCTCCTTTGACAGCATCTTCCAAAGTCAAATTTAGAAGACCCTAAAGTTAGAGGTCTTCTAACTCGACCACTTCGAAGAGTAAGACAAGTCAAAGTTAGAAGTTCCTTCTAAGCCACACTTCATTTTGACTTGGAACTTGTCAAATACCCTGTCTTTGTGTATTACTCTTGGAGCTTCCGTCCCAAAATCACTGTGAGTGTCACTGCACGACATGGACTGCAATGGTTCATGTCTCACACAGGCCCTCGGTCTGCCCCTTTCTAATCATTTTGTCATATTTGCCTGCTGCCTTTCACCTACAGGTCTTAATGTTAGTGAGGATGTCAGACTCAGACCAGTCATTCTCAAGAGTTCAAGAGATCTGGAGTTCTGAGATCTGGAGTTCTGAGAAATGGAAGCAAATGTGTTCTTCCAGGAGAGGCAGAAAAAAAAATCTTCCCACAGTTTCTGAGCTGTGAGACCCAAAATATTGAGATAGAAGCCTCTGCATGGAGTTTTATATCTATCTGCAAGCTCTGAAGTCAATGTCTGAGAGTATGGGTGGAAGAAAGATGTGACCATTGAATTTTCGTGCCCTCATTTGTAATGATGTCAGAGAAGCTATTCCTTTGTAGGAATCAGTAGCACCTTAAAGCCTGTGCCAAAGTGGGCCTGGTACCAGTCAATGCCTCCTCCTTCTCTATAGAATTATACTTGGTGTACAAGGTGTAGCAGGGGATAGATTATGTCGTACTCTGCACACAGACTTTTAGCTCCTGGGTTCAGGAAGTAGATAGCTGCCTGTCAGGGCTTTATTCTCATCACAGCCAATAAATCAATCAACCAAATAATGAGATTGGACATGGATCCAGTGGTTAGTGAAATGGGCAGTGGATGAAGGTAACTTGAATTCGATTGCTCGGTATCCATTGCTCAGTATAGCAACACCTACCAGATCTTTTGTTTTTTCTTTGGTCCAGCAAGTTAGTTTCAGCACATATGAAATGGTAGTGATAACAGGCAGAAGTACCAGAAATCCAATGAGCAATGATTGACTACCAGGGCACAGTTTGATACCCAAGGAAAATCAAGTTTATTTCAACTTCTTACAAGAACTTGTTGATTTCTAGGAAAACATACCCTCATTCAGCATATCCTTACAATTCAGGGAGGTTGATTTTTTTTTAAATGAGTTTGGGTCCGTTACCCTTCAAGGTTCACTGGCATCAGTGATTTCCATAAGCTGTCTGAGATCTTAATTTTATGGAAATTGTCTCACTCAGCCCTCTATCTGCTTATATTTGCATAACTCAGGGAGTTAAAAATAACATTTCCCTTCAATCTGAACAGGATTTCACATTTTCTGTAAGTAAGGCTTTTCCATCTATTTTGAGGAGAATATTAAATATACAATGCAGAATATGGTTCATGTTGCTTTATTACACAGCAAGGTGAAATGTATGGAGCAATAGGTTAAGATCAGAGTTGCCTCATTCAAACAGTACACCTTACACTGGAGTATTGCTGCTGTCATTGATTTTAAATAGCTTCCTGTAGCCACATCATACATTGTTAAACAAGGTAAAATAGACTGTAATGTAGTAGACAGCAAATATTCGAATTCATTAGAAAGAAAAAAATGTCATTTGCTCTTTGAGGTGAACCATGTTACCTTTTCATCATCATAGTACATTGTCTGTTCCCAGTTCGTTATTTCCTGTTTGGTAACCATGTTTATTCCAATGAAAAATAACAGTATATATACTGTGACCTTGATGGCTCATGACACGTACAAAAGCATGTTAATGTCTGCAACATCATTACTGTACATTGCCTGATGATATTTGATTTTGGTAGCTGAGAAATAGGGAATACTGTGTAAATATGTACCAGGGCTGATTTCGTAGTCATTGAATTGTCACAACATTCAAGTGTAAAGTGGGTGGATTAAGGTATATTAACAGTGTGAGCTTTCAACCACACATTGAATATCTTATTAGAAATTTCCCAGAGGTTAATGTGATCACATTTTTATCATTGTGGTGAATACTTCTTGTGTTTTTTGTTAAAAACAGTATGCAACTAATTACTGCATCACATTTCCAGACAAAAAGATAAACACATTCTCAGTGTTCAGAAAGTATTAACAAAGGTTGTTACTTTGCCAGCATGCTGGAAAGTAGGGTGAGTCACTTCTATTGTTAATAGAACAACCTTATTATTAATGGTTCCACTTTTACATTTGTGCTATGTGCCAAAAGAACAGTTCTCAAGGCCATGGTCTTGAATACAACCCACTACTGCCCTCGCTGTTTTCTGTGTAATGTTACAGCAGAAGGTTTGGTTAAAAATGAAAAGCTAAAATATCAATACAATCAATATTATATACTTCCAATAAGCTGTATTGTGAGAGTCTTATTTCGGAAAGTTATTGATAAAGAAATGTAGTGCTCTTGAGGTAGTTGGATAGATATTTTTGCCACAGAGAGGAGGTGTACTAAACGTTCCTGGGATGCTGGAACTGTCTTGTGAAGAGAGATTGAGAAAAGTAGGCCTGTATTCTCTGGAGTTGCAAAATACTTTAGTGATAGACAGGATATGTGCAAGTAAGGTGATTTCCCTGAATGGGCAGTGTTGAACCTGGGGACACTATTGAAAATAAAGGGGATGCACTTCGGCCAGAGATGAGGAGAAATTACTCAGAGGGTTGTGAACCTTTGGAATTCTCTACTACATAGAGCTGTGGACATTCATTCTTTGAGTGTGTTTAAGGTGTAGATTTCTGATTGTGAAGGGTGTTCAGAGTTATGGATATGAGGTAAGTAAAATTCATTAAAGTGTTCAATCAACCATGATCATATTGAAGGGCAGGATAGGCTCAATGAGCTGAATGGCCTACTCCTGTTCCTTTGTTCCTTACGAATAAATTAATATGTAGGTGTTAGATATTTTACCTTCTTAATTGTAAATCTTTTCTTTACTTTTTTCAGTCTTTGGTCTGGATTTTCCTCAGTTATCCCATTCCAAATACGGCTCAGTCCAAGAACCAGCACCGAAACAATGGGCCAAGTTGCCACCACCATATTATTGTATGGTTCTGTGAAATCTGGCAGGATAATATCTTAACTAGCAGTAATAATTGCCCCAAGCCCAATTTTTCTCTCTTTTCTTTTCAGACCATTGCTAGCCATCTCTTAACAATGTAAATATTAGCTGTTCTGTGAGCAATTTGTAATTCATGGTCAATTTCTTTCCCATCCACACCAACAAATGGCATTTTCTCAAATTTCTTGTAGACTCAGAATATTGCCAAGAGTTGACCTAAATTTTGGAAATACTGAGGTCAGAAAAGAATCCTCATCTCCCTCCAATTGCCCTTAAAGTTTACCTTGGCCAAACTCTTAAAATAATTATTGTAACCTTTACAGCTGTGTGGCTCTTTAATGTTTCTTCCCATTTCTTCAGGGGCAGCTGCAGCATCAACCTGAACTTACCAGTCAAGATAACTGGGAGAGTCCTATTGGCTAGCTAGGATCATGACAAAGTTAGGACAGCACTAAGACCTTTCCGTGATGCAATCAAGATGATGAAAACAACTCCAGCAATTGTTTGGCACCCAACTGACAATGCTGGGAGCAGAAGTCAGAGGCTAATTGAAAATTGGACCTCGTGCCTGACAGCATAATTCCAACAATCTGCAGGATCTCACTTGTCACTGGAGAGGCAGTGGCCTGGTGGTAATGCCACTGGACTAGTAATTCAGAATCCCAGGCTACTACTCTGAGGACATGGGTTTGAATCCTACTGTGGGATCCCATTAGGCAACACGGTGGCTCAGTGATTAGCACTACTGCCTCACAGCACATCACAGGAAGCTGAGTCCAATTCCACCCATGAGCAACTGTCTGTGTGGAGTTTGCGTATTCTCTCTGTGTCAGTGTGGGTTTCCTCCAGGTGCTCCCATTTCCTTCAACAATCTAAAGATGTGCAAGTTAGAGGGATTGGCAATGGGAAATTGCCAATAGTGTTCAGAAGTTAGGTGGGTTAGCCATGAGAATTGCAAGAATGGGGTGGGTCTGGGTGGGATGTTCATTGGCGGGTCGGTGTGGACTTGATGGGCAGAATGGGCTGCTTCTTTGACAAATGGAGAAACTTAAATTCAAAAGAAACTAGAATAAACAGCTAATCTAATGGCAGTCATGTCGAATGCCTTAAGATTTGTCTAGTTTTGCCTACAAAATTGATATGGGCTATATGTGACTCCAAACCCACAACAGTAGGATTGACTCTCGAGTGCCCCGGTCACCTGACCACTGATAAAATGGAAGTCCAAGGAATTGTATCTAGGAATATAGATGGCAGTGGTTTTCATCACTTCTGACACTGTGAAGAAAAAATACAAAACAAATAAACTGCTATGTCCTTCACATCCCTGATGCTTTCCTGTGAGGAAAGTAATAGACCCTTTGCCCTGGCAAGCAAAGCATTAGAGATATGTTTGGTTGATCTATGCACTGAGTATTGACTGATGTTTTAAACACACCTGTGGTGTCTGGGAAGGAGCCAGACACACACGCAAGTGATCTTTACTGGCACAGGCAATGCTGACCCGGTGGTTAGAATTGCATGTAGGTCAAATCACACAGTTGTCTTCAAGCAGGATGTACAGTATACACAATTAGCTTCCGTTTCAAAGAATCAGATATCCACCTGAGCTCATTTCCAAGAAATGTACAGTCTTTTTCTGATGCATTCTGATTATGTTTGCAAAATAAAAATTGAGCGGAACTACAGCAAATCTCCATTTGATTTTTCATTTTCAATGTACCTTATCATGTCAATGAGTTATAGAGTTGTACAGCACAGAAACAGATCCTTTGGTCCAACTCATCCATTCTGATTATATATCTTAAATTGATCTAGCCCCATTGACCAGCATTTGGCTGATATTCCTCTAAGCCCTTCCTATTTATGTACTGATGCAGATGCTTTGTAAATATTGTGATTGTACCAGTCCCCACCACTTCTTGTTCCTACACACACCGAGGAGAAAGGAACTATGACTCTGAGTTTTACAAGATGACTTTCAGCTCTCAATGTGCACAATCCTTTCCAATTTCCCTTTCTTTCAAGCTGGGCTTCAACGGCACCCATTTGAGGAGTCTCCTTTCCTCCCCAGGAAACTCTAAGTATCTTGGGCCATAGGTGAGACTTCTTCAAAACAGCTGAGATTATTTTATTTGTTGACAGGCTGTGGGTATTGCTAGCTAGACCAACATTTATTGGCCATTAAGCAGTTACGTCATCCATAGAGGAAGTGATGAGGCTGGTACAATTATAACGTTTAAAGGCATTTGGATGGATATATGAATAGGAAGGGTTTTGAGGGATATGGGCCAACTGCTGGCAAATGGGACGAGATTTATTTAGACTATCTGGTCAGCATGGACAAGTTGGACTGAAGGGTCTGCTTCCATGCTGTACGTCTCTATGACTGTATAACTCCATATTACTATGGGTCTGTAGTCACATGTAGGCCAGACCAGGTAAAGATGACAGACTTCTTTCCCTGAAGAGCATAAGTGAACCAGATGCATTTTTTAAATGACATTATGGATCACCATTTACTTCTCCAGAATTTTGTTTTTGTATTCAGATTTTACCATCTTGCTATGGTAAGATTCAAACCCATTTCACCAGAGCATTAGCCTGTGCCTCTAGGTTACCCATCCAATGATATTACCAGCATCTCCTCCATTACACCAGAGGTTAATCAGCCGTCATATTAAAATCATGTCCTTCGTGACTTCCTATCTCCGATCTCTGGAATATCTTCCAGAACAATAATTCTCCAAGAACTCTTTCAGCCCCAAGATTGCCTTCTAATGTGACCCCCCCCACCCCACCCCACCCCACCCCACCCCACCCGACACTCCCAACCTCCTTTGCCCCACTACTGGAAGTCGAACTCTTCATGAATATAAGTTTCTAACTCTGGAATTCCCTTCAGAAAGAATATGGAGTGGAAATTTGTGCCCTCCCTTTGTTTAGTTTGATGATGTGAGTTCTCTTCAGCAAATAAGATAGCGGTGAGGAGGTTGTCCCACTTCCTTCCCACGACTGCTCCAATTAAGGCAGTAGCAGGCAGGCCCATAGAGAGTTTTCTCATGCTTCTGTCAATTAAGGCCCTTGGAATGGTCAAATAATGTTCATATCTGGTATAAGGTAGATAGGATAGTGAAGAAGGCATTTGGTATACTTTCCTTTATTGGTCAGAGTATTGAGTACAGGGGTTGGGAGGTCATGTTGCGGCTGTACAGAACATTGGTTAGGCCACCGTTTGAATATTGCATGCAATTCTGGTCTCCTTCCTATCGGAAAGATGTTGTGAAACTTGAAAGGGTTCAGAAAAGATTTACAAAGATGTTGCCAGGGTTGGAGGATCTGAGCTACAGGGAGAAGCTGAAGAGGCTGGGACTGTTTTTCCTGGAGTGTCAGAGGCTGAGGGGTGACCTTGTAGAGGTTTACAAAATTATGAGGGGCATGGATAGGATAAATAGGCAAAGTCTTTTCCCTGGAGTCGGGGAGTCCAGAACTAGAGGGCATAGGTTTAGGATGAGAGGGGAAAGATATAAAAGACACCTAAGGGGCAACGTTTTCATGCAGAGGGTGGCACGTGTATGGAATGAGCTGCCAGAGGAAGTGGTGGAGGCTGGTACAATTGCAATATTTAAGAGACATCTGGATGGGTATATGAATAGGAAGGGTTTGGAGGGAAATGGGCCAGGTGCTGGCAGGTGGAACTAGATTGGGTTGGGATATCTGGTCGGCATGGACGGGTTGGACTGAAAGGTCTGTTTCCATGCTGTACATCTCTATGACTCTATAACCCTTGATGAGTCAGAGGCTTGTATAGATCTCCTTACAGGCTCCTGTGTAACAGGAGTTCCCTTATCCAAACATTGGACCCAACATCAGCAGGCAGACCACCTCTCCATGACAGCCAAATTCGCTCTAATTTTCTTTCCTACGTCTGAGGTCCTTGTGATGCAGCAATGCAAAATTCAATACATCGACAGGGTTACTGGTGTCAGACAGTGTGGCTGTCTCTGGGCCTGATCAGGCTTCAACATAAGTGTTCAACACCAACAAGCCAGACTGTGTAAGACTGAGACTTCCCACGAACTGATCAACATGGAGAGCCTTTGCCCCGGCATTAAGAAATGCCTTGGTAATTACAGAATCACAGAAGTGTTATGGCACAGAAGGAGGCCGTTTCGTCCATCATGCTTGCACTAACTCATCAACTGAGCATTATTACCTTGTGCCAATCTCTAGCTTTTCCCATATCATTGCACCTTATTTTTATCCATATAATCATGCAATGCACTTTTGAATGCCTCAATTAAATCTGCCTTCACTAAATATTCAGGCAGTGTATTCCATACCCTAATGAATCAGAGTGAAAATGTCTTTCTTCACTTTTTTTTGCAGATCACTTTAAATCAATGCCTTCTTTTTTTTTCCTTTTTCCTAAAATGTTCTATCCAGCTCATTCATGATTTTGAAGCCTCTTCGTCTATCCTCATAACTAATGTTCTTCATCCCTGGAACCATTCTTCTGAACTGTCTGTGCACTCTCTCCAAGATGTTCATATCATTAATACAGTATGTACACAGAACTTCAGCTGAGGTCTAACAAGTGTCTTATACAGCATCATTTCCTTGCTGTCATACTTGATGCCCGTATTAATAAAACTCAGGAGCGCTACTTACTGCTTTTTCAACCTGTCTTGCGAATTTCTATGAACTGTGCGCATATGCGCCTAGGTCTCTCTGCTCCCGCAACCTTCCCCTCCCACCCCCCCACAATTATTTTATCTTTTATTTCAATATCTTTCCGACCACAATGCATCACCTTGTACCTCTCTACATTGAACCTCAACTGTCACCTATCTGCAAACTCCATCAACTTGTCTCTGTCCTTCTGGAGTGTACACTAGCCTCCTCACCATTTACAGTTCTTCCTAGTTTTGTGTCATCTGCAAATTTTGATATTGCCCCCTGCACACCAAGATCTAGATAATTAATGCAAATGAGGAAAGGCAAGGGTCTCAACAGCAAACCTTGGGAAACTCCACTACAAACCTTTCATCAGCCCAGCAAATATTCATTGACTACTATTCTGTTTCCTATCCTTCAGATAATTTTGTATTCATGTTGCTATTGGCCCTTTTAATCCATGGCTTTTATAGTGTTCTTTACAAGCCTGTTGTGTGGCACTGTCTTAAAACTGCAAAAAGTTCATGTACACCACACCAGTAGTATAACCCTCTTTGAACCTTTTTGTTAACTCTTCAGAAACCTCCAGCAGGTTAGTTAAAAATGACTTCCTCTTCAGAACTCCATGCTGACTTCCTAATCAACCTTTTCCCATGTGACTACTGTTTCTATCCCAAACCATGGTCTTGAAAAGCTTTCCACCACAGAAGTTAAACTGACTGGTCTGTAATTCCTAAGTTTATTCTTACAATCTTCCTTGAACGAGGCCATAATATTTGCAATTTTCCAGTCTTCTGTCAGCTTGCCCTAATCTAGGGAAGACTGAAGGATTGTGGCCAGTACCCCTGCAATTTCTACTCCTTTTTACTTCAAAGTCCTTGAATGCATCTTACTTGATCCCGGTGC
Organism: Chiloscyllium punctatum; assembly: GCF_047496795.1. Lineage (NCBI taxonomy): Eukaryota > Metazoa > Chordata > Chondrichthyes > Orectolobiformes > Hemiscylliidae > Chiloscyllium > Chiloscyllium punctatum. Next base: position 41,260,352 of record NC_092750.1, on the reverse strand, counting down.
CAACAGTCTATCAAACACTTCTGCCCAATGAATTTTGAACCCTTAACACGATGGAGTTCCTTTCTCTGTCACCACGGCCTGGGTAACTTCTCTCTCTGGTTGTTAAGGGGTCAAGTAACAGAAGTTTGGTGAGGGGACCCTGATGGATTGATTGCAGGAACCTCAGTCTATGCAATTCTCCAAAAGGTTTAAAATGCTTTCTGCCAGTTTGGATGAAGGAGGATTGCACTTATCATGGCATCATGGTACAGGAAGCCATTCAACTAGGAGGAGCTAGAGGGAACGTCGTGGTAATAGGAACAGTATAATGAGGAAGAGTAGACAATTCTGTGCAACCAAGAGCACGAATTCAGAAGACTATATTGCTTGCCCAGTGCCAGCATTTGGGATATCCGCTCAGGCTGGACAGGAATTTGGAATGGGACTAGGAGGCTTCTATTGGTGTGCTTCATCTATTTTCCAGTGACATAGACTTGTCAAGTAAAGAGTATCAGCTTAGACAATATGTACAGCTGGCACAAAATGAAAATCAGAACTGCAAAGATTATCATCTGTGCATTAGTACCAAAGCCATGTAATAACTAGCAGACTACGCATAAGGTTAGAGAGATGAATATGTGGCTTAAGGAACTGGTATTGGTTAAGTAAGTACTAATTTGTGGAGTATTGGCATCAGTGCTGGGAAAATTAGAGGCTGAAGTGTTGGGAGGGTCTGCACCTCAACTGTGCTGGGACTGGTATGTTAGAGAACTGTATAACTAGGGAACTGGAAAGTGCCTGAAACATAGAAAAAAAGGATGAACTATCAAGCTCGAGTAAAGATAATAAAAATGGTAGAATTAAGGCATGAGGGCAATACAGAAATATGGGAAATGATGATCAGGGAATTGCAGGAAGGAACAGATTTTTTGTTAAAATGTTTACTTTGGCAGGGAGAATGAAAAAGCAGAATATTACTTAAATGGAGAACAACTGCAAAGTTCAGAGTTGCAGATGGTTCTAGGACTTCCCGTGCATGAATCACAAAATGTAAGAACAACGGTAAGCAATTAAGAAATCTAATAGCATGTTATCTTTTATTATGAGAGGCATTGGAACATAAAAGTAATGATATCTTTCAGTTATGTGGGGTATTGGTGAGACCACACCTTGAATACTATTTGCAATTTTGCTCTTATTGTTTAAGTAAGCAGATAAACACATTGGAGATGATTCAGGGGAGGTTTACTAGATTGATACCTGGAATGAGTGGGTTGTCTTATGAGGAAAGGTTAAACAGACTGGACTTGTTTCCACTTGAGCTTAGAAGTGTAAAGGATGACTTGACTGAAGTGAATAGAATCCTGAACAGTCTTGACAAGATGAATGTGAAAAAGATGTTTCCTCTTGTGGGTGAGACCAAAACCAGAGGGCGCTGTATATAATATATATATATATATATATATATATATAAAAGTGCCCTTCCATGACACAGATGAAAAGGTTTTAATCTCTCAGACAGCTGTGCAATTTTGGAACTCTGCCTCAGACGGCAGGGGGTCATTGAAGAAAGACAGAACATCTTAGGATTTTATAGGGTCAAGAACTGTACCCACAGGTCTCCTCACAATCTCCATAATAATATCTAAACTACTGTTGTAAATTTATCCTAATTGTTTCACACAATAAACTACATCTTGTTTCAGACAAGAGCCTCTTTTTCATTAATATTCACTGGTGATTTCCCTCTATCATTGTAAACTAACTAGGCTCATCAAGGAAAGAGGATGGTGGCAGCAAACTGCACCAACCACAAGCTGGTAGAAGTTGACATTGCAGCTCTACAATACTTGACAGGAGGGCAATTGGAACCACGTTGAGGGACTGGTGGTTTATTTCTGTGGATTAACATTTGAAGATGCATTGACTGGCCTTGACCACACTTCAGGACATCAAATTATTTCTTGCCCTACATCCATCTACTCAGGACTAGACTGGTTGCATTAACAGCAATGGCTCATTGCTCCCATTGTCTTCTCAGTGTGTATTGGATGGCGTCTTGACCCTCTGTGGGAGGGGGCCTCTCTCTACCTCTTGCACAAAGGTCTCAAGTGCAGCATCAGAGAACCACTTCCTACCCTCTCTTGTTTTTGTTCCACTGAGTACAAACTCCCCAGGCACTTCAAGCAGGTGCAGGCTGGCTTTTAAATATGGCAAGCTTGCTTTAGGTGGTAGTGGCCTTCCACTAATAGGGGTATGCAACCATTCAGGAGACTACTTAATGTCAGGCTATCTGGTTGCTATAGTGGGCAGTGCAAACTTTGCCTGCTGTCTGCATTGCACTGAATAGACTATGTTAACTAGAAATTGGATCGCTCGGACTGTTATTGGAACTTGTCAATATCTTCCTTCTCCGTCTTGACACTGGTCAAACAGTTTCTCAACTTTGTATTTTAAATATTAATATTTACTCAGAGTGATTAGAAAATGAAACTTTCTACTAATCAACATAGTTGAGGTATATAATGCAGATGTATCAAAGGAATAGCTAGAATAATACATGAGAAAAATGATTAGAAAGATCTATCGATGAGACAAGATAAAGTAGAATAGGTAACGTTCAATTACTGATACAGAACTACATGGGCAATAGTCCTGTACATATTGAAAGTACTATGTTAAACTGCAGTTTTTAAAATTATCATCTATTTAATGATCAATCTTGGGCAATAATCTTTTATCTGGAAAGAATTTTTTAAAAGTGAGCAGTTACTGTGAAAGTGGCCTGATAGATCACAGAAACCATGATTTTGTCACTCAGGAATTAGCTTTTTTTTGGTGAGAGCTGGAAATGAAAGGTTTGGAACTCCACAAAGTCTGCAATTGCAGTGAAATTCTTTAGAACTTGTCAAACCAGTACCATTTACACCAATGATTGCCTTCATTCATAGTTAGTTTGTTACAAAGCAGAAACGGTAGTTTGTTATTCATGATAAGCAACGCAACAACTTGATCTTCAGGTAATGTTGCATTTCCAAGTGCAAGACATTATGTTATGAGTCATTAAAAAAAGTGACAAGAAGTAGAAAATGGCTTTGATGCTGCAAGAACTATGAGATTCAGTGGCAGTTCATTCCCTTATTGTAATATGCTGTTTAGGGCCAAACAGATTTAATCAAACATTGTCATTGATAAGGTAATTATTTCTTGTAGTTTGAGTGTACTGTAAAAATGTCACTTTGCATTTAGATCACTTATATTAAACACCAATATTCTATGATAATACCCTGCATGAATCAGTTGAGTTATATCCCTTAATATTTTCAGTGGTAATGATATTGTTTTGAAACCTGAAAAGGTTCAGAAAATATTTATAAGGATGTTGTCAGGACTGAAGGATTTGAGGAATAGGGAAACGCTGAACAGGCTAAAGCTAGTTTCCCTGGAGCTTTTGAGGCTGAGAGGTGACCTTATAGAGGGGCATGAGAGTGTATAGATCATGAGGGGCATGGATAAGGTGAGGTGGGGACTTTCAAAACTAGAAGGTATGGGTTTAAGGTGAGTGAGGAAAGATTTAAAAGGAACCTAAGGGTTCCTGCAGAGCTGCCAGAGGACCAAGTGAAAGCTGGTACAGTTCCAACATTTAAAAGGTATCTGGATGGGTGTACGAATAGGAAAGCTTTAGAGGGATATGGAGAGTGAGGGAAAGTGAGGACTGCAGACGCTGGAGAGAGAAAGTCAAAGTATGGCGTTGGATCAGCACAGCAGGTCAGGCAGCATCAGTGGAGCAGGAGAGTCGACATTTCAAACAATAGTCAACCAATTTAAAAATACAGAGGTATGGCATTGAGGGTGAGTTGGAGGTTTGGATTAGGCATTGGCTGGCTGGAAGGAGACAGAGGGTAGTAGTTGATGGTAAAGGTTCATCTTGGAGTGCAGTTACTAGCGGTGTTCCGCAAGGATCTGTTTTGGGACCATTGCTGTTTGTCATTTTTATAAATGACCTGGAGGAGGGGCTCGAAGGTTGGGTGAGCAAGTTTGCGGATGATACGAAAGTCGGTGGAGTGGTGGACAGTGAGGAAGGATGTGTCAGGTTACAGTGGGATATAGATAAGCTGCAGAGCTGGGCAGAAAGGTGGCAAATGGAGTTCAATGTGGGTAAGTGTGAAGTGATTCACTTTGGTAAGAGTTAAAAAAAAGATGGGGTACTGGGCTAATGGTCAGATACTTGGTAGTGTGGATGAGCAGAGGGATCTTGGTGTCCATGTACACAGATCTTTGAAAGTTGCCACCCAGGTAAATAGTACGGTGAAGAAGGCATATGGCGTACTGGCTTTTATTGGTAGAGGAATTGAGTTCCGGAGTCCTGAGGTCATGTTGCAGTTGTATAAGACTCTAGTGCGGCCGCATCTGGAGTATTTTGTGCAGTTTTGGTCGCCATACTATAGGAAGGATGTGGAGGCACCGGAACGGGTGCAGAGGAAGTTTACCAGGATGTTGCCTGTTATGGTAGGAAGATCGTATGAGGAAAGGCTGAGGCACTTGGGGCTGTTTTCATTGGAGAAAAGAAGGTTTAGGGGTGACTTGATAGAGATGTACAAGATGATTAGGGGTTTAGATAGGGTTGACCATGAGAACCTTTTTCCGCGTATGGAGTCAGCTATTACGAGGGGGCATAGCTTTAAATTAAGGGGTGGTAGGTATAGGACAGATGTTAGGGGTAGATTCTTTACTCAGCGAGTTGTGAGTTCATGGAATGCCCTGCCAGTAGCAGTGGTGGAATCTCCCTCTTTATGGGCATTTAAATGGGCATTGGATAGGCATATGGAGGATAATGGGCTAGTGTAGGTTAGGTGGGCTTGGATCGGTGCAACATCGAGGGCCAAAGGGCCTGTACTGCGCTGTATTTTTCTATGTTCTATGTTCTAACGCAGTCATTGTTCCCAACCCTGCACCACCGGTTCTACCTTTTACCGAAAATCCACAAACCTGACTACCTGGTCGACCTATTGTCTCCGCCTGCTCCTGCTTCACCGAACTTATCCCCTCATAGCTCGACACTGTCCTAACCTCCTTGATCCAGGAAATCCCCACATACATTTGGGACACCACTCACAGCCTCCACCTCCTCCATGACTTTCATTTCCCTAGCCCCCAACACCTCATCTTTACCATGGACATTCAGTCCCTTTATACATCCATCTGCCATGACAAAGGCCTCCAAGCCCTCTGTTTCTTCTTCTCCTACTGACCCAACCAGTACCCTTACACCAATGCTCATTGGATTGGCGGAACTGGTCCTCACCCTCAACAACCTCTTCTTCGAATTGTACCACTTCCTTCAGACCAGAGGGGTAGCCATGGACACCTGCATGGGTCCTAGCTATGCCTGCCTGTTCATCGGATATGTGGAACACTCCATCTTCTTCAGTTACACTGCACTATCCCCCACTTCTTCCTCTTCCACATCGATGACTGTATCAGCGCCACTCATGCTCCCACTAGGTGGTTGAACAGTTCATCAGTTTCACTAACATCTTCCACCTTGACCTTGAGTTCACCTGGACCATCTCGGATGCCTCCCTCCCTTTTCTGAGCCTCTCCGGCAACCAATTCAACATGGATAACTACCTGGATTGCACCTCCTCCCACTGCTCCCCTGTAAAAATATGATCCCTTACTCCCAATTCCACAAACTCTGCTGTATCCACTCTCAGTAGGACCAATTCCACTCCAGGACATCCCAGATGGCCTCCTATTTCCAGGACCAGAATTTCCCTGCCACGTGATCAACAATGCCCTCCAGTGCATCTCCTCCACTTCCCGCACCTCTGCCCTCGAACCCCACCCCTCCAGCTGCAATATGGACACAACCCTCCCTGTGGTCCTCACCTTTCACCCCACTAATCTCAGGATACAGTGCATCATCCCCCGCCACCTACATCAGACCCCACCATCAGAGACATATTTCTTTCCCTACCTCTATCAGCATTCTGCAGAGAACACTCCCTCTGTGACTCCCTCATTAGGTCCATGCCCCCCCCCCCTCCCACCAACCCATCCTCCACACCCAGCACCTTCTCTTGCCAGTACAAGAGGTGTAAAACCTGCACCTATGCCTGCCCCCTCATCTCTGTCAAAATCCCCAAAGGATCCTTCCACATCCTGCAGAGATTTTCCTGCACATCCACCCGCCTCATCTACAGTATCTGTTGCTCTCAATGTGGTCTCCGCTACATCGGGGCGACAGACCACCAACAAGCGCAGCATTTTGGGGAACATCTCTGGGTCACATGCACCCAACAATCCCACTGCCCTGTGGCCAATGACTTCAATTCCCTCTCCCATTCCACCAAGGACATGCAAGTCCTGGGCCTTCTCCACTGGCCAATCCAAGCCACCGGATGACTGGAGGAAGAACGCCTCATCTTCCACCTTGGGATCCTTCAACCACATGGCATCAATGTTAATTTCACTAGTTTCCAAATCCCTCCCCCCGCAACTCATCCCAGATCCAACCCATTACTTAGCACTGCCCTCTTGACCTGTCCTACCTGTCCATCTTCCTTCCCACCTATCCACTCCACCCTCTCCATTGAACTATCACAATCTCCCCCACTTGTATCCACCTATCACCTTCCCAGCTCCTTCACCCCCCATAGCTCCACCCTTCATCCTCCTATTTAACTCTCAGCCCCCTCCCCCTGCATATTCCTGATGAAGAGCTTATGCTCGATACAGTACCTTCTACCAGTAAAAAAGGGACAAGAAGGAGGAGAGAGGTGCTTACATATTGGATGAATGTGAGATTGGCTCCAAGGTAGCAGTTTCATCTTTATTTCTTTATTCAAGTAGTCTGTGCTGCTGGATTGACTATTACCCTCTCCACTTTTGTATGGAATCAGATCTGCAAGAAGCATTTTTTTTAATGCCGAAATACCCAATAATTGAAGCCAGGTGAGAGAGCTACTTTCGAGCCCAAGGCTCCCATAAAGACTGTCTGAACATTCACAAGAGCCACACTGACTGGATTTAGAAGCTCAGGTGTAATTACAGATGTCACAGGAGATTAAAAAAAACTGTGGTCCTAATAAATAGTCTTTCCGTTACAGGTTGTGGACTTTTCAACAATCAATACTTGACCCGCATGGTACTGCATACAATACTAAAGTAAAGAGATCATCCTTTTTAGATTTTAATATTCTCCTTTTATGAGATTTAATGGAAACACCTGTAGAAAAATATTACATGCATGGCAATACTGTACAGTTGTGTTTGAGAAGGTGTCTGAGTATGTATGAGTTATGCGAAAGAAAACCACAGGAAACTATTGATAATATTGATCGTGTTTTCCGGGTCCTTAAGGGGGAGGGGGAGCAGCCTGAAGTCGTGGTCCATATTGGCACCAATGACATAGGTAGGAGGAGTGCTGAGGATGTTAGACAGGCTTTTAGGGAGCTAGGTTGGAAGCTCAGAGTTAGAACGAACAGAGTTGTTGTCTCTGGTTTGTTACCCGTGCCACGTGATAGAGAGTCGAGGAATAGGGAGAGAGAAGAGTTAAATGCGTGGCTACAGGGATGGTGCAGGAGGGAGGGATTTCGGTACTTGGATAACTGGGGTTCTTTCTGGGGAAGGTGGGACCTCTATAAACAGGATGGTCTGCACCTGAACCTGAGGGGCACCAGTATCCTTGGGGGGAGGTTTGCTAGTGCTCTGGGGGGGGGTTTAAACTAACTCTGCAGGGGCATGGGAACCCAGACTGTAGCTGTAGGGTGCAGGACCTGGAGTGTAGGGAGGTTAGGAATATGGCATCAATCTTAAAGGAGGGTGCCTGTAAACAGAAGAGTGGCTTGAAGTGTGTATACTTTAATGCCAGAAGTATACGAAATAAGGTAGGTGAACTCGCAGCGTGGGTTGGTACCTGGGACTTCGATGTTGTGGCTATTACGGAGACGTGGCTAGATCAGGGACAGGATTGGCTGTTGCAGGTTCCAGGGTTTAAATGTTTTAGTAGGGTCAGAGGTGGGGGCAAAAGAGGGGGGGGTGTGGCTTTGCTTGTCAAAGATAGTATTACAGCGGTGGAAAGGAAGATGGACGAAGATTTGCCATCTGAGGTAGTTTGGGTTGAGGTTAGGAATAGGAGAGGTGAGGTCACCCAGTTAGGAGTCTTTTACAGGCCTCCTAATAGTCCTAGAATCGTTGAAGAAAGGATTGCGAAGATGATTCAGGAGAAGAGTGACAGTAATAGGGTGATTGTTATGGGAGACTTTAACTTTCCTGATATTGATTGGGAAAGCTATAGCTCAAGTTCGTTAGATGGGTCAGTGTTTGTGCAATGTGTGCAGGAGAGTTTCCTGACACAATATGTAGATAAGCCAACAAGAGGTGAGGCCATACTGGATTTGGTTCTGGGTAACGAACCAGGCCAGGTATTAGAACTAGGGGTAGGTGAGCACTTTGGGGACAGTGACCACAATTCGGTGATTTTTACTCTAGTGATGGAGAGGGATAAGTGTGTACTACAGGGCAAGAGTTATAGCTGGGGGCAGGGAAATTATGATGCGTTGAGGCATGACTTAGGATGTGTGGATTGGAAAAGTAGATTCCAAGGCAAGAGCGTAATTGATATGTGGAACTTGTTCAAGGAGCAACTATTGAGTGTCGTTGATAAGTACGTACCTATCAGGCAGGGAGGAAAGGGTCGTGTGAGGGAGCCGTGGTTTAATAAGGAGTTGGAATCCCTTGTTAAATGGAAGAGGGCGGCCTTTGTAAAGATGAGGCGTGAAGGTTCAATAGGGGCAATTGAGAGTTATAAGGTAGCCCGGAAGGACCTGAAGAGAGAGCTAAGAGCAGCAAGGAGGGGACATGAAAGGTGCTTAGTTGGTAGGATTAGGGAAAACCCTAAGGCTTTCTATAGGTATGTTAGGAATAAAAGAATGACTAGGGAAGGAATAGGTCCAATCAAGGATAGTAATGGGAAGTTGCGTGTGGAGGCTGAAGAGATTGGGGAGGCGCTGAATGAATACTTTTCGTCAGTATTCACTCAGGAACAGGACATTGTTGTCGATATGAATACTGAGGCACGAATAAGTAGAATGGATGGCTTTGAGATATGTAGAGAAGAGGTGTTGGAAATTCTGGCAAGGGTGAAAATAGATAAGTCCCCTGGGCCTGATGGCATTTATCCCAGGATTCTCTGGGAAGCAAGGGAGGAGATTGCAGAGCCATTGGCCTTGATTTTTGTGTCCTCTTTGTCGACAGGAGTAGTGCCAGAGGACTGGAGGCTAGCAAACGTGGTTCCCTTGTTCAAGAAGGGGAGTAGGGATAATCCTAGTAACTATAGGCCAGTGAGTCTCACTTCTGTTGTGGGCAAAGTCTTAGAGAGAATTGTAAGGGATAGGATTTATGCACATCTGGATAAGAATGATGTGATCAAGGATAGTCAGCATGGTTTTGTGAAGGGCAGGTCGTGCCTCACAAACCTTATTGAATTCTTTGAGAAGGTGACTAAGGAGGTAGATGAGGGGAAAGCGGTAGATGTGGTATATATGGATTTTAGTAAGGCGTTTGATAAGGTCCCCCATGGTAGGCTACTGCAGAAAATACAGAGATATGGCATTGAGGGTGAGTTGGAGGTTTGGATTAGGAATTGGCTCTCTGGAAGAAGACAGAGGGTAGTAGTTGATGGCAAAGGTTCATCTTGGAGTGCCGTCACTAGCGGTGTTCCGCAAGGATCTGTTTTGGGACCATTGCTGTTTGTCATTTTTATAAATGACCTGGAGGAAGGGTTAGAAGGTTGGGTGAGCAAGTTTGCGGATGATACGAAAGTCGGAGGAGTTGTAGACAGTGAGGAAGGATATGGCAGGTTACAGCGGGATATAGAGAAGCTGCAGGGCTGGGCAGAAAGGTGGCAAATGGAGTTCAATGTAGCTAAGTGTGAAGTGATTCACTTTGGTAAGAGTAATAAAAAGATGGATTACTGTGCTAATGGTAGACTACTTGGTAGTGTGGAAGAGCAGAGGGATCTTGGTGTCCATGTACACAGATCTCTGAAAGTTGCCACCCAGGTAAATAGTGCAGTGAAGAAGGCATATGGCGTACTGGCTTTTATTGGTAGAGGAATTGAGTTCCGGAGTCCTGAGGTCATGCTGCAGTTGTATAAGACTCTGGTGCGGCCGCATCTGGAATATTGTGTGCAGTTTTGGTCGCCATACTATAGGAAGGATGTGGAGGCACTGGAACGGGTGCAGAGGAAGTTTACCAGGATGTTGCCTGGTATGGTAGGAAAATCCTATGAGGAAAGGCTGAGGCACTTGGGGTTGTTTTCATTGGAGAAAAGAAGGTTTAGGGGTGATTTGATAGAGGTGTACAAGATGATTAGGGGGTTAGATAGGGTTGACAGTGAGAACCTTTTTCCACGTATGGAGTCAGCTATTACAAGGGGGCATAGCTTTAAATTAAGGGGGGGTAGATATAGGACTGATGTTAGGGGTAGGTTCTTCACTCAGCGAGTCGTAAGTTCATGGAATGCCCTGCCAGTAGCAGTAGTGGACTCTCCCTCTTTATGGGTATTTAAGCGGGCATTGGATAGGTATATGGAGGATAGTGGGTTAGTGTAGGTTAGGTGGGCTTTGATCGGCGCAACATCGAGGGCTGAAGGGCCTGTACTGCGCTGTATTCTTCTATGTTCTATGTTCTAATAAGGCTTAGCTTCACTTATCCCCATTGATCAACAATTGCTTCCTGAAAAGGATGCAAGGCTATAAAATTGAGACTCTCTCCATACATGTCTACCAGCAGCGAAGTCATATCAATTTTGGAAGTCCCAAGAACACATTGTAACTTTGAATTCTGTCTGCATTTTAGTGTATCCATCAGAAAGTGGAACTTGGATCGTGTACTTGTATTGAAAGAATTTCTGCAAGGAACATTTAGTTTGTTAAGATTTCCAGATGGTTTTGGAAGTATTCCTCTATTCCAGCATCGGCATTTACATAAAGGAAATAAAGAGCAGTGCAGTTGTTTTGTGTGCCTTTTCCAATTAATGTGGTTACAATCAAGTGAGAAGGGCTAAATTGAATCCCCTCGTTTACCACTTCATTTGACCACAACATACATTTTTTTATAATATATTTGCCAATTCAGTGAGTTAAAACTGTATTAAGTGCTGTGACTGTAAAAGTCACGCACAGACAGGATTTCTTGCTTAGTTTTAAAAAGAAGAGTGGTATTTTTGCACTTAACACATGATCTCAGTAAGAAAAATAAAGTGCGACTCTCTCATCATGCATTCAAGATTACGTGTGCACACGCACGCAAGCACATTATAAAGTGGGAGTATAAGTAAAGTGATTTTAAAAGACAACACTCAGACATTTTCATGAATTGATGACTTGGATGACTTTAAACAGAGCTCAATGATTTCTGGATTTGGCATTGAGATAAAGGGTGTTGACTGACAAATTATTTTTTCTTCTGGAGATAGAGTCTGCTGGGTTGATTATTACAACATAACCTCTGGCATGTAAAAGTTCAAAAATTATGTTGAACTCAAGCTTACAGGATTGGAGGGAGAGTCAGAGAGAGCGACACTCAGTATTCTGTTTTTTTTTGTTTTATGACGTGAAGAAAGACATTCTCTCATTCACGAAAGAGAGGGTTAGTTGGCTCATCACATGTCTCCTCTTATCAACTAACATGGTCTTAGCAAGTTCATTCCACATGTAAACATGATTAGATTATACATAGACTAGTTCTTTTCTCAGTTAGAGTCCATTGTCCAAAGTGATTAGGCCTAATGCTTGCTCCCATCATGTTAAGTACACATTTGGCTGTCTGGATGTTTTGTTAATGTGTCAGGAGGTGGGCGGCACGGTGGCACAGTGGTTAGCACTGCTGCCTCACAGCGCCAGAGACCCGGGTTCAATTCCTGCCTCAGGCAACTCTCTGTGTGGAGTTTGCACATTCTCCCCGTGTCTGCGTGGGTTTCCTCCGGGTGCTCCGGTTTCCTCCCACAATCCAAAAATGTGCAGGTTAGATGAATTGGCCATGCTAAATTGCCCGTAGTGTTAGGTGAAGGGGCAAATATAGGGGAATGGGTCTGGGTGGGTTGCGCTTCGGCAGTTCGGTGTGGACTTGTTGGGCCGAAGGGCCTGTTCCCGCACTGTAAGTACTCTAATCTAAGATGATCCATTCACACTCCTCCAAGGGGATTTTCTTGATATGGTTTTCTGGACACAATTGTAATGGTTTTTGGAATTCGTAACATAATGCAAATGTTTGGCTATCTTAGCAGCTAGTATCTTAAAGTCATTTCTGAAGAGAATGTCACTGCTCAGTCTTATTTAAAAATCAACCATTAGTTTTAGCCCAATCAATATATAGAATCAGATTTTCCAGAATTCAGATAGCCAAAGATCAGAAGAATCTGAAGGATGTGCATCAGGACTCTGAGAAGTCCCAGTACGCACTATCTGTATCGTTTCCCAGGAAGTTTAAACTTTGATGAACAATATTACCTGAAATCTGGAACTTTCCGAAAAAGTCTGCAATGCCGAATTACAGTTGAAGATTTCAAAGAGTTAATTGCCTGAATAGTTAGCCAGAATAAATTAGAGGAATTAATTCTTGCTCTAAATCCTCGCTGAAAAAAGTCGCTAATTGCTTTAAATTGGCACCCTAATTATTCACATTGACCACCTTCTCTGAAGCCACATGGACACATGACCATCCCCATGTCACCTCACCCACCCTACCCTGTCACCTTCCCTCACCCACCTGCCACCCCATTCACTCACTTGCTTACCTCATGCCCTGACTCCTCAACTACTATCTGTCACTCTGCACCTCCCCACCCCTCCTCAAATCCACCCACCCAGTACTGCACCTTATCTGAGCCAACTGCAACCTATCTCCTCATCCACTGGCCAGCCTAATCAGTCACTCACATATCTTGCACGTTTCCCATAGTAGCTGTCAAAGTGGCTTTGGCACCTTTATGCTAGTACAGAATGCAGTCGGATCAGGGAAACCCTTCGCGAGTGTCATACTTTGCCCATTTGTTTGGAAATATTGTATAGTCTCAACATAGCAGGTGTTTTCTTGCTGCTTGAAAGCGCTGTCTTCGTGGTGTGGTGCATAGTGGATTGACCACTGTCGTCTTTCCCCCTCATCGTCAGTGTGGACGGAGTATTGAAGTATTAAAGGCAGCTCTCGCTTTAGGCATATCTTTGGCAACAGTTACTCCAGATTGATATCCATAAATTATGCAGCTCTTCCTTGATGCAGCCTGCTAACGTCATTGCTTTTTAAGTCTCAGCCTGTACCTTTTAACACTGCAACAAATGAACTTGCCTTTAAATACTTGCAGCATTTTAAATTGCTATATCTATGCATGGTTCCCACATTCCTAACTGTGTCAGTGACTGACACCAGAATCAAGTTGCACTAGGAAGTTTGTGCACTTAATGCACAAAGCTTGGAAGTTATGAAGCTGCCAAATTTGACTGAGCACAAGTTGCACCTTCCACAAGTACAGACACCTATACAAGCAACATATGATAGAAATCTGCACAACTCGATCATACTTAACAGGTTTGTTGATTTTTCTGAACCTCCCAGCCATGGGAGAAAAAGATCCTAATTCAGTCAATTAGTCTTAACTATGTTTTGTACTTTCTGCTGACCTGGAAACTATCATTAAAATCTAGTTGCTGAACCCTATCACATAAAAAATATAGTTACGGATATCTTCAAGAGTTCAAGCTATACTTGCCTTTGGTGTGATATTTAGAATATTCTTTGTTCCAGTTCACTTCAGACTCCTTTACCTTGTTTACTGGTGCATTGATTTCTGTATCCATGCCAATCCTCCTGTCAAGCTGAACTGGAAAATTTGTTTCCAATTTTTACCTTTTCTACACTTTCAAATGGTCCATCTCCAACTGTTCCCTTTCTTGGCATTCTCAGACTTCATTTCTGGGAATAGACCATCAACAAATATTCACCATAAGCTCACAGACTCCCACAGCTATCTTGAGGAAGGTGGCTCGCCGCTCTGTGCGGCGAGTGTTATAGCCCCCTGGCAATATCCTTCGCCATACCCCCGGAGTCAAGGGAAGCGACCGCTGCCGCGCCCTCCCGCCGCGGCCACACCACGCTTCCTGTGCAGGCACCATTTAATTGATCCAGTTTCTCCATTTCCATCACCTCTCTTGAATGATACAGCCTTCTATATTCGTGCTTCAGATACATCTTTTTTCTTCCAGCAAGGATTCTCTCTGGCATGGTTGGCAGGTCCCTCAACCAGTCCCATTCCATTACCTCACTTCCATTCTCATCCACTCTCCTCATGCTGAAAACCGAGTCAGTGTTGTCACCTCCCAACCCAACGGCTGTACACAATAAAATATGTTCAACCCATTCAACCACCTCCAGCATGACAGAACCACCAGCACAGCACTTATTCTCCTCCTTTTCAGCATTCCAATGAGACTGTTCCTTCGGTGATAACCTGGTCAGCTCCCCAGTTGCCTGACCACACATGGCACCTTTCCATGCAAGTGCAAAAAATATTATGTCTGCCTTCTTATCTTTCCAGATGAAACAGAATTTACTTGCACTAGTTTCAAATTAGTGCACTGTAGTCACTGCTTGCATTGGTGAAACCGAAGAAAGACTAGATGATTTTTCAAATAACCTCCAGTCAGTCTGCAATCATGACACTGAGCTTCCAGTCACATGGCATTTTTAATCCTCTGTCCTTGTCCTATAGTATTGTTTCTGTGAAGCTCAATGCAATCTGGGACTACATATTTCATCTGTCAACTAGGTTCTGCTTAACAATTTTCTATGATAATCTCTGATTCTACTTTGTTCCCCTTCCTCTTTGCTGATTTTGCTTTTACTTCTGTCTTCCCTCTCGCTTGTTTACCTTTCATTTGCTTTCAGATGGCAGTGTTCATCATTCTACCATACATACCCATTTATACACATGTTTTTCTTTGGCATTGTACCTTGGCTTTAGTTGTTTAATTTCTCCTGCCTTCTTACCAATCACAAACATTTCCTTTTGTTATTTGACCAACCCTTCACTGATGTGTGCGCACACGTACACACACGCCTCCAAACATTTAAATTCCTAGTACCATTATTGATATTTCCCCAGTTCATATGAAAAGATAGTTAAATCTGCTTCTCCATCCATATTTGCTGACGTACTGCTGAGTATTTCCAATATTTTCTGTTTTTTTCTAATTTAGTGTAACTTCCTGTTTTAATTCTATATATCTAGAATTGAACCCCAGTGGTTTTTTTTGCATTTTTTCACTTTGTCAACCTGTGTCACTATTTTTAATCATTTGTGTACTTGTATCTTTAAGTCCCTGTGCTCTTCTGATTTATTTGGCCTGTTAATTCCAAGCAGCGGTCCCTATATTCCCGCTTCCAAAATGGTCCATCTCACATTTATCTGCATTGAAATGAATTTCCATTTACATGCTTGTTCTTTATTTGCATACATCTAATGTTGAGGGGCTACCAAATTCCATAGATTTGTTCTTGAAGTGTTCAAATTATAATCGGTGAAATTGTGGCCTCAATGGTATTAGGATGTGCCTAAAACAAACCAGGGGTGCAGGGAGGTTAAAATTCTACTGCTTTCGAGCCAAGTGTAAATATTAACCTGCCCATTTGAGCAGGCAAACAAAACTCTAGTCCCAGGTTTGCAGGGTTCTTTTTCACATCTGATTTCAATAGGACCCCAATCTTTTTTTTTAAATCTAGAGAAGCAATTCCAACTTTTCCGCTGTGCAAAGAAGACCCATGAGCCAGAAGAAACTTGGACAGGTTTAGATTCGTTTTTGGTCAAGAGGGCTAGGAGTGGAATAAATTTGGGACATATTTCTGTCAAAAAGAATGCTAGATCCACACTAAAATGAGAAAAGTGTTGTCGTGATATACTGTGCTTCTTCACTGCAAGATCTGCTTTTTGTGATATTGAAAACCCCTCCATCATTTGAGTACCTGCAGAATGACAAACCATTGTAATTGGAGACTAATGCCATCTAGAGGTATAGTTCATAATGACATACCCAGACATTATTAGCTAATACTTTGAAACGTACAGTTGGACTTCTCCGTAGTTCTGCATCCATTGCCAAGTCACCTAAAAATTTTGGTTGGTGTAGTTCATGCAGTATGATTAATTACATTTCCAAGAATTACCACCTATTAGAATATATAACATTCAAATAAGAGCTGTGCGGCATTTATGCCACAGATGTAAGGTGTTAAATAGATGCTAGAAGCTGTTGACTATATCAGGTATAACAGCTATGGCTCACCTAATCTATTTCAAACAATATTTCAAGGCCTGTTTCTGGCTAAATTGACTGTTTTCAGTCTGGCTATCCTATAGGACTTCAAGCTGAACTTGAAACCCACTTACCTTTCAGCACTGAGTCCTGCTAGTTCCAACCATGTGATATTGTCATTCTGTGACTGTAAGTCTGCAATATTCAACATTATCCTGTTCATTTTGTTTATTAGTGGTACAGAATTGATAGGCCAAAGGTCCTCTTCTGTTCTGTATGACTGTCTCCAGATTCAACTCCTGAAGTGTTCTTCTGGCCAGCTGGATTGCCACTCTACATAAACTTTAGTTCAACTAAATCCCTACTACCTGTTTTGTACTCACTTGTAACCCCTGCGCTTACTGTTTTATATCACCTCTCAGTCTTCTGCAGTTTAAAACTCTTATCTTTGTATTTAAACCTCTTTATGGTCTTGCCTATAATCTCAATACCTTTCTCCAGCCCTACAAATCCAATCTCCTCCAACTTGTCATTTCTCAGACTCTGTTTCTCCTTTCATTTGGTGCTATCATTTATGATCAGGTCATCATCAACTTAGGCCTTGGATTCAATAATTCCTCCTTAAATTCCTCTGTTCCTCCATTCCCCTCCCTTTAAATGATGGAGAATGCTTGTTACCCTTTTATTAACTCATGGGACAAAGGTGTGCTGGCTGGGCTAGTATTTATTGTCTATCCCTAGTTGCCCTTGAGAGGGTGGTTGTGAACTTCCTCCTTAACCACTGTGGAGCATGAGTTGTAGGTTGACCCACATTGTCCTTAGAGACGGTTTTCCTAATAGTATATATTCAAATAGTACTCTATCCTGAGTAAAAGTTGACCGCTATCTTTTGTTCATAAAACCCTTCATTCTTCATATACCTTGTTCTAGTTTTGGCAGTGGAGATAATGGAAACAGTCTAGTAAGCCTTTTTCACAGTTGCCTTTTTCATGTTCAAAACTCAGAAATCCCCGCTGAGAGTGTAGGACAGCCATTCCCTGTTGATTTCAGGACCATGGCCAGCAATCAGAGTCAGTGTCATTGTCAACAATTTCCAGGTCCAAAAACCCAGCCTGAATTTCAACCTCTCGAAACTACTACTCATCTGAAAGTCGGTCCCCTACAACTTGCCTGAAAATTTTGTCTCAAAAACTTGACTTTTATATGTGGTGTCTGGTGGATATAGTTAATGAATTATTAAAGCTGAATGTTGTCAGTTATATGCAGAATATGGGTTCCTTTTGACTTGATTTTAAACTGGGAAAAGTGAGATATCCATTAAATATCATTTAATTCAATATTAAATGTCATAATGAAATATTAAATGAAAACAATGACAACGTTTTGCAGAATACGAAGGAGTATTTTATTCATTTAAAATACTCTCTTTCCAATACTTATTCAACTTGACATTTTGAAAGGCATCCAATTTCAACACTCTGCACTTTCTTTAAGATTCTTGTAACTGGATTATCTCTGGATGTGGGCAATTTCAGCTCCCCCACCCCTACCTCAAGGATATGCACTGAGACTAATTGTGAAATTCCTACTGGCATCAAACTGTCATTAGCTAATTCAGCACTGAAGTGGGAACTAATATTTTGAACTTCTTCAACTTTTGGTTCAGCTACTCGATGGATACATTTGCTAAACCATCAGAGAAGCACGTTGTTTGACCTTAGTAAGAAAGCAAACAATGAAGATGCTGGAAATTTGAAAGAACTTAATGCTGGACTTAGTCACTGGATGATACAGAACTGTGGAGAAAGAGAAACAGAGTTAATGCTTCAAGAAAATAACCTTTCATCAGGATCTTTTAATGTTAATCAAAATCTGACATGATTCTTTATCTTCCACTGTGCACCAACTATGCTGTAGCAGAGTTAAAGCAGTTCAAGTTAATAACGTTGAAGTAGTTATGTCTATGGCTGTTGTGTCAATTTACAGTGTCAGATTATTTGGTGTCCTAATTGAATCACAGAACCCTGCCTTTTACATTTAATGAGGGCCATGTCCATGTGCGGTGAGCTCCTTGGACAGGCTCCAATATCCCAGTGTACTGTCCACGTCCAGAATTTCAAAACCTATTCTTGGAGATTAACATAAGAACCTAACAAATAGGATTCAGACATATTCCATATATCTTCTGCAACCTGCTCCATCATTCAAAAAGATCCTGCTGATCTTTGGCCTCAATTCTATTTTCTCACCCAATTTCTATCTTCGTTAATTTCCTTGGACTCAAAAAAAAATCAAGCCAAGCTTTTATTTGTGTTCAACAGGTGAGCATCCCCAATCTCCAAAATGTTCTGGAGACTTGCAACCCTCTGCATGAAAGGTTTGCTCCTCCTATTCCTAAATGGATGACCCCACTCCCCCCTCAATATGGAGACTGTGGCTCTCGATTCTAGACTGACCAGCTAAGGAAAACAGTCTGTCAACATCTTCACTGTTAAAGCCTCTTGCTGGGTCAAAATGTGGATCTCCATTCTGAGCAACATTGTGAATCTACCTCCAGAAAATCAGCTGTGTGGTTCAAAAAGGCAGATCACTGTCACTTTTTCAAGGGAAAATAGAAATGAGCAATAAATTATGGCCCAACAGCAACACCCATATCCCATGAATAAGTTTTAATAAAATAATTTTAAACATCGTGCCTCCTGTTCTTCTAAGCTTGAGAGACTGTAATCCCCTTTTACTCAATCTGCCTCAATGTCATTTGTCTTTCAAGGTCACAATGATGTTATACAGCATTAGAGGTGCTTAGCAGGGTCCCACTGAGGTGATTGCTAAAGCTAATCTGTGCCTGGAAGGTTCACTACAAACAGCACAAGATACTTCGGATGATTGAGTCTTAGAGAAGCTGCTGGCTCAGAATTTCCTCTCCTTGTGTTTTTTTTATATGCCTCTGAGATGTGCTTGCTTTCAGAGCAAGATGATGCACTTTGTTGATTGCATCAGATGCTGGCTGATCTTCTTTCAAGCCTAGGGTCAATGTTAAAACTCGTAACCGAATCATGTCCTTACAGCATTTCCTTTGACCTCCATAAGATCGTGGTCTGGATTTGAGCTCTCTATATAAAATTTGTTTCAGTGAGTGAATGTTGGGCGTTCTAGTACATGACCATACTTACTCAGCTGTCATGTGTGGAGGCCTGGCAAGCCAGTTTACAACAACCCCTTTGTGGCTGGTATTCTGTCCTGCTATCTGTGTTTCAGAAGCTGCTGAAGACAGCTCTAGTGAAAGTAGTTGAGCTTCTCGGCACGGTACTAGCACACAGTGCAAATCTGACATGACTGGTGCAGAGTGAATAAGGATATTGCTTAATAGAGGAGAAAGTGAGGACTGCAGATGCTGGTGATCAGAGTTAAGAGTGTGGTGCTGGAAAAGCACAGCAGGTCAGACAGCATCCAAGGAGCAGGAGAATCAATGTTTCGGGCATAAGCCCTTCATCAGGAATGAGCACTCCTGATCAAGGGCTTATGCCCAAAATGTCGATTCTCCTGCACCTCAAATGCTGCCTGACCTGCTGTGTTTTTCCAGCACAAGACTCTATTGCTTAATGGACTTTGAGTTTCATCAGCAGATTGATCCTGTTCATTCCCAGACTGATGTTTGAAGTTAGCCCCAGGCTACACTTACTTTGCTAATTCCTACATGAATCTCTTCATCAATACCCATTACTTGAGAGAGAATGTTGCGATAAGTTAACCTATCCACTAGTCGTGGACTTAAACCTTGAGCGCAACATGGGACTTTCATGGAGTAGGCTGATCAATTGTTTCAGGTTTCTTTGCACTGATCGTGAAGCCAAAGTTGTTACACAGATTGGCAAAGAAGCCAATGTGCCTGATCCGACAACTATCATACAGCCTTTGGTAAACACAAAGTCATATAAAGTATTACCTTGAATATGTTAGTCTTTCCCTGGAATCATCTTCAATTGAGCTACTTCCTGCCCATGTCATATCTGATTTCAATTTAATATCATCGTGGAAGACAGCAGAGAGCATCACAGAAAAAAAGTGCTAAAGACGACTGATGTACAGTCCTGCTTAACTCCACTAGTAACTGGCAATGGATCAGAAGAGTCTCCATTACCTAGGACATGCAAACATACTGTTGTGAAGTAGTTGATCATTGTAGTGAGTTTCTCAGGGCAATCAAATTTCTGCATTACTTTGCAAAACCATCATGGCTGACTGCGTTGAAGACCTTGTTCAATCAAGAAATGAGGTGTAGGGATCAGTGCCCTATTCTTGACATTTCCCCTGGAGCTATCTAACTGAAAATTCAATTTCTGTAGTTGCTCACCCTTTCCTGAAACTATTCTGACTCTCCAGCAGATCCTGGTTGAGATGTTGCACAGCAGTTCAGAAGATCCTGGCAAAAATGTTGCCAGTGATGCAGGAGGAATGAGATTTTTCTATAACTGTCACCAGGCTAATTCATGCAGCATCCCACTAATTAACATCTGTTATCCCAAAACTGAATTGTTTATTCATGCTAATTTCTATCACTTATCCAATTCTAAAGCCATGATAATTTATTCTCCACAAACCCTTCTGATATGCAACAACCTTTTATTGAAAATAGAATGTCTTTTGTTCCTACATCTGTTGGTTCTTCTGTTTGTAAAAGTTTGGTTACATAAAACATAGAACAGTACAGCACAGTACAGGCCCTTCGGCCCACGATTTTGTGCAGAACATTTACTTTAATCTAAGATCAATATCACGTACACATCCCTCAATTTACTGCTGTCCATGTGCATGTCTCGCAGTCACTTAAATGTCCCTAATATCTCTAACTCTTCTACCAGTGCTGTCAGTGCATTTCACACATCCACCACTCTCTGTATAAAGAACCTACCTCGGATCTCCCCTATACCTTCCCACAATCACCTGAAAATTATGACCCTCATGACAGCCATTTCTGCCCTGGGGAAAAGCCTCTGGCTATCTACTCTATCTGTGCCTCTCATTACCTTGTACACCTCTATCAAGTCACCTCTCTCCTCTCCAGTGTGAAAAGCCCTGGCTCACTCAACTTCTCTTAATAAGACAAGATCTCCAATCCAGGCAGCATCCTGATAAATCTCCTCTGCACCCTCCCTAAAGTATCTACATCCTTCCTATAATAAGGCAACCAGAATTGGACACAATATTCCAAATGTGGTCTTACCAGGGTTTTCTAGAACTGTAGCAAAACATTGCAGCTCTTAAACTCAATCCGCCTGTTAATGAAAGCCAAAACACCATACACCTTCTTAACAACCCTATCAACTTGAGTGGCAAATTTGAGGGATCTATATACGTGGACCCCCAGATCCCGCTGTTCCTCCACACTGCCAAGAATCCTGTCTCAACCTGTATTCAGCATTCAAATTCAATCTTCCAAAATAAATCACTTTGCATCTATCCAGGTTGAACTCCATCTGCCACTTCTCAGCCTACCTCTGCATCCTGTCAAAGTCATCTGGTAGCCTGCAACAACCCTCAACAATATCTACAACACAGCCTTTGTATCATTGGCAAACTAACTAATGCACCCTTCCACTTCTTCATCTAAGTCATTTATAAAAGCTACAAAGAGCAAAGTCCCAAGAACACATCCCTGAGGAACATCACTGGTCACTGACCTCCAGGCCAAACATTTTCCATTCACTACCTCTCACTGTCTTCTTTCGACCAGCCAATTCTGTGTCCAGACAGCCAAATTTCCCTGTGTCCCAGACCTCCTCATGTTCTGAATGAGCTTACTGTCAGGAACCTTTATCAAGTGCCTTACTGAAATCCATATCCTCCACATCCACTGCGTGACCTTGGTCAATTGTCTCATCACATCCTTAAAGAAGTCAAGACTTGTGAGGCATGACTTGCCCCTCACAAATCCATGTTGATTATCTTTAATCAAACTCTGTTTTTCTAAATACTCATAAATCCTATCTCTCAGAATCCTTCCAGTACCTTGCTTATCACAGACATAAGACTGACAGGTCTGTAATTCCCAGAGACTTACCTCTTCCCTTTCTTGAACAGAGGAACGACATTCGCCCCACTCCATTCATCCGGTGGTATGACTATGGAGAGTGAAAATGCAAAGATCATCACCAGAGACACAGCAATTTTACTCTTTGTTTCCTGCAGTAAGCTTGGATATATCTGGTCTGGCCCTTGGGGACTTACTATAGAATTATAGAATCCTTACAGTGTGGAAACAGGCCATTTGGCCCGACCCTCTGAAGAGCATCTCATTACCAAACCGATCCCATTACCCTATCCCTTTAACCCTGCATTTCCCAAGGCTAATGCACCTAACCTACACAGCCCAGGAAACTATGGGAAATTTAGTATGGCCAATTCACCTAACTTGCACATCTTTGGACTATCTTGATGCTTCCTAGAATTTCCAGCACATCCACATTCTTAATAATAATCTGTTTAAATCTCTTAACATGTTCCACGGTGTTCTCACTATCAACAAGGTCCCTCTCTCTTGTGAATACTGAAACAAAACCTCATTTGGGGCTTCCCCTACATCTTTGGACTCCAGGTACAAGTTCCCTCCACTATACTTGATTGGCCCTACCCTCTCTCTGATCATTCTTTTATTCCTCATGTAAGTATAGAATGCCTTTCGGTTTTTTTGTGCCCCCTCCTGGCTCTCCTCACTCCATGTTTGAGTTCTTTCCTAGCTCCCCTGTAATCCTCTATAGCTGTGCCAGATCCTTGCTTCCTCAACCTTAAGTAAACTTACTTCTTCCTCTTGATGAAAAGCTGCTCTTCTCTTGTCCTCCGAGGCTCCTTCACCTTTCCATTCCCTGCCTGTCTCAGTGGGACAAAGTTATCCAACACTCACAACAAGTGTTCCTTAAACAGCCTTCACATTTCTGTTGTGCATTTACCATAGACCAATTGTTGCCAATTTATATTCTTCAGCTCCTATCTAATAGCAGTATAATTTCCCCTCCCTTAATTAAATACCTTCCCATACTGTCTGTTCCTATACCTCTCCACGGCTGTGGTAAAGGTGAGGCAGTTGTGGTCACTGTCACCGAAATGCGGTCTCACTGAGAAATCTGACACCTGGCCTGGCACGTTGCCTAGCACCAAATCCAATATGTCCTCCTCCATGGTCAGCCTATCTACATATTGAAACAGGATTCCTTCCTGGACACACATGACAAAATCAGCCCCATGCAGACCATCTGCAGGAAGGAAGTTCCAATCAATATTGAGAAAGTTGAAGTCATCCATAACGACAACTCTTTACATCTGCACCATTCCAAGATCTGCTGCCTAATCTGTTCATCCATCTCTCTGCTACTACTGTGGGGGGGAGGGGGCGTCTATAGCAAACAGTCAATAAAGTGACTGTTTCTTTCCTGTTACTGACTTTCATCCATACTGTCAGTAGATAAACCCTCCTCAACAACCTCCTTTTCTGCAGCTGTAATGCACACTCTGTTAAACAATGCTACACCCCCTCCTCTTTTACTGTGCCCCCCCAACCCTGTTCCTGTTAAAATATCTAAACCCTGGATCATCCAGCAACCATTCCTGTCCCTGTGAAATCTGTTTCCGTTGTGCCCATAACATTAAAGTTCCAAGTACTGATCCATGCTCTAAGTTCATCACTCTAATTCCTGACACTCCTTGCATTGAAACAGAGACATTTTAACCCATCCCTTTGTCCTATCAACTGTTTATCCTTCCTGACAGACTCTCTGCATTCTATTTCTTCCTGTTCAACAACTACCCTCTCCTCTGATCTGTAGCTGTGGTTCCTATTCCCCTACTAAACTAGTTTAAACCTTCCCGAAGTGCTCCAGCAAATCTCTCACCCAGAACATTGAGGCGCCTCCAGTTTAAGTGCATCCTTCGTGTACAGCTCCCACCTTCCCCAGAAGGTTCCCCAATGATCTAAGTACCTGAAGCCCTCCCTCCTGCACCAGCCCTGTAGCCATGTGTTTAGCTATACTCACTTCCTGTTCCTTGCCTCACAAGCACGTGGCAGCGGTAGTAATCCTGAGATTACTACTCTGATTGTTCTGCTTTTTAGCTTCCAACCTAACTCATGCTCAAAAAAAAATTTGTTAAACACAACTTCCCTCTCAAAAGATAACATTGTTTCTGTCTACTTATGGTATGAGTTCTAAGAACTCTGTAACCACTTGCCAGTGATCAATTCCAATATACTCCTAATAGCTAGTCTCAGACTAATTGGCCTCTAGTTCCCTGTTTCCTTGTTCCCCTCTTTCTTGAATAGTGGTATTGTATTTGCTACTTCCCTGTCCACTGGGACACCTGAGAACCTAGGGAGTTTTGCAAGATCATAACCAATGCATCCACTATCTCTGCAGCCACTGCTGTTGAATCCGAGAATACAGGCCATCAGAAACAGTGACTTGTCTGTCTTTATTGCCATCAACATAGAGTCATAGAGATGTACAGCATGGAAACAGACCCTTCGGTCCAACCCATCCATGCCGACCAGATATCGCAACCCAATCTAGTCAAACCTCCCAGCACCTGGCCCATATCCCTCCAAACCCTTCCTATTCATATACCCATCCAAATGCCTTTTAAATGTTGCAATTGTACCAGCCTCCACCACATCCTCTGGCAGCTCATTCCATACACATACCACTCTCTGCGTGAAAAAGTTGCCCCTTAGGTCTCTTTTATATCTTTCCCCTCTCACCCTAAACCTATGCCCTCTAGTTCTGGACTCCCCAACCCCAGGGAAAAGACCATACCTATTTATCCTATCCATGCCCCTCATAATTTTATAAACCTCTATAAGGTCACCCCTCAGCCTCTGACACTCCAGGGAAAACAACCCCAGCCTGTTCAGCCTCTCCCTATAGCTCAGATCCTTCAACCCTGGCAACATCCTTGTAAATCTTTTCTGAACCCTTTCAAGTTTCACAACATCTTTGCGATAGGAAGACCAGAATTGCACGCAATATTCCAACAGTGGCCTAACCAATGTCCTGTACAGCCGCAACATGACCTCCCAACTCCTGTACTCAATATACTAACCATAAAAGGAAAACATACCAAAAACCTCCTTCACTATCCTATCTACCTGCAACTCCACCTTCAAGGAACTATGAACCTGCACTCCAAGGTCTCTTTGTTCAGCAACACTCCCTAGGACCTTACCATTAAGTTTATAAGTCCTGCTAAGATTTGCTTTCCCAAAATGCAGCACCTCGCATTTATCTGAATTAAACTCCGTCTGCCACTTCTCAGCCCATTGGCCCATCTGGTCCAAATCCTGTTGTTATCTGAGGTAACCCTCTTCGCTGTCCACTACACCTCCAATTTTGGTGTCATCTGCAAACTTACTAACTGTACCTCTTATGCTCACATCCAAATCACTTATGTAAATGACAAAAAGTAGAGGGCCCAGCACCAAATATCTCAGCAAGAGGCCTAGTAATCACTTCTCTAGCTTCCCCCAGAGTTCTCGGGTATGCCTGATCAGGTCCTGGGGATTTATCCACTTTTAACCATTTCAAGACATCCAGCACTTCCTCCTCTGTAATCTGGAAATTTGGCAAGATGTCATCATCTATTTCCCTACAGTCTATATCTTCCATATCCTTTTCCACAGTAAATACTGATGCAAAATATTCATTATGCAAAATATGCAAGTATCTCCCCCCTTTTCTGTGGCTCCACACAAAGGCTGCCTTGCTGATTTTGAGGGGCCCTATTCTTTCCCTCTCCAAAACATTCTCTTCACAAATTCTACATTGATTGGAGTCATTAATCTTGGATCCCTGCTACTTCAGTGTTTGAATATTCTACTGTGAGGCCACATACTGGATGTCTGGTCCATTTCCTTATCCTCTGTCATAATTTCTCCCGACTCTCCCTCTATGTGACCCTTGTTTACTTTTGGTACTTTTATTTTACATAGTTATAGAAACATTTACAACCCATTTTTTGTTTGATGTTTTTTGCTGGCTTACTGTCATATTCTTATTCTGGTCCTCTGTCAGGTTTTTTTTCTCCTTCCTTGTGGTTTTTAAAACTCTCCCAATCCTTAGGCTTACTATTCTTCTTGACAAAATTAGAAACTTCCTTTTTAAATCTCTTAATCTGTTTTTCCATGGCTAGATCACTTTGCATCAAGTTTCCTCTTTGAGAATGGTGAAGTATTTTTTCCAAATATTTTCTATTTCTTAACTTCCATCATATCCTTTTAGTCTAACTTTCAACTTACCCCAACCAACTCAACCTTCATCTCTATGTAATTGAATTAATTTAAGTTTAAGGCTCTAGTTTTAGACTTCAGTATGTTGAACGCAATGTGAAATTTATCATATTGTGATCATTTTTCTCCAGAGATCCCTTATGAGATTACTAATTAACCTTGTCTCATTACACATGGCAAGATTTAAAATAGCCTCTTCCCTTGTTGATTCCATCATGTACTGTTCTCAAAAACTGTCTTGAATGCATTCATGAACTTCCAAAATATTTATTGCTGGTTTTTATTATTCTAGTCCATATGCAGATTAAAGTTCTCACAATTATTGCACCAACTTTGTTACAAGTTCTGCTTATTGCTTGATTAATATTCTGTACAAATATATACCTAGTATTAAGCAAAATCTACCAACTACTTCCATCCATGGTTTCTGCTCTTTACTATCTTATTATTCACATGATTCTAATCTTCCTAATCTTCTGAGCCAAAATCGTTCTTCATGGCATTCCTTATATAGCTTCAGAGATATTGTTCCTCTTTTTCTGTTTTGTTATTACTTTCAAAACATCAGTCTGGAATAGTCAGTTCCCAAACATTGACCGCCATGCAGCCGGATCTGTGTAATGGTTAACAGAGCAAACCCATTTATCTCTGTTTCTGTCATCCAATTTGTCAAGCATATTATAAATTATTTATGCATTCAGATGAAGCACCATTGATTTTAAGTTTTTATAGTTGCCCCTGATCTGACTTTATTTACTGATATACTATTAACGTTAAATGTTCAATTTCTTCGAGTCTTATTGCGCTTATGTTTACCTATATTGCTGACTTGCGAGAATATCTTTGCTTTTCTCTTCAGTGTCATGATTTTTCTTCATCTGAACTCCTTCCCCATCTCACCATTTTAGTTTAAAGTCCTTTCTATAATTCTAATTATTGACTTTTAATTCAGTAGGATGCTGGTCTCAGCATAGCGTAAATGGAACCCAACAGCATTTTCCCTCTTTCCCCAATTACTAATGCTGGTGTCTCAAGATTAGAAGGCCCTGTTTTTCACATCTTCCTTTGAACCGCATGTTCAACTCTCTGCTCTGATCCCATATCAAATTTCAAATGGCTCCGGTGGTCTGGCAGAGCTTATTTCCTTTACAGATTGGCTTATTAATTTGCACCTAATTCCTCGAGCTCCCTCAGCAGCTTTGCCTATGTTAATGCTTTTTGTTTCGACCAGCACAGCTGGTCCCTCTCCTTCAAGTTCCAAGTTCTTTTCCAGCTGAGGAGATAATTTTACCCTAGCAGAGGGCAGGTAGTACAATGTGTGATTTAGAAATTGTGACGAAACAGTACCTATCACTCTGATTCTGTTAGCTTCTTCAACTGTTATTTTCCTTTTACTCCCCAATGATCTCCTTAATTATGATGCCATGATCAACTGGCCATCCTTCCTGCAGTCTTTGACTGGACAGGTAACAAGGATGATGTAACTTTTAAACAAGGTCACAGGTTAAGACTTCTGCTTCACTGCATCCTAGTAGCTGCCTGAGTTGCTATCACATCCTCCTGTCCTGAGTCATGAAAAAAATCTGAAGTGCTAGCTAACTTAAAGGACGTTACTAACTCTGGAACAAAATATGCTGATAAGTTTTTCCCTGATCCCTGCTGCATCACAGTGTCTATAGCTTGGATCCCAATGAAACAACTCTGAGCTAAAGTTCTCTGAGTACTGAAACTTGCTGCGGATGTGGTCACTTAGGATCCCACTGGTCTCCATTAATCCCACATGCTGCAGTTATGATGCATCATCTGTCCTAGTGTGTCTACCAATGTATAATTAACTGGTTAAATTTTTATTCACCTGATATTTATTCTATTAACTAATTAGTTTATATGATTTGTTGTTGTTTTGAGCTCCAGGTTTAAGCCCCTGTCTCAACATAAAAGCAACACTCATGAGTAAATACACAAATACTCTGTAATAGACATTAGCAAGAGCAATATGTCAGAAAAGTCCTTGGCCCTTCAGATCTATCTGTTTGGCTTTATTCTTTCCTTTTTAAAATGTTGACAATGTTGATAAAATAATTTGAAGGGGTACATTTAAAGAATCTACTTCCAGAAGAAGTTACTTCTCTTGTTATGCAAGGTGTGATTTATGTGTGTGGAGAATAGATTTTAAAATGGTGGAATATAGGACAAAGGGATAACAGCTCAATTGGAATTTTTGAGACTGAGGTCAATGGAGAGTTTTGTTCAGTAAGGGTACTTTTGATTAATATGGATCAAAGACGGGTAATGAAGAAGAGATACTGATCAATGACAATCTAATTGTGATGCAGGTTCATAGAACAAATGGTCTTACCCTGTTCCTTTATTCCTATAATTTCTAATATTGTGCCAAATAACTTGTCAGTAACCAATATGTATAACACACTGAAAGTCCTCATCACTGTCTGTGTTAATATTCAGAATATTCATGGATATATACAATAGAACATTACAGTGCAGTACAGGCCCTTTGGCCCTCGATGTTGCGCCGATCTGTGAAACCAATCTGAAGCCCATTTAACTTACACTGTTCCATTTTTGTCCATATGTCTATCCAATGACCATTTAAATGTCCTTAAAGTTGTCGAGTCTACTACTGTGGCAGGTAGTGCGTTCCACACCCCTACTACCCTGAGTAAAGAAACTACCTCTGACATCTGACCTATACCCCTCAAATTAAAGCTATGCCCCCTCGTGCTAGACATCATCCTTCTGAGGAAAAAGGCTCTTGCTCTCTAACCTGTCTAACCCTCTGATTATCTTATATGTCTCAATTAAGTCACCTCTCAACCTTCTTCTCTCCAACAAAAACAGCTTCAAGTCCCTCAGCCTATCCTCGTAAGACCTTCCCTCCATAAGGTCCAACCAGGCAACATCCTAGTCAATCTCCTTTGAAACCTTTCCAAAGCTTCCACCTCCTTCCTATAATGCAGTGACCAGAACTGTACACAATACTCCAAGTGCAGTCGCACCAGAGTTTTGTATGGCTGAAGCATGACCTCATG
This sequence comes from Chiloscyllium punctatum, assembly GCF_047496795.1. Classification (NCBI taxonomy): domain Eukaryota; kingdom Metazoa; phylum Chordata; class Chondrichthyes; order Orectolobiformes; family Hemiscylliidae; genus Chiloscyllium; species Chiloscyllium punctatum. Next base: position 41,230,740 of record NC_092750.1, on the reverse strand, counting down.
TTTCCAAAACTCAGTCTCACTATTAATAAAAGCTAACACACGATATGCCTCCTTAACAACCTTATCAACCTGGGTGGCAACTTTCAGGAATCTATGTACATGGACACCTAGATCCCTCTGCTCATCTACAATACCAAGAATCTTACCATTAGCCCAGCATTCCTGTTGCTCCTTCCAAAGTGAATCACCTCATACTTTTCCGCATTAAACTCCATTGGTCACCTCTCAGCCCAGCTGTGAAGCTTATCTATATCCCTCTGTAACGTATAACATTCTTTTGCACTGTCCACAATTCTACCAACCTTAGTGTATATATGATAAGAAGAACATGTTTTTCTTAAATGTTTTCCAAATTACAGATAGTGGATATATATATTTTCATTTCTGCATTAGAACTATTTTGTATATTTGTCAGCATTTAAATCCCATGGCCAATAGAATATTCAACAGGACCTTATAACAACCAACTATTGGAGCTGATGTAAAGGGAAAAGCTCGTCTGTTTTCTTCAGGGAAAGATTGCAAAGAATTGTGGCAATCATTTCTACAAGGAAACTGCCAAATTTACTGATGACGCCCATGTTTTTAGCATGTTTTGAACAGATTTAAAAGAAAACATTTAGCAAATCAATAGGTGTTATGTTAAATATGTTTAGATGTGATCAAATGCCTGAATAATAATGAACATTCCATGCGTCTGATTTGATTAATTGAATGTGAAAGATTTCTAGTTGGATGCTGACTTGATTTAAGACAAGTTATATTGACAAATTTGGTTGAGTTATTTGATGAAGTAACAGAGTGGTAACACAGGTTTTGGGTTGATTTTTAAAAGTGGATTTTCAAAAGGCCTTTGTTCAAGAGCTGTGTCAATAGAATTTGCCTGAACATAATCAATAGAAAACAGCGAGATGTACACTTCCTCCATTACTTAAGCATCAATCCCATTTCTCTATGACTCTAACATTTGCAGTAACTTCCGGATCGGTGGCAAAGGCAACAAGTATACCAAAAGACTATTGCTTTCAAGTTTCCATCCAAATCTCACATTATGATTTATCGCTATTTCGAGTTCAAAATCCTGGATCTCTGCACTCTAGCGTTGCAGGAAAGTCTTCACCACATGTACTCAGATGCATCAAGAAAACAGATCATCACCACCTTCCCAAGATAAACTGGATACTGGTAATAAATGATAACCTCACCAGTGATTCCTACATCCCAAGAAAATTACTTCAAAAAAAAAGACACAGAAAGCTAGATTATTAAGGAATGTGAAATTAGGGAACATAGTTACTTGAATTGAAAACTTGTCAAGAGAAAAAAAATAGAAAGGAGGATCCATTCCTCAGAGCTGTCGTAAATGAGTAGCTGTGTGCCACTGGGCTTTGACCTATATCCAATGCTTTTCATTATGTGCATCACTTGGCTATAATCTGGAAAGAATTTTGTTTAAGGTTCAGACAATGGTAAAATAGGAAGTATAATAAATAGTTTTGAGGATCAGAGGACATTGAATTGAATTGAATTTATTGTCACGTATACCGAGGCACAGTGAAAAGCTTTGTCTTGTGAGCAATTCAGGCAGATCAGAGTTAAGTAGCATAGATAGTAAATAATAGGTAAACAGCGGCAAAAACAAAAACACAGGTACAGGCGAATGTTAAGAGTTTGAGAGTCCATTTGTTATTCTAACAACAGTAGGGTAGAAACTGTTTTGAAACCGGCTGAGGCAAGGAAGCAATGACAAGATGGTGGACAGCTGCAAAGAATAGCAACTGGAAATTGATTTCAGCAAATTTGAGATGGTGTGTTTTGTTTTAAAAGAAGAGTGATTGTTGGGGTAGATTGGCTGATGTGAAAAAGCAGAAGGAGCTGGAGGTTTACAGAACTATAATAGCAATGCTTCAAAGGAATAACAATTATTTAACAATTGGTGACGTACTGGATGTTTTGGCTAGAGAAGTAAAACCTTAAAGTTGTGATAGTAATAAGTTCATAATATTGCAAAAGCATGAGTATATGTAGGCTGTTCATTCCATTAAGGCTGCTCCTTCAATGAAAAAGATCATGGTTTCTCTAACTGTGACTTTAACTTCAGTTTTCTGTCTCACTCCCATAACACACAACTCCCTTGTTCAAAAATCTGTCTAAATAAGCAGTGAATATATTCAATAGTGCAGCCTCCACTGGTCTCTGTAGAAGAGAACTTCATAGACTAACAACTGTGTGAAAGAGGAAGTTCCTCCTTATTGAGATGTACGGTGAGAATTATATAGGTTTAGATTTTGAACTATATCGGTTTTGATCTGTATATATGAGGGGGTTTCATGATTGATTTGTCAGTCTTTCCAGAGCAATGATATTTTTAAAATTACAAGAGAGGGATTTCCTCGAGGTGATAATGGGGTTTTGTTTTCATTGGGAGAGTTTTATAAGCAGTCAAAGTAAATATTGAGAATCATTAACTTGCTTTCTGTTTAGAAGGATCAGATTTTTTTTGCTTTGCTTTGGGGAATAGCCTATTGTTTGGAAAGGTTTTCTTTTTAACAGATAACCTGGTTGAAGTTAGGTGTATACAGAGCAGTTTCTCCTAGAGAAAGGAGTTAGTTTAGAACGATTAGGAAATGGTTGAATTGAATGCAAGGGTTTTAGTACAAAAGCTCCAGAGCAGAAGTCTTTGGTTAGAACCTAGAAGATTTGAAAGTCGAGCTTAGTTGTGTGACTTATCAAGGAAGAAGCTACCAAACTTTCAAGACCAGGAACTGAAGGAAATAGTTAAGTTAAACCGATAGATATAATAGAGAACTCCTTCTGCTGTTTAAATATTGTAAAGTATTGATGTTACAATAGATGGGCTTATATTTTTAGTGTTTTTCAAAATAGTTCAGATGTATTATATGTAAATAGTTTGGTTTATCCTATTTTATCTTTTGTTTCTTTTGCATAATAAACTTCTGCTTATTTTTAAAACCAAAATTGCAATGTTGTATGCCTGTGTTTCAGTGAAAGACACCTTGTTAATTTTTTTTAAAAACTTATTTACCAAGCTAGATATCAGTCTTGGATATCCAGTATTAGCATCAACTGGGTTCATAACATCATCTCCATCTAAAAGGAAAGAATCCTTAAGTTTAATTTGCGCATTAAGTTTAATTCTAGATTCCCCAACCAGGGAAACATCTCAGTATCCAAATATACAAAATTGTTTAAAATGTTACTAAGACCACAATCAGAGTACTCCACGCAGTTTTGGGATTCACATCACACAATGTTTTGGCAATTAAAAGGATCTACCCAATATTTGCAAGGCTGTTGCCTGTTATATGGAAATTCAGGCACAAAGAAATACTTTGCAAAAGTAGGTTGTTTTCATTAGAATAAAGTGAGAATAAGATTTGAATTGATCATAAGATTTGAAATTCTAAAACCTTGATACAGAATAGTTAGAAATACACTGATCCTAGTGTTTGAGGTATTGAGAATGAGGGTCTCTTGAAATAAACTAAACCGTAGAACCATGGAAGAGTTTACACCATAGAAAGAGCCCATTCAGCCCATTGTGTCTGTGCCAGCAATATGAAAGATTTGGTACAAAGTAAAAGAAACTTTCTTCAGTCAGGGGTGTGATGTTGTGAAATACTTTATTGCAATTAGTGATTGACATGGAGATCTTGTTAAGACTTAAGAACAAATTAGATAAACAGTTAGGCGAAAGGAAAGCAAAAGAATACAGGAACAGAAGAATCCTATACATTAGGTCTTCAGCTAATGTGCAAGCTAAACTGTAACGGTGATCAGCAGAACTGAATGACCCATTTTTATGTCTTAATTTCTGTGAAATTTTCCTTGTTCTGGAGATCATTTCCTTCTATTCTTGATTTTAATGGGTAAGCAGCCAAATCCCACTGACATTTGAGCTGTTCGGATGCAGTGAACAACTTGTTGAGGATACTAAAGACATCAATGCCAAGACTTACATGCTGTGTTTCTGCCCTGAAAAGAAAACTTTAAATAGTTGAAAATCTAGAAATAAATAAAACATAACTGTAAATGTGGAACAAGTTCCTGAAGGAGAGAAAGATCAATGCTTTCATTAATACTCATGTAATTCATTCATGTAATGAACAGTTTTATCCAACATACTACCTCCTTAGATATTAGTATCAGTTTCTGTTCCTATTGGGTTAAATCTTTCTATTGTGTAATCAAAATGACATGAGGCTAATGCTGTTTATTATTATTTCAGCATAAATATTCTAACAACTTCAGGCAATGGAAAATACCCATTGAAATGGAACCATTCCAAAGATTTCTGACTGATTTGCATTACTCTATGTTTAACTTCACAAAAATGTTTAACTTTGTCTCATCGTTAATTTGCATGGAATGCCGTAGCTTACTGTATTAGTGATATAGAGGTTCCAGTGTTGGACTGGGGTGGATTAAGTTAAAAATCACACAATACCAGGTTATAGCTCAACAGTTTTATTTGGAAGCACGAGCTTTCAAAGCACTGCTCCTTCAGTGAGCAGCACTCTGAAAGCTAGTACTTCCAAATAAACCTGTTGGAACATAACCTGGTGTTGTGTGATTTTCAATTTACTGTGTTAAATTATTATAGATTATTATGGCTAATAATTACTAGCATACAGGCCCCTTTACCAACAGGATTGCTAACGTTTGTCAATAAACTCCTGGGAATAAAATGAACTATTACAAGTGTTGCGCTTCCTTCCTTCAAGTTTTGATGTTTTCAGGAAGATTTTAAGCATCACGTTTTAAATTTTATGTTTTTGGGTTTTTTGGCTTTTTAAAACTCTCACTCTTAATTGAATCTTTTTACTCTACTTATTTTATTTTATTTATGGGTTTGAATGCATCTCCTTTTCCGTTCTCCTTGCCTCTCCTTTGTCATCCCTTCTGCTGCTTCTGCACCAGTCTTTAAATGGCATTGGTAAGGGAGATACACTGTTGCTGCCCATGTTCAGTTTGATCCCAGATGTCTTGTTACCCTTACTAGCCATTATCATCGCATACATTTAACAAATTGATAGCTGAAGAAATTTGAGACGGAGGGTGCAAGAGCTAGTCTAACTAATGTGGACACTGATAGCATCATGAAATCTATTCCAGTAAATGTTTCTATTTGCCGTGCTCTTGTTGAATTTGTGGTGCAGGTGGTTACATGATTAAATAAAACTTCAAAAATTATTTTATTTTAAAGCCATTAATCTGATCAGTGGTCTTTGAAAGTCATAGGAAGAAGACAGAAGAGTGGAGCTGATCTCAGTGTATTTAGTTGCGTGTTAAATCTGTAAGTTTGGTTGGAGCTGCAGTGATAGGGCATAGTAGTTGAAGCCATTCAATCACTAGCATATTTATGCAATCTAAAATAGTTACAAACTGGATGGTAAGGCTGAATCAATGAATATGTGATGACAGGTGATCCCATATTTTGCATTGTAGGTATTGAATATTAGTTACGTTAATTAATATAAATAAATTGCATTTCTATTTGATCTTCACCATGTAGTTTGCTTTTAGCTATGCAGGTACCTTTTTTGAAGATGTTTTACACAGCTCCTACCAATAACCTAGATGTGATTCTTGCTAAATTTAGCAACTACATGGATTTTAAATCCTGTGCACATATGCTCTGTATTCTTCGTGAATACAAATTAGATTTTTTTTCCACAGATTCATGGTCCTGTGCTGACTGTTCCCATAGCAACTAATGACATCATTTTATGTTCCATTCAGCTTCAAATCCAGTGCTAAAAAGATCTAAGTGCTTCACTAACAGAAATTTAATTTTGAACATGATTTTCTTTATTTTTGGATCAATTTAAGTATTCTTTTGTTGTGTTTAAAAACTTGCTATGCAATCCTTACTATAATTTTCAAAGGCTTAATTCCTTAAGATTCAATATTTTCTTTACAAATGAGGTGCTATGAAATGACAGTGGTTCTAGTACGTTCCGGGACTTGTAGTAATGGCATATGGTCTGGTGAGCTTCATCCAATAAAAGATGTGTCACTTTTACATGCAAAACGAACAGCAGCCAAATAAATAGTGCTTGGAGCAGATAAATTCATTATTTCAGCTGATTCATGTGTGATTCTTTTACCAATTCAAATACCTTCTGGAGCACTTCGCAATGCACGGCTTTTCATGCAATTAAGACAAAGAAGGGTATTTGCCACACTGATTTTGTTTTTATTTTAATGAGTAGCATCTCCTTGTAAACACAGTTAAAGGCATAGATTGGACTCATTCCCAGTCAATACTTGGGTCTTAAAACATAATGCCAGATGGTGTCATTAATGCAGCTGAGCAAACCTGATCAGACTGCAGTCAGTGACATCACATGCCAGTATCCTTAGTTACGTGAAGTCATGATTAAATTGATTTGTTCTTTAACCATTAATTCATTTGATCCTGGACTTTTAGAGCATTGTCTTTATTATCATTTGGTTATCAAAGTTTGCAAGTTATCCCCAAAATCTGAAAATGAAATTGTGTTTTTAAAAACCAGAGATTAAAAAAAAACCCTGCCTCTGCGCACACTGTTGACAGATTATGGCCATGAGCTTTGTAACGAGTCATGACAAATATTGGTAATGTAGATGTAAATAATGTGCTTTAGGTAAAGTGTGATCACATGACTGGAGGACAGGATCACAAAATTGACAAGAATGTCATATTGGAATTTTTTTTTCATATCATAAGGATACATGGAATAGCCCCACAGCAAAACCTATTTAATAATATAGTGACTGACTTTTATACAAAGGAGCAGAAAAATTATTTCATTAAACACAGAACCAGAGGTAATAGAAATGAAGAAATGTTTAATGTTTACCGGACCGCCAAGAGTACAGACATATATCTTGAACTCATCCAGCCAGGGCTATGCCATTGAACAATTTGAAATACACATTTCATTACCTTCAGAATTAAGAAAAAGTGTATGCCATCTTGTAGCACAATGGCAATGTCCCTGCCTCTGAACAAGGAGGGCCAAGTTCAAGTCTCATCTGTTTCAGAGGTATGTCATAACACACCTGAATAAGTTGAGTAAAAATACTGATACAATTTTGTTCGTTATTAAACGTTCCTTATTCATTTCTCTCCCTTTTTTAACTCATTTGTGGGACTTGGGTGTTGCTGTCTGAGACAGCATTTATTCTTCGTCCCTAGTTACCCTTGAGAAGGTGCTGGTGAGTTGAACTGCTGCAGTCCATGTGCTGTAGCTAGACCAACAATGCTATTTAATACATGGTTTGCAGCAGTTTAATAAGCCAGATCATCACCACCTTCTCAAGGCCAGCTAAGAATATGCAGTAAATACTGGCCCAGCACTCACTGCCCATAATCTAGTAGTGGATAAAACAGGGAGAGAATTGAAGCTGACTGTAATTACATTTCTGAACCCAAAGCTATTCTGTTCAATTCTGAGCTGACCTCAGCCTTCATAGTCATTAGGATAGCCTCTGTTCGCCTATAAAATACTGAACAACTTTTCTCTGTCTCACTCATACATCTGGTGATCTCTTGAAACCTCTTTGACATATCCAGGCTCAATTTTCTGATCACTGTCTGTTTTCCAAAACTGGAATGCTTCACTACAGCAATGATAGCACTGAATATAAGTTAATGGCTTTTTACCTACATTAATATTTAAATTACCTAGGGACAGACAATGAAAAGACAAACTACTCTGTTAGCTATATCAATGTATTTTGTTAAGGTATTTTCATGTTTGACAGAACAGTTTGCATTTACATAGAACCTGAGTTGACTTCAGAGCATCTCAAAATCTTTGCGGCCACCAAAGTGCTTTTGAAGTTACTTACTGTTATAATATAGAGCAGCGAGTTCTTTCCAGTGCAGTAATTTCAATAGTTAGCTTTGCTAAATTGTTCTGGGTGAGCTGAAAGTCTAAGTAACCCCTCTGATTCAGATCTCACTTGTTAGGGGAGACAGAAGCTAACTTGTTGTAACATGGTCAAAAATCCTACAACACCAGGTTATGGACCAACAAGTTTATTTGAAAACACTAACTCTCAAAGTGCTGCTTCTTCATAAGGTCTTCCTCTCTCACTACAACCTGATGAAGGAGCAGCCACTGAAAGCTAGTGTTTTCAAATAAACCCATTGGACTATAACCTGGTGTTGTGTGAATTTTGACCTTTTCCAACCCAATCCAACATCAGCACCTCCACATTATTGTTGCAACATGATTGTCATCAATGAAAAGCTGTGCAAATACAATGATTGTAACAGAACCTACCTGTATAACTCATGATCACTAACAACACAAGATGGCTGCACAGTAGCCACATTACTACCTTCAGTCTCCTCTGCTTCAAAAATCCAACAATCTGTTGACTTCTGGAAGCTATGTCATGCTCCTGATACGATTCAGTGGAGAAGTAACTAAAAGTTTTGGCCACACTAACTGACACATCAGCCATCTGTTGGATACACATTTGGGCAACAAATTAGCACTTGTCTGCAGTTTGAACCAATCTAGCCTGGGAAGTGTCAAAGGCAAATAATTCACAAACAGCTACTTTAATTACCACCTATAGTGCAAGTCAATTGCAGTCTTTTAATGTAAAGCACTGACTTCCAACTTATACCTGAGCTTGTAAAGCTAGATCCCCATGGTCACTTTCAGAAGACATCCCAACATCCACAGATGTGGTTAGCTGCTTTATAGCAGTGGGGCTAGTCCGATCACAGAATGTTCTGACTTTCCTGACATCCATTATTTCATCTTATTCCAATTCAGACAGTGTCCATGCTTCAAAACTAAGTACCACCATTCATTGCAACTGCAATGCTAATTGTAATGGAGTAGGTCAAAAGCCTTGACCTTGTGAAAGTTTGTATTGTAAGAACTCACCTTTTAAATCTCCTCTCGTTTTTGATTATTTTGTTCTATTGGTATTAGAAATACTTCAATGACAGTTGGCATTCTATATAAATAACAGAACAATTTTTCAGTTTCCACGTACACTTTATGCACAAGTTGGGAGAAAGAGTTAAAAGCTCTAACATTTTTATTAACTAAATATATATAGCTCCCCAGCACCTGTTCTGTTCCAATGCACTGACCTTGGTGACTATAAAATCTACACCATTACTGTTATGGTATTGTTTTATGAGTCAGTTTATCTGTATACATAATGATTCAGCTGTCAGGGTGTGGTGTTACAGAAGCCTGGGAGAGCATGGCATTTCAATGTCTTTAAAATACTCATTTTGTTTCATTCATAACCAAAAATCTCATTGGATGTGACCCTATCTAACTGTTATCTGGCAACTGTGCTTTTTTTCTTATTGTCTCAGCCCATGCTTATTAAATGAGCCATTCATAATTTGAAGAGATTGTTATGTGTTATTTAATTTCCTCATTAATTACATGTTTGCAATGGTGTAGTCCAGTCTTTTGGTTGTTTCATGCTGTTAATGCTTTGTTCAGGCTTCAGTATAACTAATTCAAAGCCAAAGACTAACTTTGTAAATCTAAGGCACACATTTCTAATGAAGGTGGGGAGGCAGGAGGGATGAAAACCAGATGGATTAGTCATTGTTGAAGACCCAGGAATACTGCCATCAGGGTCTCTTGTGGTGCAGTATAAGTATTTTTACCTCTAAGCTAGAAGGCCTGGGTTCAAATCCCACGGACTCCAGAAAAGCAATGTCTCTGAATAGGTTGATTACAAATATCCCTAAAAAGCTGCCATTTTGTTCTGACCAGTAGTCAAACAGATTGTGAGGCTCCCAAGCTACCAACTGGAAGAGTGTGCTGTTGGGCCAAAGTTGGGAAACAGAGTAAAGTGAAGGAGTGAGTGATTGTGGAGGCCAGCAAAGGCTAAGAAAGGCTTTGGGAAGATGTGGGTAATAAGGAGGTGGCTGTATAATTGATCCTGGAGCAATGGGAGGATACGTTGGGGGTTTGCCTCAGCTGATTAATGCAGTGGCCTGCTTGCATATATTAGGGATTCTATAATAAAAGCAGCAGGTTAGCTGGTGAGATGGGGGAATGTTTTCTTACTCCGACTAGCCCAGAGGCAGTCATGGTGATGGATTTGGTCTTTCTCACTTCTCTGCAGCTGCAATGTTTCTCGAGTTCTTGGGAAGCTGGCCAGCAGGCAAAAATAATAAAGAACCTCACCAATTTTGAAGCATTCAGTCCTGTTAGCAAATTGAAATATCTGACCTTATTTGTTAAATTTCAAAAAGTCTACATCCAACCCAACCTCAGTAAGTCTCCAAATTCCATTCAGAAATGGGGATAACTATAGATTCCAGTGAATGCAAACTGGAATATAAAAATAGATTAGATGGGCCATTCATCCCATCGTGTCTTCTCCACTACTCAACATTATTGAGGTTGACCTTCTATCTCAAAGCCATAATCCTGCTCTTTCATCATACCCCTTGACACTTTTAGTCTCGAGAAATCTATTTCTTTCTTGAAAATAGTCAGTGACTTAGCTTCTACAGCCTTCTGTGATAGAGAATTCTATAACAGAACCACCCACTGACAGTAGAAATTCCTTTTTGTCTTACGATATCGGGTATTTTGGACTGAGACAATGGCTGTGGACACCAGCAATGGGAAACTGCGTCACTGTGTTAAGTCTGTCCTGCCCTATTCGAATTTTTGCTTCAGGAATGAAGAAGGGCTTATGCTTGAAACGTCAACTCTCCTGCTCCTCAGACGCAGCCTGACCTGCTGTGCTAATCCAGCACCATACTTTTCGACTCTGACTTTCCTGCATCTGCAGTCCTCACTTTCTCCTCATCCCAGGAATCAATCTGATTAACTTCCACTGTGTTCCCCCTCTGGCCAGTATATCTTTTCGTAGATAAGAAGACAATGCACAGAGTTCTCCTAAGTGTGGTCTCACCAAAGCCCTGCACAGCTGCAAATCCCTTTTCAGATAACTCAAACCCTTTAGCAATGAAGCCCAATGTATCATTTTCCTTCTTACTAACTTCCTGGGTCTGCCTTCTATGACCAATGTATAAGGACACCCAGGCCCCATTGAACCGATCTTTCACCTATAAATAATACTGTGCAATTTTGATTTGCCTACCAAAGTGGATAGCATTACACTAACCCACTTTATACTCCATCTACTAAATAATTGTCATTCACTCAATTCATCTAAAGCATCTTCCTCATCACTTACAATCCCACGTTTTTATGTTGTCAACAAAATCAGAAATATTACATTTGATTCACTTGTCAAGATCATTTGGATATTTTGTGAATAGCTGGAACCCAGGCACTTATCCCTGCAATACTCCACTTGCCACTGCCTCCCACTTGGAAAATAATTCATTTATTTTTACACTGTTTCCTTTCTGCTAATAAATTGTCAAACTATGCCCCTGGATTACCATGTGCTTTGATTTTGTACATTAACCTTTTATGTGAGGCTTTATCCAAAGCTTTTTCAAAATCTAAATATGCTATATCTGCTGGTTCTCCCTTATCTATTCTACTCTGTTGTGCTAATGCTGTTTGTGATACATAGTTTCCTTTTCTTTAATTCACGTTGACTTTGTGAAATCCCCATTGGCATTTCTAAGTAATGTTACCCACCCATTAACAGTTTGGGCAATTTGGCGAACCAGTCTGTACACCCAGTTTTCTACTTCTGTCTGTTCTTAAGTAGTGGGGTTGCATTAGTCACCCTCCAATTAGCTGGGACTATTACAGAATCTTCAAAGATAATCTCCAATATTTCTATAGCCACCTCCTTAGTAACCTATGGTATAGATTATCAAGCTTTGGGGATTTATCAGTTTTCAGTCCTATTAATTTTTTGAGCCCTTTTTACTAATAGTAATGTTTTACAATTCTTGCTTTCAAATAGATGCTTATCCCCCTGGTACCTGTAACAAGTTATTTTTGTTGTCTTCTGTGAATTCAGAAACAAAAGTAGTTTTTAATAGATCTGCCACTTTTTTGTTTTCCATTACCAGTTCTCCCATTGCAGACTGTAAGGGTGCATGTGGCTTTTGTTAATTGATTTATATTTACATGCTTATACAAGTTCAAACTACGCACGTTTATGATCCTTGCATGTTTTCTCTCATAGCCTATTTTCCCCTCGGAACCAGCCTCTTTGTCCTCCTTTGCCAAATTCTAAATCACTCCCAGCTTGTTACTTTTTCCATCAGCTTGATATGACTTCTCATAGAGTCATAGAGATGTACAGCATGGAAACAGACCCTTCAGTCCAACCCGTCCATGCCGACCAGATATCCCAACCCAGTCTAGTCTCACCTGCCTGCACCCGGCCCATATCCCTCCTAACCCTTCCTATTCATATACCCATCCAAATGCCTCTTAAATGTTGCAATTGTACCAGCCTCCACCACTTCCTCTGGCAGCTCGTTCCATACACATTCCTCTGTGTATACTCGTTCCTCTGTGAAAAAGTTGCCCTGCAGGTCTCTTTTATATCTTTCCCCTCTCACCCTAAACCTATACCCTCTAGTTCTGGACTCCCTGATCCCAGGGAAAACACTTTGCATATTTACCCTCTCCTTGCCCCTCATAATTTTGTAAACCTCTATAAGGTCACCCCTCAGCCTCAGACGCTCCAGGGAAAACAGCCCCAGCTTGTTCAGCCTCTCCCTAAAACTCAAATCCACCAACCCTGGCAACATCCTTGTAGTTCATTTCTGAACACTTTCAAGTTTCACAATATTTTTCCGATAGGAAGGAGACCAGAATTGCACACAATATTCCAATAGTGGCCTAACCAATGTCCTGTACAGCCGCAACATGACCTCCCAACTCACTACACTGAGCATTAAAGGAAAGCATACCAAATGCCTCCTTCACTATACTATCTACCTACGATTCCACTTTCAAGGAGCTATGAACCTGCACTCCAAGGTCTCTTTGTTCAGCAACACTCCCTAGGACCTTACCATTAAGTGTATAAGTCCTGCTAAGATTTGCTTTCCCAAAATGCAGCACCTCGCATTTATCTGAATTAAACTCCATCTGCCATTTCTCAGCCCATTGGCCCATCTGGTCAAGATCCTGTTGTAATCTGAGGTAACCCTCTTCGCTGTCTATTACACCTCCAATTTTGGTGTCATCTGCAAACTTACTAACTTACCTCTTATGCTCGCATCCAAATCATTTATGTAAGTGCCAAAATGTAGTGGACCCAGCACCGATCCTTGTGGCACTCCACTGGTCACAGGCCTCCAGTGTGAAAAATAATCCTCCACCACCACCCTCTGTCTTCTACCTTTGAGTCCGTTCTGTATCCAAATGGCTAGTTCTCCCTGTATTCCATGAGATCTAACCTTGCTAATCAATCTCCCATGGGGAACCTTGTCGAACGCCTTACTGAAGTCCATATAGATCACATCTACCGCTCTGCCCTCATCAATCCTCTTTGTTAATTCTTCAAAAAACTCAATCAAGTTTGTGAGACATGATTTCCCATGCACAAAGCCATGTTGATTATCCCTAATCAGTCCTTGCCTTTCCAAATACATGTACATCCTGTCCCTCAAGATTCCCTCCAACAACTTGCCTACCACTGAGGTCAGGCTCACTGTTCTATAGTTCTCTGGCTTGTCTTTACCGCCCTTCTTAAACAGTGGCACCACGTTAGCCAACTTCCAGGCACCTCACCTGTGACTATCGATGATACAAATATCTCAGCAAGAGGCCCAGCAATCACTTCTCTAGATGCCCACAGAGTTCTAGGGTACACCTGATCAGGTCCTGGGGATTTATCCACCTTTACCTGTTTCAAGACATCCAGCACTTCCTCTTCTGTAATATGGACATTTTGCAAGATGTCACCATCTATTTCCCTACAGTCTATAACTTCCATATCCTTTTCCACAGTAAATATTGATGCAAAATACTCATTTAGTGTCTCCCCCATTTCTGCAGGTCCACACAAAGGCTGCCTTGCTGATCTTTGAGGGGCCCTATTCTCTCCCTAGTTACCCTTTTGTCCTTAATGTATTTGGAAAAACTCTTTGGATTCTCCTTAATTCTATTTGCCAAAGCTATCTCATGTCCCCTTTTTGCCCTCCTGATTTCCCTCTTAAGTATATTCCTACTGCCTTTATACTCTTCTAAGGATTCACTCGATCTATCCTGTCTATATATATGCTGTCCTTACATATGCTTCCTTCTTTTTCTTAACCAAGCCCTCATTTTCTTTGGTCATCCAGCATTCCCTATACCTACCAGCCTTTCCTTTCACCCTAACAGGAATATACTTTCTCTGAATTCTCATTATCACATTTCTGAAGGCTTCTCATTTTCCAGTGATACCTTAACATGCAAATATCTGCCCCCAATCACCTTTTGAAAGTTCTTGCCAAATACCGTCAAAGTTGGCCTTTCTCCAATTTCGAACTTCAACTTTAGATCTGGTCTATCCTTTTCCAAAATTATTTTAAATCTAATAGAATTATGGTCACAGGCCCCAAAGTGCTCCCCCACTGACACCTCTGTTTCTAAAAAAGCTCATTTCAGGGATATGGTACACTGGCTGGCCCAATATTTACTGCCATTCCCCAGTTACCTTTGACAAAGTGGTGAAGGGCTTTTGCCCGAAACATCGATTTTCCTGCTCCTTGGATGCTGCCTGACCTGCTGTGCTTTTCCAGCACCACTCTAATTTTGACAAGGTGATGTTGAGCTATACCCTCTTGAACTGCTGCAGTACATTTTGTGTAGGTGGACTCACAATGCTGTTACAGAGGAAATTCCAGGGGTTTGATACAGTGACACTGAAGGGACAGTGAACTATTTTTAAGTCAGGACGGTGAGTGGCTTGGAGGGAAATGTGCAGGTGGTAGTGTTCCGCTGTATATGTTGATGTTGTCCTTCTAAATGGATTAATGGTAATAAATTGGATGTATTGCTGTCTTTAATTTCTTTTGTTAGCCATTGTTGGGCAACTTGGATCATAATGTCAGTTTGCCTGACACAATCCCAACCCTGGGTTATTTCCCTGCAAGTGAAGCGATCAGAAGAAAAATTCCAGTCAACATGTAGGACCCCACACAGGCAGGAACAGTCCAACTGCTTGCTGTTGGTAGGCTGTGGGTTAGAATTCCAGAAAGTATTCAGGCCTCCTACTGCCTAAAACTACAGTCATTGGCTGCCCCGTATGGCCTAGCTACTGAGTTTGTAATTCCAAATTATAAAAGTTGCAGAGACCATCCCTCAGGATGGTGGGAGAGCTCACTCCAAAGCTTCTAATTGGTCAATTTGGAGAAAACCACTGCTGAGGAATTTTTTCCTCCAATGTGTGACCTCCATTTTGGGGCTCTAATCCAAAATCTAAAATCCTGTCCCGTGGTTTCAACTATTCACTAGAGGTGACTGGTCTTCAGCGGTTACTGTAAAAGGATACCCTGAATTTGAACAAAAATTGCTAGAAAAGATGAACCTTCTGAGTATTTTCAGCAATTTCTGTCTTTGTTTCTGATTTACAGCATCCGCAGTTCTTTTGGTTTTTACTGTGAATTTAAAGTAGCTTTTAAATTCTGGCCCTTTTTTTTCCATCAACACCAAAGTAAAGTCCTCTGGGATGCTGGAAATATCACACAGGTCCGGCAGAGAGAAACAGTTAAATATTTCGGGCTAATGACCTTTCATCAGAATTCTTTCTATTTTTCTTTCTATTGATGTCTAGTAGGGTGTAAATTGAATTGCCAATTCATCATTGTACACCTCTAACAAAGGTCAATTACCAAAACCAAGTGCCAGACTGTTGTGAAATTGTGGGAACAAATAAAACCAAGTTATATATAAAATTAATTCCTTTAGGGAGTCAGTATTCTTTCGTTCCAGTTAAATTGATAAGGAGTGAGTAATGATAGTTAATGGCAGCCTTTGTTTACAGTTTGTTTGCAGTAATCCATTTTTTGAGAACAACTCCCTTTCTGTAAGGGAACATCTCCCTTTAAGATTTTGTCTTGCATCCAAGAAAATTTCCCTGTGGCAGTTGTTAACCTATTTTAGTCATATTATTACTTCCCTTTGTTAATCTTTGGGAAGCCATTCACAGTTAAGAAGTGAAGCTTATGTATCATCCATTCCTTCAGAAAGATTTCAGTATGAAAGGTGTGCCTTGAAATGCTGAAGTCTTATATATGAGCAATGATTATAACTGATACTTGCTTTATGGAGAGCCTGATTTAAAAATCACTACAAAACAGCATCAAAGCATTGCCCTGCAAGAGCTTTCTCGTATTTTGTTAATGACTGCCTTGACTCTCCAGGAATTAAGGCCAAATTATCAGTTTTCAGCATTTGGATTTGCACCTCTGTCTTGCTACTTCAAATTTGAGTCTTAACATGAACACTACTTCTTCATTATTATTTTCCTTGCTCCAAATTTCTCAACTACAGTCTGGATCCATGGACATTCACTATCACTCAAGTCACTGTTACACCTTATCATGTCCAGAGACCCACTCAAAATCGCCTGCGACAATTTCAATAGAATTTCACCCTAATCTATGTAATCAGCAAATTTTACACATTTCCTCAATGTTCCTCCAGTTAGAAATGCCTGATCATGAAGTGACATGAACACAGATTCACTTTGCAGAAAGCGTCAAAAGACGAAAGTCAAACATGGGAACCTAAACTCTATTTTTCATCTCCCTCATGCTGGATCCGATTGTGCAGTGTCCACACTTCCCTACATCCCCTCCCCATCCTGTCACACCCTGATCAAAGGTGGTATACCAGGCCCTGTTTTGAGATTGAGCTTGAGCTCAGAGTTGTGGGATACTTCCAGAGAATGGAACCTAACTGCTCACAAGTGAGCGTGTGATAGTCAGGCCCTTGGAGAGATTGATCTCTGCATCTGAATAACTAGGCTCAAGATTCACATGACCTTCAGCTTATGCTTCATCTATATGCTCTTTAATTTATCACCTTGCAGCTACTGACATCAAAGTTTGCAAGTAAATAGAGTCAAGAGTAAGGACTTGTAGAGATTTTGAATTACATTTGGTTCAAAATCTCAAAGGCAGCACAATCAAGTATGTTATGCACAAATTTCGCATCAAATTTCAAGTTAATGCCCAATAGACCCAAAGTCTTTGTATACAGAGGCTGTGGAATAAGTGGTGCCTTTCCTGCTTGTAGTAAGATTTGTTCTGCTCATTTGTTGTGGTCTTTCCTGCTCAGTAATAATGGCTTTCCTACTTACAAAGTAATGATGGGCTTGACTTCCAAATTTTGCATACCTGATGCATTTGGGGTCTGTTTTCATCCACTCTTCAGTTTACTTGCCTTCTGTCTGAGCCCTGTACCTGGAGAAGGAGCAATAAAACCACATACCAGTGGGCTCACTTACTTCCTATGCTTGTTCCATACAGTGGTTAAAGGTTGAAGGGAATAAAATGTTTGGGTGACTGTAATACCCAAGAGAATAAAAGCAGATGGGCAAGATGGCAGCTAAATGTTGTTATACTTCCAAAAGGCTATGATGTTGGTGCACAAGAAAGTAAATTCTACCAAAGTCAGTATCCTTTTACAATATTAAGCTTGATATGGTGGAGGTTGTTGCAGCTAGATACTGTGCTATGTTCTATTTTGTTTGGTTTTCATTTTAAAAGCTTCTGGTTTAGTAGCAATGAACTCTCACTCAACAACTCTTAAAATTATAGCAGTGTCGTGGTTATATTAATGGCATAATCGTCCAGAAGCCTGGACTGACAACACCGAGCTCCCACCTTGTTGACAGCTTAAGGGATTGAATTCATTTTTTCTTTAATCTAGAAATACCCACCATAAGTTTGAGAAGGGCAGTTCAGTTCAGTTTGTTTTTGCATGCTTAATCAAATGTCTCTTCAAACTATTTAATTCGGATGCAGGGCACTGTTATTGAATGATTATGATCATGAATAATGGAGGTTTATTAATTAGAAACAAAATAAAAACATGCATTTATGTAACAACTAAGGACTATATAACTAACTAACAAAAGGTTATTCTCATCAGAAACAAAGGAGGTCTTATCATACCTGAGATAAAAGACTCCCAGTTTGCTTATTCACAGGAAACCAGTTGGCGACGAGTGATAGCTTTCTTTATTTCTAATGGGGATGTGGGCATCGTTGACTGGGCCAGCATTTATTGCTCATCCCTAATTGCCCTTGAGAGGATGGTAGTGCCTTCTTGAACTTCTGCAGTCTGTGTACACTCATTGTGCTATTAGGAAGGGAGTTCCAGGATTTACATGCAGCAACAGTGACAAAGTGGTGATATAGTTCAAAGTCAGGGTGATGTGGGATTGTGAGAGAACATGCAGATGGTGCCCTTGTGCACCTGCTGGGCTTATCTTTCTAGCTGGTAGAGATGTGTGTTCACAAGATGCTTTTGAAGAGATATGGTAAATTTCTGCAGTAGATCTTGCAGATAGTACACACACTGCTGGTGTTCAGCATCAATGGTGATGGATGAAATGCCAGTCAAGCAAGCTGCTTTGCCCAGATGGTGTTGTGCTTCTTCAATATTGTTGGAGCTACACTCATCCAGGCAAGTGGAAAGTATTTCATAACGTTCCTGACTTGTGGCTTGTAAAACACGGCCAGGCTTTGGGAGACCGGGAGGTGAGCTACTGGCCAAAGAACTCTCGTCTGACCTGCCTTGTAGCCACAGTATTTATATAGCTGGTTGCTAGTAACCCTTAATATTGTTTACAGTAGTTGATTCAAAGATGGTAACAGCATTGATAGTCTAGGGGAGATGGTTAAATTCACTAGTTACTCATGGTCATTGCCTGGTTCTTGTATGACACAAATGTATCATGAACATTGTGTAACCATCAGCAATTGGTCTTACCTCTGATTTTATGATGGAGGGAAGGTCAGTCATGAAGCAGCTGAAAATGGTTAGGCCTTGGACACTACCCTGAGAAATTCTGCAATGTCCTGGGGATGTAATGATTGACCTTCAACAACCAAAGCCATCTTTCTTTCACTAGATCTGACTGTAGCCAGTGGAGTCAGAGATGTACAGCGTGGAAACAAACCCTTTGGTCCCACTCATCCATGCTGACAAGATATCCAAAACCAATCTAGTCCCACCTGCCAGCACCCAGCCCATATCCCTCCAAACCCTTCCTATTCATATACCTATCCAAATGCCTCTTAAAATGTTGCAATTGTACCAGCCTCCACCACATCCTCTGGCAGCTCATTCCATACATGTACCACCCTCTGCGTGAAAAAGTTGCCCCTTAGGTCTCTTTTATATCTTTCCACACTCACCCTAAACCTATGCCCTCTAGTTCTGGACTCCCCCAACCCCCTCTCAAAATTTTGTAAACCTCTATAAGGTCACCCCTCAGCCTCTGACACTCCAGGGAAAACAGCCTCAGCCTGTTCAGCCTCTCCCTGTAGCTCAGATCCTCCAACCCTGGCAACATCCTTGTAAATCTTTTCTGAATTCTTTCAAGTTTCACAACATCTTTCCAATAGGAAGGAGACCAGAATTGCATGCAATATTCCAACAGTGGCCTAACCAATGTCCTGTACAGCCGCAACATGACCTGTACTCAATACTCTGACCAATAAAGGAAAGCATACCAAACGCCTTCTTCACTATCCTATCTACCTGTGACTCCACTTTCAAGGAGCTATGAACCAAGGTCTCTTTGTTCAGCAACACTCCCTAGGACCTTACCATTAAGTATACAAGTCCTGCTAAGATTTGCTTTCCCAAAATGCAGCACCTCGCAGTTATCTGAATTAAACTCCATCTGCCATTTCTCAGCCCATAAGCCCATCTGGTCAAGATCCTGTCGTAATCTGAGGTAACCCTCTTCGCTGTCCATTACACCTCCAATTTTGGTGTCATCTGCAAACTTACTAACTGTACCTCTTATGCTCGTATCCAAATCATTTATGTAAATGACAAAAAGTAGAGGACCCAGCACTGATCCATGTGGCACTCCACTGGTCACAGGCCTCCAGTGTGAAAAAATAACCCTCCACCACCACCCTCTTTCTTCTACCTTTGAGCCAGTTCTGTATCCAAATGGCTAGCTCTCCCTGTATTCCATGAAATCTAACCTTGCTAATCAGTCTCCCATGGGGAACCTTGTCGAACACCTTACTGAAGTCCATATAGATCACATCTACTGCTCTGCCCTCAATCTTCTTTGTTACTTCTTCAAAAAACTCAAGTTTGTGAACATGATTTCCCATGCACAAAGCTATGTCGACTATCCCGAATCAGTCCTTACCTTTCCAAATACATGTACATCCTGTCCCTCAAGATTCCCTCCAACAACTTGCCCACCACCGAGGTCAGGCTCACCGGGCTATAGTTCCCTGGCTTGTCTTTACCGCCCTTCTTAAAACAGTGGCATCATGTTTGTCAACCTCCAGTCTTCCGGCACCTCACCTGTGACTATCGATGATATAAATATCTCAGCAAGAGGCCCAGCAATCACTTCTCTAGCTTCCCACAGATACCATCATAAAACAACCAAGCTTAGCCAATAAATGCCAGGCTTCAAAAAAAGTTACTCACAACCCAAGATTAGCAGCTGCTTTCTCCCCCATGACAAACAAATAACAATGAGAATATGAAATAGATGTTAATTTGAACTTTCTTTTCAAATATTGATCATTTTAAAATAGTTACATGGAGGCTATCACTTCATGCTACCTGATTTTGCTGAAGATACTGTTTTTGTATTTCTTTCAGAGTTTTACCTTTTGCCCCTTGTTATTATCCTGTATCTGACTAATTTTTGCATGCAGAGAAAAGCTCATTTTGTTTTCACTGTGGGTGTTAATAGAAACCAATCTTTTGGACAATGGTAGACTTACAGCTTTGTAAATCTCAAACAGCAGTAGCTGCCACCTGCATACATTCCTACTGAATACCCGTGGGCTTAATGAACCAGTAGGCGTTTTACAAAATGTAACCCCCTACTTACATCAGACGGTAATTAAAACCAGCACAAAGTTCTGTGTACTTAAACGGATCACCCTTCAACTCCTGCCAAAGTAGCTATAAAGTCATTGAAGTGAGGACTTAAGGCCTGAATCTCATTGAGTTGGTGCTGCTGAGCCCCTATATGCTGCTTGCTTGTGAAAGGGAAGATGTTGACTTGACAGCACAGACCTGGAAGGAAACGTACCAGAGGAGGGGGAGGGATGTAATGATTGTAACCAGGATCAGCCACCTGATTGAGGCTGTTAATCTGGTCCAGTCAGGGAGCTCTGGCTGACAGATAAAAAGACGAGTGTCAGAGAGCTAGGAGCTGACTCAGACTAAGGCAGTACTAAAGTCAAGGACTGTTCAGGTGCAAATTAAAGGGTAACTTGGTGATGGGATACTGGCCGCTGTGGAGTTATTTCAGGGGTTACGAGAGTAAAGCATGATCCTGAATAACCAGCAGCTGAACACCACTTTCCCAAGTCTCCATTTCAGAAACAAAACA
This sequence comes from Chiloscyllium punctatum, assembly GCF_047496795.1. NCBI lineage: Eukaryota > Metazoa > Chordata > Chondrichthyes > Orectolobiformes > Hemiscylliidae > Chiloscyllium > Chiloscyllium punctatum. The sequence continues at coordinate 41,209,239 of NC_092750.1, read as the reverse complement.
AGGCAAAGTGCTGCAGTCTTAACCCAGCTCAAGCAGGATTTATCTATTGCTGTGAGAAAAAATCCTTTTCAAAATGTGCATCAAACAGCTCCACAGAAATGTGTATCCATACCAACCTAGAACATAAACTAACCGCCAGATTTCAAAAGAACCTTAAAAAAAAAGCTGATGGTCTTGAACATAAGTCTTATAACAGATGAAAAACCTGCTTGAATTTGATGAAAAATACAGTGAAAACATAGGCATCCTGTAAATAAACTTCAGGTCTCTATAACATATGATCACTTGTATTGCAGGAGATAAAACTGAAATGTACTTTTTTTTCAGCCATGTTTGATTTGCAAGTTACTGAAGGAGGATATGAATCCTGGGAGCACAAATTTTTACTTATTAGAGCCTTGAATTGTGACATCAGAAAATGTTGATTTTTTTTACACTTTATTTTGAATCATTTTCTGATATTTTGGAACCCAGTGTAATTTTATCTTCAAAAAGACTTACATTGTGTCATTTTTCCCTTCCCTAGGAGGTGGTGAGAAGGGGAAATAATTGAGTGAGACAAACTCACCCTTTTCCCACCACCTCAGCAATTAAATACTGGGCCAAAAGACTCATGCATTACTGTCTCGACTTACCAGAAATTAAGGCCTTTTATTGGTCAATTAATGACCATTGAAGGCCTCAACTCAACACCCACCTCATCAGCAGGCATGAGGCGACTTTACTGAAGATTACACATGTATCTAATCACAGCCACTGCCAGGTTTCTGGCTTGAGATTTAGACTAGCATTAAGATTGCAAACCACTGGAAAGAAATCCAGCCCACTCTTTCTGTCTACTCAACTGAAACTTTTAGTCATTTTAAAGACTTATGTAAAGTCACTGCTTTAAAGCCCGCTCTGATTGGCACAAGTTTGTAGTTCATGTACCAGCCTTGCAAATCTTTATTTCATTCTCTCTTGTAAGGGAAGTTAGAGCTGTGCACAAAAAAAACTTCCAATGTAGTTTCATAAAGCTTCAGTTGGGGGTTCGGTGGCAACAGCAGGAGTTGCCTCTCCTGAGGACCCCTTCTGACACCAATTAGGCACTTTGTACAAGCAACCTCCCACCCCTCAATGCCCACATTCTGTCCTGACTGGGACTGCTCTGCCTACCACTGGGTGCATACAGTGGACACATAATGAGGCCCTTATGGTGAGTATTATTTGTCTTCCTACCCTGGGACTTAATTGGAGAAGACGTGCCCCACATCCGTCCCTGTCCCCTGCCTTCTGACCCCACTATACACTCCCTGCAAACTCACTGTGGGGGAGGACATTAAATACCACCCACTGGTTTTGAAAGATGGTCATTAAGCTTATAACGTGAGCAATTTGCATATTGTGTTCAGAAATAGCCCAGGTACAGCCCCGTGCCTCTTTTCATGACAAGCATTTGCACAGGGAAAAGAAGACACATGAACAGTTCATCCTATTTCAAGTAAGTAGTCTTATCTCATTGAAGTAATGATGAGAAAACACAAGCTTCTCTGCAGCAAACATCTGACCAGCAAGTTAAGTTAACCTTTAATTAGGAGAGAAAAATATTAGAACAATCTTCAGTGAATCAGGGTATTATTATCCTCTTATCTGTTAGCACTAAAGTGTACAGTGTGTTTACTCACATAGCACAATGCAAGTAGACTCTCGGACTGATACGTAAAAATCCCAACAAAATGATGGTTACAAAAAGTTTTATTGAAGCAAGAGATCGAGTTTCATAATGAATGAAGATTGAAAAAGATCAAGCATGTACTCATAAACCAGTTTTACAGTGTTTCATAAATTTTTACTAGTGGGTCAAATGTCCTCAAATTTTGGACTGAATTGGCACTTGATATTTAATTATACAGCTCAAGAGTTTGTACCAATTTACTTTGATTTTAAATTTTTTTTATCAGAACATCTAGTCTTTTATAATGATCATTCTGGCGACATTTTTCTAGATACTGACTGACTGATACAAATAAAGTCACCTTTGTAATCAAATTCCAACCTGTGATTCCTTGTATAGAATATATTTCATTGGGACAGCACAGTCACTCAGCGAATAGCACTGCAGCCTCACAGCACCAGTGACCCAGGTTTGATTCCAGTCTCGGGCGACTGTGTGGAGTTTGTACATTCTCCCCGTGTCTGCGTGGGTTTCCTCCGGGTGCTCTGGTTTCCTCCCACAATCCAAAGATGCGCAGGTCAGGTGGATTGGCCATGCTAAATTGCCCATAGCGTTAGGTGCGTTAGTCAGAGGGGGTGGAGTCTGGGTGGGTTACTCTTCAGAGGGCCATTGTGGACTGGTTGGGCCAAAGGGCCTGTTTCCACACTGTAGGGAATCTAATCTAAAAAATAGAAACAAATCATTTTCTTACATCTCAGTCTGTGCTGGTTCCACTTGAGACTCCTCACATTTTTTCTCATTTTCATTTTTCTTTGAATTATCAATTCCCTTCTCCCTGAAATGCTTGTCTAGCATCCTTTGCAATGCATCTGAACTATTTGTATTTGCAATTCCCTGTCCTATGAAATTCCAAGTTCTCACTGCTCTTTAGGTTTCTTCTGCATTTCCTTTTGGACTTCTTGGTGACTGCCTTATATTGATGGCCTCTACCTACGCTCTTCCTCAAAATGTCAAAACATTCTCTGTATCCACTTTATCAAAATCTTCTTTAAAGAGCTCTCTCAGGGCAACCCTCAGAATTTTTTCAAGAGGGGGAAGGAGAAACAGGGGTCCAAGCAAGCAGTCTATGCAATCAAGCAGAGCAAGAGCAGTGAGATAGAAGAAATCAAATGAGCAGCAGACTAGTGTGGGACTTGGGAGCGGAGGCAATGGAGTTAAAGAGAGTGGCAATTGCGGAAAGGTCCCAGAACTGCAGAGAGTGGCGGTTGAACTATTTAAGACTCAGAAATGGAGACTGAGGTTAAAGGGAGCGGTGATTTGTGGAAAGATCCAAAAAGCAGAAAAACTGGCAGTGGATCTCTGTGGGTCTCTGGAGAAGTGGCAGTGAGGTTTAAAGGAGCAACAAATGCAGAGATCCCAGAAGCAGATTTTGCAGCATAGAGAAGTGCAGGCATGGAGAGAATGGGTGGCCACCAGACAGGTAGTAAGGAAGTCTCCTGAGTGCATTCTGATTGCAAGCTACTTTTTGGTCTTGGAAAACAATGCAAATAATGGTTCCTGTGGGAAGGCAAGCCAGAGTCAAGGTCATTGTACTGTGGGTGGTCCGGAGACTAAGAAGTAGTGTGCAAGAGCAACAGTGGCAGGGGATTCATTAGCAAGGGGAATGGACATGCAATTCTGTGACCATAGATGTGAATCCAGGGTGGTCAGTTACCTCCTTGGATGCTTGGGTCAAGAATGTCAGAACAGCTGCAGGGCATTTTGAAATAAGGTGAACAGCTATTAGTTGTGGTCCATACTGAGACCAATAACAGAGAAAGAAAGACGAACGAGATCCTGCAAGCAGACTTTAGGCAGGACATTAGGTATAGCAAGACTTAATAGATAGTAATCTCGGAATTACCTTGCAGTGCCAAGCAGTAGAGAGTTTCAGAAGAGCAGAATATAACTGATGAATGCATGGCTGGAGAGGAAACAGAAGAGACAGTGCTTTAGATTCCTGAGGCATTGTGACCATTTCTGGGTAGATGAGATTTGATTCAGTCGAAGTGTACCAGAAGCAGCTACTTGTTAATGAATACCTCTGTCAGAGCAGTGGTCAGTGTTCAAGGGGCAAAAGCGACAGAACCGGACGATAAACACACAGGGTAGGACCAGGACCGGCAAACCCTAGATACCAAGGGGCATGAAGTTTGGGATTACAAAGAAAAGAGATGCTTATTCTTATGATATAGAGGGCTCAATATGGCAGAGTCCCTAGAAGAGTTTTAAAAAGGCAAGAGGATTTAAAGGAAAAGTAGGAAAGCAAAAGGAGTAAGTGAGAAAGCATTGGTGTTTTAAAATAAAGATATTTTTAAATATATAAATAACAAGATAATAACTAGGGGAACAGAGGTAGTCTACGTATGAACCGACTTGACATGAGCTCAGTGAATACTTTTATTGGTCTTCACAATGGAAAAAGTCGATGTAGACCACTTCAAATGCTAAACCTTTTCTGAATAATGGAACAGAGTTAGCACTCTTCCGACCTCTGGTATTTTCACCTGTGGCTAGACTGGATATGAAAATTACTGCCAAGATCACTTCTCCTCCCTTACCTTACTCAACAACCTGAAATACACATCATCTGGGCCTGTAGATTTATCCACTTTTAAGGCTGTTAAACCCTCTGGTATCTCCTCTCTCTCGCTTTAATTGATATATAGACATTAGTACAGAGGACTGAGAGATATAGAAGAAATTAACATGATTGGATCCAAAATTGGCTGAAATGCAAGCGATGATGGTAGACAGATATTTCTGTGACTGGAAGTTTGTTTCCAATTAGTTCCACAGGGCTTAATGCTAGGGTGCTTGCTGTTTATGATGTGCATTAATGGTTTGGACTTAAATACAAGAAGGATGATCAAGAGTTTCACGAATGATGTAAGTTGGTAGGGTGGTAAATATTCAGATGGGTATAAATGGGCTGGTCAGTAATGTTTCCTGTAGGCTGCATGCATGGGCGATGGTGTAGCAGCTTAAAAAAAAATGCACAATTCATCATCTTCCAGCCACCCTAAGAAGCCCAATACTTTTGAACCATTGAAACTCTTATTTCCACAACCTCAGAACTTCAGCTTCTGGTTGTATTTGGATCCTGAACAGGAACACAAATGCAGTGAGAGGTTGGCTCAGAGGGAGAAAACTCAGATAGTTTAGCAGCAGGGAAGGTGTGCAGGAGGTGGTTCAGGAACCAGACTGCGGGCACAAAGAATGTAATGCAGGAACAGAATGTTTGCTTTTAGTGAAATGTTATATAATGCTGCACTAGACATTGGTACAATTAACATCTCCGTTTGAATGAAGTGAAGGGAATTGGAGTAAACTCTCAATCAGATTGGGTCATTTAATAGACTAACATGTGCAGCATGGTGGCTCAGTGGTTAGCACTGCTGCCTCAACACCAGGGACCCAGGTTCAATTCCTGCCTCGGGTAATGTCGGTATGGAGTTTACACATTCTCCCCGTGTCTGCATGGGTTTCCTCCCACAGTCCAAAGATGTGCAGGTTAGGTGAATTAGCCATGCTAAAATTGCCTGTAGTGTTAGGTGCATTTGTCAGGGGTAAATGTAGGGGGAATGGGTTGCTCGTTGGAGGTCGGTGTGGACTTGCTGGGTCGAAGGGCCTGATTCTACACTGTTGGGAATCTAATCTGAAACCAGCAACTATGTATTTTGAAATCATGCATTTTTGGTGAGTGGCCTCTGCTTCTGTGTTTTATCAAGTCATGGAGTGACAATTGCTATGTCATATACTCTATGCCTGGTAGCATCAGTGATGAAAGAAATCGAATCAACATTTTGATTTGAGTGTTCAATTCTTACATTTCTGAAAACATCCATATTCAATTTGAAAAATTGACTGTTTGCACAGATACTACAAGGCCTATTGGGCATTTCCAGCATTTTCTATTTTTATCTCTAGTTTTCCGAAATGTTCCAGTTTTATTTTAGAATGTTCCTGTTTTAGATGTTGGAAGAGAGTGTTCACAGTGAAATTTGTTGATATTTCTCATTGTAATGCTGTAGTCTGATGAAAGTTCAATCCAGGTTTAGAGAAAGTGAGTTACTTTTCAATTTAATCCCTGTCAAAATAAAAAACATAAAAGCCAACCAAGCATTAACTTTTAGTTGTCGGTGTATTTGTATTGTGAGAACACAGTGTTCCTCTACCCCACCTAAAGCTTTACCTTCCAAGTCTAAAGTGACCTTCTATCCCTTCCTTCTTTAAAGTCAACCAGTTATTTGGCAATACTGCCTTGTAGTACTGTTGTATTTGTATAATAAATTCCTTTCAGTTTTGAACTATTAGTAGTGAAACAGCTTTGGACTCACTTTCCAGCTGCTTGATTACAGTATGGTTTCGTTGGATATTTCTGCTTGGTGGACTCACATGTGCAGCTATTTTGTGAACATACATTTCACAAATAATTACAGTGTGCCTGAAATTTGTGAAAAAAAGACCAGGAAAGCAAATAAGTTGCAATTAGAGTCTGATTGCACATTTCCTGGCAGTATTGTATACAACAATGCACAGTTCATTTTACATTTACCTAGATTGATATCATATCTTAACTCCCCACTACCACCTCCTCTCCACCCCCCGTTCCCCGCCCTCACTATTGTTCCTTTACAAGCTTGTTCATGCATCTTACCCAGCAAACAGATTACTTTGCAGTAACTAGTTCTGTCGGAACAAAGCCAGCATGTTTTAAGCGAGCAGTGGAGCTCATCTCTCTACTTGGCTGTAACTCTGCACCGTCCTGTTTCACGTTTACATGTTGTGACAGTTACCTGCTGTGCTTAGAGCTTTTCTCTTTTCACTTTATTCCACATGACCTTTCCTGATTTAACTCCATTTCATTCTCCAGCTGTGCACCAAACCCTAGCTTTCAATTCTAAACAATGTAAACATTTTTCAATTAGCAGTTTCTGTAAGGATTTTTTTAAATGTAAATAAAATTGGTTAGCAGTTAAGCTTAACATTTTAAATTATTATTTCAAAGCCAAGTTCTGATTTTACACCACAAATTTACATTTCATGTCCGATGTTTAATTGGAAATTTTGGAATTTAAAAGCAACTAAATTTCTACAATGGTTTTTTTTCTCCAGCTGGGGTACGCAAGGTGACTTCACCAGCACACACCCACTTCCTGCAGTAAAGGTGAAACTCTTCACAGAGAGCACTGGTGTATTGGCTCTGGAGGACAAAGAACTTGGGCGGGTAAGTGCTTCTTACTTCCTGCAATTAATGATTTATGCCAGTGAGACTGTGCCAAGTCAGTACTGATTGCATTTAGAGTCTGCTGTCAAAGAAGTGCTTTGCAATCCCTATAGCACATGATATATCACTCCAAATCCCTCAAAATCACAAAGGCAGTTTTACTTACTTGTTTCCTAATCTATTAAAAAACATCTTGATTGAAAAACAATGGATTCATCTTGTATAAGGGTCAGATCTTCTGTTAGGAGATCAGTATAATTCTGAACATTGCATCTGGCAGCCAGTAAATCTTCCACTCTAATGCTTGTCTGTTTGTCCCCTAATGCAAGCTCACTTTACTTTATTATAAGGGCCTTTAGCTCATCACTTGTTAAACAGACCACTAACTGGAAGATTGGTCTTTCAAATCCCAAATCTTTACACTACTGAAATAGAACAGTTTTCAGTTTGCCTCAGCACCTACCTGCAGTACTGTTAAAATCAGTCATTCCACCTCTACAGTGCTAAGGAGCGTTGGAAAATATTATAAGGATTCAATATTGGCTTGTTTTTCCACGACAGGTCAGTTATTCTCTATCTGCACACATGAAAACTGAAAAGGTCGGGGAAAAAAAACACCGAGAAAGGTCCTTTCAAAAGGAGACCGAAATGGATCTGCAGGCACACTGAGATCAGGCCCATTGGGAAAAAAAACTTCACTTATGGACTGTTCAGACCAAGTGAAGTTTTTTTCCAAAACGCCCATACTCAGTGTGCCAGCATGTCTGCTCAAGCTGAGCAAAGTTTTTTTTTCCCCCCCGCAGGGTCTGAGCAAACCTTAGTGGTAAGTGTAGCAACTACTGGAGATGAATAATACATGTAGAGATAAAGCAAAAAATGGCTTATAGATATGTAACAATTAGAACCAGGTGAACCTTGTTAACTACAAGATTCTTGATTGAGGTTGTTCACATGGGCCAATCAGGAAAGCCTTGGCTGACCAATATAACAGATTAGAATCTCCTCAGTTGAGGAATGACTGCAAGCTAGCTAGCTACAGCTGGTGTACGGTGCACTAGTAAATATAGGGTGACAGGAACTGGCATCTGTGCAGTTATTTCAGTGTTGATAGGAGAAAACAGGATGTGCCTGAAGAACATTCGGTCACAACTGTCACCTTGGACTTGGGGTAAGCATTTCTGGCATCCTGCCTCTATTAACTCATTTGACCCTGCTGTCGAAGACTGGGCTCAGTATGTCGAAAGAATGTGATACTTTTTCTGGGCAAATGACATTGGAGCAGATGAAAAGTAATGAGTAATCCTTCTGACTGCATGTGCACCCGCGTCATTTTCAGTTATAAGGGCCTTAACTTTCCTGGTGGCACTTGACACTAAAACCTTAACAGTTGATTACTGAATATTAAACCCCCAAACATTTTCCAATCTAGAGATGCTATTAAATTTATTCAGCTGTTAGAGAACCAAGGGAATATGTATCGAGGTTTTTAATGAAGGTATGACAACTGGTAGAGGCATCTGATTCTGGGTTAACCCTAAATGAGATGCTGAGAGACAGTTTAGTATGTGGGATTAATGAAGTAATCATGCAGAAATGTCTACTAGCTGAAGCCCAATTGAACTTCAAACAGGCACTGCAGCTGCCTGTGTCATTAGAAAATGCAACAACTGGAGCATGGGAACTACAGGGCATACCAATGGAAGTGGACACCCTCACCTTTTCAACCGAGCTTGGGGAACACCATATGAGTGTAGACTGTCACAGAGCCTCACAAAGGACATGTCCTGAGCAGAGGGACCCCAGGCCAACCCATAGCAAAACCCTACAATGAGTCTTGACCAAATGGCTAAACAGTTCTTCAGGATCTAGACCAGCAAGCCATTGTAGTTGCTGCCAGTTTGAGGATTCAAGACAGCAAAGGGGTCCTACGAGACCTGACATCAGCAGGAAAACCCGGAAGCGGGTACCCTGTAGCCTTCCTATACGTGAAAGGGAGCAATTAAATTGCTTAGTGAAAGTCAAATTAGAACCAATTAAAATTACATGTTTAGGTAAATAGTCACCCGATTTCCAAGGAGTTTGATACCAGTGCAGCTGCATCTGTGGTTACAGAAACTTTAACAAGACTCGCTCAGGACTCCAGCCCTTAAAATTGCGCAAGACCTCAGGCAGATTGAGAACATACACTGGAGAACCTTTGCATATTAAAAAAGGTTCAATTTCAGTTCTAGTCTCTTGTGAGAAGCAGGTGCAGTTACCACTGATGGTAGTAGGAGCTTTGGGCCCAAGCCTATTGGAGTTGTGAAAGATCCACTTGGGCTCAACGTTTTTCAGTTGGAAAGTGACTGCCTCAGTGAAGTTCTAATGAAATATCCAGGAATTTTGAGGAGGATTTTGGACCATCAAAGGAGCCAAAGATAATTTACATGTTGACCAGGATGCAATTCTGATATTTTACAAGGCCCACCTGGTGGCATTTGCCTTGTGGTAAAGGTGGAGGTGGAAATCAGGAGGCTGGCGAGTGAAGGAATCATCAAACTAGTGCAGTGCAGAATGGGCAGCTGCAGTCATACCGATTGCGAAACCTGATGGCTCAGTTCGCTTTTGTGGGGATTTCAAGTAAACGGTAAGTTGCTTCTTGTAGCAGGATTAAACTTGGATCACTTGCAAAGTGGACTTGTATGCAAAGTTGGTGGTGGGGGCTATCCTTTACGAAGCTGAACATGAGCCACGCCTACCTACAATTGTGAGTGGATGAGGAGTCCCAGAAGTAGGCTACAATTAATATCCATAAGGGTTTATATTAATACACAAAGCTGCCAGGTGGGGCAACATCAGCCTGTCCCCTTTTGCAGTGGACTATGGAGAGGATTTTACAAGGTTACCCCAAGTTGCCATTTATCGGAATGATGAGCTAATAATAAGGAAGACCAATAAAGAGCACTTGGATATAGTGCTTAAACAGGCATAGGTGGACATATGCCTTAAATGGGAAAAATGTGTTCTAGGCACCCAAGTGGCCTACCTGGATCACAGTTCACAAAACCATGTTACGCCCTTTGGAAGAGAAAGTGAGGGTGATCAAAGGAGCCCCAGCTCCCACGCCTGTACCAGAGCTTAGGTCTTTCCTTAGGTTAATTGGGGAAACAGAAGGTCCTTTGCAACCAGAATTGAGACTTTTACCCTTGCCAGACCAGATCACTGTATAGGCTAGCATTTTGCTGTGGGGAGCAAGGGTAATTGTCCCAAGTAAAGGTCGCTACTGGATACTGGCCGAACTCGCCCAGGGTTTCCAAGATGAAGATATAGCTGCATTTGATGGATATGGATGTGTTGGTGGGGCAGTGCCCAGAGTGCCACCAGCAGCCCACCCCATATTTGTAGGAATGGCCAGGTTAACTCTGGACTCCATTGCATGTTGGCTATGCCGGTCCTTTCATGGGCTCAGTGTTCCTGGTCATTGAGGACACCCATTCAAAGTGGTTGTACATGCATAATGCTGGTTCAGCAAACTCAGGATGACAATTGAGAAGCTGCAAGCATCATTCACGGCACATGGACTCCTAAAAATATTGGTCACAGACAATGTGATGTTATTTAACAGCAGGGATATTTTTGAAAACTTCCAAAAGTTCAAAGGCATCCAGCAGATAAGGCCAGCTCCGTACCATTTATCATCCAATGGTCTAGCAGAAAGAACAGTCCAAACATTGAAGGCAGGCTTAAGGAAGTAGCCTACAATGTCAATTGTGACCAAACCGTCCCAGTTTCTGTTTAATTATGAGACTATCCCTTATGCAATAACAGGTAAAATTCCATCAGCATTGCTGATGGGGAGAAGACGCCGCACCACTTTATACCTGATATTTTAAGACCTCAGGGAGAGGGTGAAATAGCAGCAAACCACATGCCTCCCCTAAGTGAGACAACAGTTGAACTCAGCAGATGAAATTTGGTGTCGAAACCATATGGCCCTGTATGGGTAGAAGGCAAGGTTGATGCAAGGTCAAGCCCTATGACTTAAAGTTTGGGTTGGCGATACAGTCCAGAGCAAACACACGGATCACCTGAAAGCTGTTATCTCGCAAGATGGGGAGGAGCAAAACATACCTAGCCCCTCAGAACAGCCTGAAGGTCTGTAGAAGCCACAGTCTAGTGACAAGGAATCCTCAGAATCCAAAATGGGTGCTGCCTCAATACCATTGCCACTGGAAGAAACTCTTCCAAGATGTCATGGATGCAAGGGATGGGCCATAATCCAGTACATGCCGTCTCTGTCCAAGTCAGAGGAACCACACCTGGAGTGAAAGTATCAGAATAGAAATTACAAGTGAAAGACCACGCCTATATCCCCAGGCTTCGGAGGGGAGGGATGTAGTGATTGGAACCAGGTGGACTTTGTTAACTACGTGGTTCTTGATTGGCCCAGGTTAACAACCCCAATTAGAAAAGCCTCAACTGACCAATATCACCAGGAGATTGAAATCCTCTCAGTTGAGCACTGACTCTGAGCTGGCTGGCCACAGCCAGTATATTGTGCGTTAGTAAATACAGGGTGACTTGGCGATGGGACACTGGCCCTCTGTAGTAATTTCAAGATACAACCTGATTTTTCCTAAAGATAATGTGAACCTATTCCCCATTAGACAAGGGACAATGAGTTTGAAAGTTAAATGAATATTTTAATTTTGGGATAATTAATAAAAGATCACAGAGAGTAAAGTAAGTGTATCTTTAAACATGAAAATATCCTTCTTCCACAAAACAGTTGATCCCAAGGTTTTCAGATAAAGCATTGCGCTATGAATCACAAATAACAATTATAGAACACAAGTAGCAGCTTTTAGAATTTCTAAAATCGGCGAAGCAAATATGCCACAAAAAAACAAAAGGCTTAATTTCAACTTGGGGGCAAGATTGAAGCTGCCCGAGAATAAGGCTGGAATCAGTTTAAGCCCCAGAAACTTTGGAGTGATGTTGAGTCTTCCACCCACTCACAGACATAAACTTTCCTGGTTTGTGGGAATGCAAACGACTGCAACAAGAGAGTATCACCAAGGAATCATGGGAACAGACCCTGATATAGTCAGGCAATTACTTAGGGGATTTGCAGAGATGATGGCAAGGAGTGGAGAAAGAAACCTAAATCAATGAAGTATCAAGTTTACCTTTTTGGGGATTGGATAAGCTCCCAAAGTAACACAATGCTTTTTAATAAAATTAACGGCTTAACCTTCATCTGGTCATACCTTGATTGCTGCTGGTTTTCCCTGGTGAGTTTAACAAGAGCCAACAAACCTATAATTGGATGAGAAAATCAAGGAAGTCCCTATTTATGTTACACTATCGGGACCTTATGCATTTATGAGATTTTTCTCTGAATGTAGGGTTGTACATTTAGCGTTGCCAAAAGGAGAACTATTAAATTCTAATTACATGCAAGTGCACCGCAAACAGGTTTGAAAGTTGGCTACCCCAGTGACAAATCCTGCCCCATTTCCTTTTCTTCTTATTCAGTGGGAACTGCGAGCATGATGTGAAGAATGTTTCTTCATTTTAATATGTTCCGCTTAATCTAGTTGGCAAGTAGCAATCATTTAGAATATTACGTATTCACATATTAAAAATTCATAATATTACTAAAAACAGAACAAAAACTGCAAGTGATAGTGAAATGATATCCTAAGTATTTAGGAAGGTCTACTTGTGATTTCCAATGTACCCTAAAAGTGCTACCTATTTCAGATAGGAACAAAAGAACACATGTGAGGCTAACAAAAGAACAATAAAAGTAAAGAAAAATCAGCAAGGTAGAAGACAAACAGAAGAATAGGGAAAATTCAGGAGGAATTTGAGCAGACTGGATTGACTAGATTCTGAGAAGCTGGTTCCACTTTTGAAAGGATCAAGAGGGCGTGGACTTACATTTTGCACCTATGCAAAAAATTGCAAGGGTGAAGTGAGGAAACTTTTTTTTTCATTCAGTAAGTTGTTAGGGTGTGGAATGCACTGCCTGGAAGTGTGGTGGAGACAGGTTCAATTGAGGAATTCAAGCGGGCATTAGATAAATGATCATTTGGATAAAAATAATATGCATGGGTATGGGGAAATCAGAGATTAGCACGAGGGAATGATGCTCTTTTAATGAGCTGGGGTAGGCCTCTTTTTGCCCTGTAGCACTTCTGTGATTCTGTAAATTAGTGACTACAACTATGATGTGGAAAATCAGTAAATATTGTTTAAAAAGAAATGCTCATGCACATCAAGTTAGTCAGTATTTAAACTGACATCTCAGAATTCTACAACTCAGAAGGAGACTTCCCACAAGTTTCTGGGATATGCCTGATCAGGTCCTGGGATTGATCCACCTTTATGCATTTTGAAATGTCCAGCACCACCACCTAAGCAAAATGGACACTTTTGAAGCTGTCATTGTTTATTTCTCCAAGTTTGGAGAGCTAGTGAAGAGATTGTTGGGTCCCTTGCTGAGATATTTGTATCATCAGTGGCCACACATGACATGCTGAAAGACTGGAGGTTGGTTAATATGGTGCGATAGTTTAAGAAAGGTGGTAAGGTAAATCCAGGGAACTAGAGACTGGTGAGCCTGACGTCAGTGCTAGGTAAGTTATTGGAGGGGATTCTTAGGGACTGGATTTACATGCATTTGGAAAAGCGAGGACTGATTAGGGAGAGTCATCTTGGCTTTGTGTGAGGGAAATCGTGTCTAACTTCATTGAATTTTTGAAGAAGTGACAAAGAAAATTGATGAAGGCAGAGTGGTAGACATTGTCTCTATGGACGTTAGCAAGGTATTCAACAAGGCTCTGTATGATAAACTAGTTAGCAAGTTTATCACATGGAATATAGAGGGAGCTAGCCAATTGAATACAAAATTGGCTTGAAGGTAGAAGACAGAAGGCATTGTTGGAGGGTTGTCTTTCGTACTGAAGGCCTCTGACCAGTGGTGTACCATAAGGATCGGTGCTGGGTCCACTGCTTTTCATCATTTTTATAAGTGATTTGGATATGAATATTGGAGATATGGTTAGTAGGTTTGCAGATGACACCAAAATTGGTGGTGCAGCAGACTGTGAAGGAGATGGTCTCTGGGACCTGGATCAGATGGCCAGTGGACTGAGGAGTGGCAGATGGACTTTAATTTAGATGAATGTGAGGTATTGCATTTTAGTAAGGCAAATCAGGACAGGACTTATACAGTTAATGGTAGGGCCCTGGGGTATGTTGCCAAACAAAAGGACCTAGGGGTGCAAGTGCGTAGTTCCTTGAATGTGGAGTTGCAGATAAACAAATTTGTGAAGAAGGCGTTTGGTATGCTTGCCTTCATTGGTCAGTGCATTGAGTGTAGGAGTTAGGAGGTCATGTTGCAGCTCTACAGGACATTGATTAGGCCGCTTTTGGAATACTGCATTCAGCTCTGGTCTCCCTGCTGTAGGAAAGATGTTGTTCAAGTTGAAAGGGTTCACAAAGATTTACAAGGATGTTGCCAGAATTGGAGGGTTTGAGCTATAGAGAGAAGCTGGGTCTATTTTCCCTGGAGTGTCAGCGGCTGAGGGATGATTTTACGGAGGTTTGTAAAACCACAAGGGCATAGACAGGGTGAATAGTCAAGGTATTTTTCCAAGGGTAAGAGAATCCAAAGCTAGAGGGAGTAGGTTTAAGGTGAGAGGGGAAAGATATAAAAGAGACTTAAGGGGCAACTTGTGGTGGAGATGGGCATAATTACAGCATTTAAAAGGCTTCTGGATGGGTATATGAATAGGAAGGGTTGAGAGGCAAATGGGACTGGATCAGTTGAGGATACCTGTTTAGTGCAGACAAGTTGGACAGAAGGGTCTGTTTCCATGCTGTGTAAGTCTATGACTCTATGACCATTCAGCCTGTTGTGTCTGCGCTAACACTCTGACAGAGCTGTCCAATTAGGCTTACTCCCCTGCTCTTGTTTCATAGCAATGCATTTTTTATTTCTCTCTTTGCCTTGTTGAAAATTGCTAATTGAGTCAAATTTTATCTTGCTTTCAAGCAACAAGTTCCAGATCATAACAACGTGCCAAGTAAAATAAATTCCACTCATCACCTCTAGCGTTTTTTACCAATTATTGAAATGTGTCTTCTGTTTACAGTTCATTCTACTGGTGGAAACAGATTCTTTCTGACTACTCTATCAAAAGCCTTCTTTTTAAATTTTCTGTTTTCTGCAAACCAACCTCAGCTTCTCTGGTCTAAGCCTTGGTGTCAGTCTTATGTAACTAAACTGCTCCCTAGCCAAGCTCTCCTAAATGTGTGCTGCCCAGAATTGGGCACAATGCACTACTTTAAATCTAACCAGTGAGTTGTATTTGAAACAGCAAATGTGTTAACAAGTACAGAGATAATTTAATTAACAATTGCTCCATCTGATGAGAATGCTGTCGTTCAACTTGATAAACCAGCAGGTCGCTCAGCCAAAGGTTCAGATCATTTATTCAAGTGAACACAAGAGGGTCAACCTAATCGGTTAAGACTAGGCTCTGCAAAAATCTACAAGTTTTCAGTTTTTATACATTTCAGGATACATGCCAAATACTTCATCTGATTAATGCTGACCACATGTTAATTTACTCATACTCATTCCCCATGGTACATAGATCAGACATTATTTGTATCCACCCAAGACTTTCCTTCCTTTTGCTAAATGTGCTCCTGAGCTGTACCCATCTCCCTATCAATTACTCTCTGGACTGACTATTTGTCATCTACTTGCATTTATCTTACTACAAGCACTTCTAACTGTATCTGTATTTAACCCTTTCAGCTTCAACTCTTTCAATGAGTAATGTTTAGATGATGTATCTTTCTTGTATGCATATTTAAAACACCAGTTAAAAAGACCAGTCTTGCATACATAATAATGATTTGCAATCAGAAGGAGTTGTATTATAGTGATTATATAATCACTGATGAATTGTCTGACTGCAGATGTTTTGTTATTTCAGAATCAGTAACTAATTAGCCACATGCAGGATGCAAAGATAATAGATGCAGCCACCCAGTCGCTGGAAGAGCCACCCAGTAACATGAGGAGGAGCCTTCAACCTCAGGCATAAACTCCTTATCACTGTGAAAGCTGCAGAGATACAGTAATAAGTCAACAGTCACAGAGCAAATGATATACAGCAACAACAGGCAGACACCCCGGTAGATCTAGAATACAGATGTCAATAACATAATTAATTAGCGCTGAGTTCAGTGATGTATCGATAAAATGCAAAGACCCCTTTAACAGTGACAACAGTACAGTTGTAAGAGAGGAGTTAATACAATACATTTCCCTCATAGACATAGGCACTGCTATAATTGTAGTAGAGAAATAAGCCACAGAGGCCAAAGGAGATTCAATTTGAGAGATGCTTGGCTGACAAGATTCGAAGGGGTTTGTCACAACTGGATCAGATATGATCATATCAAATAACAAAGCAGGTTCAGTGAGCCAAATAGCCTCCTGTTCCTACTTCAAACTTTCATCATGTCTTTAACATAAAATATTGCAAGGTGCTTCAAGGTGTTTCTGGAACAAAATCTATTACCAAGAACATGAGCTATTAAGTCAGAGATTTAAAGAGTGTCTTAAAAGGAAAAAAAAAGAGAAGTACAGAGGTGTAGGAGGGAATTGCAATGGTCAAGCCTAGACTGCTGAAGACAAAGCCACCAATAGTGAAGCGATTAGAGCTTAAGATTCTCGAGAGCTCAGGATAGAGGAGTACAGATACTTTGGATGGATGTAGGGCTAGAGGAACTAGAGAGGAGGGCAATGCCACCAAGGGATTTGTAAATAAGGAAGAAAATGTTACAGTCCAGGTGTAGTTCATCCAAGGACAGCATACATCGGTCAACTCAAAGGTGATGGGTGAATCTGCTTTGGTGCGAGTTAGAACACATTAAGCCACAAATATAGAAAGAATAAATCTTAAATTTATACAACACTTTTCAATGATGTTTGGATGCCCCAAAGTGCTTTATATCTGAATACATACTTTTGAAGTGTAGTTGCTGTCATAAAGTAGGATACCAATAGAGCTGAAGGAAAAAACTCCCAATACCCAATAGAGATATCAATAATTGGAAAAGATTATCGACTTAGTCCCATTAATAAGCAGAAGAAAATTGTAGAGCATGTTAATTATTTATAACTGTTAACTCACAGTGTGATTTCAGAATCTGAGGCACTGATTAGATAAAGTTAAAAATGTAATGACAATAGACGTCTGCATACAGGATCCAAAATTCCAGGATATCCTGTTTACCTCTGGAAGCACAGTTAAGTGCACCCTTTGGACACCTGCCTGGGAGAATATGGCCCTTATCCCATTGACAACCAATATAATGTCTTTATAAGTAAATGTTTTTTGTAAATCAAGACTGCCATCTATATCAGAACAGTTAAGTCAGCCATTTACATTAGACAGTGGAAGTGTAAAGTATTAATTAAAAGTGCTGGGCAGGCAGTGGCATAGTGGTAATGACACTGAACTAGCAATCCAGAGGGCCAGGTTAATATTCTAGTAATTTCGGTTCACTGCAGCAACTGGTGTAATTTAAATTCAATATTAAAACCTGGAAATAAAAGTTAGTCTTAATCTTGGTGATTGTAAACTATTGAAGATTGTCATTAATGTCCTGTAGGGAAGGAAATCTGCCATCCTTCCCTGGACTGGCCTGCAAATGATGCCAGATCCACAGCAATGGGACTGACCCTTAAAATTCCTTTGAAATATCTAGGGTGAACCACTCAGTTCACAGGCTGTTAGAGATGGGCAACAAATGTTAGCCTTTGCTTTGATGCCCACATCCCATAAAGGAATCAAGAAAAAAGAAAACAAAATAGAAAGAGAAAATTTTGATCACTATGGAGAATCTATAATGATGACTGGTATTTATAAAATGCCTTTAAGTAATAAAACAACCAAGGTACTTCACAGGAGCATTATCAAATATAATATGACACCAAGCCACACAAGAAGATATTAGGGTAGCTAATTGAAAGCTTGGTCAAAGAAGTGGGCAATAAAGTGCATGTCAAAGAAGAGAAGTGAGGACGTTAAGGGTAGGAATTGCAGATTTTAGGATCTTGGGAGCTGAAGATACGGTTTTCAATATGCATCTAAAATGAGGGATCCTTCAGGAGGTTACAAGTTGAAGAATGTAGTTATCTCAGTTTTGGGGTTGCAGACATAGCGAGGCCACAGGCCAAAGGACAGATTTGAAAATCTAGGTGATGCTTATACTGTGAGCCAATTATGAGCATGGTTTTTCTTTTGCTATTTGCCTATGGAAAGTGAACATGGTTGGCTAGGCCAACTTTTATTGCCCATCTCTAGTTGCTCTGGTGAAGGTGGTGGTGAGCTGCCTTCCTAAGTAGCTGCAGTCTTTGGGGTACAGGGACATCACAATCTACCTTGTCTGTCGAGGTGGTAGCATTCATGAGCTTGGAAAGTGCTATTAATGGAGCCTGAGTGAATTGTTGTATTGTTGAATGAATGGGACTCGATGCAAACACAACATGGACAGCAGAGTCTTGCATGATGACAACTTTACAGAGTGTAGAACATGGCAAGTTGGTCAGGAGTGTGTTGAAATAATGAAATCTAAATGTAACAAAAAGGCATGATTGAGAGTATTAGCAACAGATGAACTCAGGAAGAGTTGAGATAATGACTGTTCTGCCCAGTGATGAATAATATCCATGTGGTGATATACCTTTCTGTTGTAAATGCTGGCAAAGTCCATAAGCAGTTAGCATTTAAAGATATCTGATCGGAAAACAAACGGGGAAGCAGATACCCTTTTTAAGCAAAAAGAAATTTTCAAATTTTGCCCAAAGTGAAATCAGAACGTTCTCTTTGAAGGTGATTGATTTCCTGCTCATATAAAACATTTCTTGGTCTGGTACAGAACGATACCTGTTCTCAGCAGGTGTATCTCCTGCTGGCCAAAAGAACAGAAAATGGACAGAAATCTCAGCAGTGCCTAAGGAACAATTGAAACTCTGCCCCAAAATCTCTAACAGAGTTCAGGAGAGAGCATGAAAGACTCACTGTCACCCCTCACTGCCATCCATCCTCCTCCTTCCCTTGCTAGGATTTGATATCAACTCCAGTGTCACAGAATTTTCATTCATTTCAGCTTTTAACTCTAGGCACGCCATGGATAGACATTTGATCCCACTCACCACAGGAACTTTGGCTCCAGCAGTATTAGCAATAATGTTCTGACCGCATCAATGGTAATGGACAGTTGTAACAGGCAAATACTCTAATAATGGTTAGACAGGCAAATCAGTAACAGGCAAACCAATATTCTAATCATGGGCCAAATGGACATAGCAGAAATGAGCAGAGAGGCAGAGATTATGACGAGTTTGCTGATATTGGCTGCACAATAGACTGATATTTAACTTATAAACAGAAGCACAAGAACAACACAGAGAGACACCAGTAAATATGATGGAAATCCAATTTACAGACATCAACAAATAGTTGAGGAAGGAATGATGGAGGAACAGTTGAAAATTGTGTACAGTTAGTTTCACAATTGAACATAAATGAGCCCAAATTATGAAAATAAAATTAAACAGAGTTACTTTAGCTACCACATTTCCTTTCACTTGCATTCTGCATGGTTGATTGTCACTGCATCTTACTGAAATGTTTCCATCACTTAATTCTTATTGATGAATACCCCAGCTTTGCTACTGTTCCAATTTCTTAATCACACAAATCACATCACACTACTTTACTTAAGTAGAGCTCTTAGATTCCAAGGAAGAGTGACACACTATTCTTCAGCTGTGACACTTTTAGCTAAATTTGAATACTACTAATTTTCCATTTGCAACTTATTTTTCTGGCAAAGAAATTTCAGTTATGTTTTCCAATGACTATAATCCAGTTTGTATTTAGTCTGCACCAGTCAGTGAAATACTATTGATTATGTGTTCTTTTCCAGGTTGTCTTACATCCTACACCTAATAGCCCAAAATCAGCTGAACTGCATAAAATGATTGTTTCAAAAAACAGCATTGATCAGGACCTGAAAATTAAATTGGCAGTTCGAATGGACAAACCACAGAATATGAAGCACTGTGGGTGAGTATGCAGTCCTTAAATTACATCACTTAAAATAAATTAAATGGAATAATACCACAAAGGGCAGATGACACATGTCTATCATATCTGATCTCTTGAGTCATTTACAAATACATATTACCTCAATCAATTCATTTGTTTTAAATAATTACAGATTTGATATTGCTCTGTGTCACAGTTACAAGTGGAATGATGTTTATAGTTTTTAAGTATTGCACTAAATATCAGCGTATAGAAATAATGTTTCCGTATTTAAAATTCTAGGATTTATCGCCAACATTCCATTTGGCTTTGAAGTCATCCTATGTTACTTGGTTATCAATTAACTACTGGCTCATCCTAGCCAAACTAAGGCCTGACCAGAATGCAGAATTTGACCTATTACTGGAAACTATTTCATTTCACTGCTACTTTGTAGCAATGGATAATGCAGTTGTCAATATGCCATTATAAGCCAGAGCAATTACTTTGTTTTGGAACCATTGTATTATAACATTTGATATTTAACCTAATCATAGACTAACTTACTTCAAAAAGGCAATGTTAAGTGCATTCAACTTAAGTAGACTGAGAGTAAGATTCCAATAGATAGATGGAAATGTTAACTATCTGTAACGTGACACAAAACACTCATACATGCTCTATTCCTGTCCGTCTTGGGTGACATTAATGTAAAAACCGTGCAAGGCAGGGTTCTGCTCCACAAATGGTGCTAAGATCTCTGAGCACCCTCTGATTTAACTTGCACTTATATGCTTTATTGAACCTGATCTCTTCTAGGACAAATGAGCCATCCACTTGGTAAATCTTAGGATTATTTTGGTCCCTTTAAGAAGCCGATCTTTTGATGTTCTAATGATGGAAGCACTTTATCAGCAACAAGATTCCTCAACTAATAAAAAGAAGCACTGCGGTAGTTACAAAAAAGTAAAACCTGCTCAAACCTTTCAGCAAATAATTTTTTTAACTTTTTGAAATGTTATTGGGGTTGTGACTGTTTCGGGTCTTGGTGCTGGTTCATGGCAGCCAATAAGAAGACTGCCAAAACTTATTCACCATTTGTTCAAAGACAAAATAATTAAATGTTTTTTACAATGATACTAGGCATTTTAATGGACAGGAGTTGGGTAGAAATCTAGTTCTTATAATGAGAAAACAAAAGAATTTGCAAATAAACATTTATCTGATTAAACGATCGACACATTGAACAGCACATGAACAAAATATGAATGAGTATATGAATAACTGGGTCATTGTAGACATACTTCACAGACTTTGGAATGTACGCAAATGGGAAGCTAGCTAAGGGATGGCAAGGAACCATGAAAAGAGTGAGCATCGAGCACTGAGACTTGGCTGAAGAGTAAATGAATAGCTTTAGTAAGAAGAATTCACCTTAGCAAATTGAGAAAATATATGAAAGAAGAATTATAATTGCAAAGAAATAGTAAAATGAATTGTGTCTAGAAGGCTGCATTATCTCACTCTTGAGTATTTCACTAGATTAGCATGATTTTGTCATAAAGACACCATCAAATGCTTATTTTTCAGGTTAGTTATGTGCAAAAAAAAATGAACTTGAGTCACATCAATCCCAAGGGAATTTATATTTATTGGATCAGTGCACTGAATCTATTTTATTTAATTTAAAGTAAACCATCCCATTATACTTCACTATCATTAGTATGTTTGTATCATACACACCAATCAGGCAAAGGCATTCACAGGAAAAACCGTGCTAGGTAATATCATTTCAAAGACCTTCAAACAGATTATACAATGTTTGAAATTGTGTTTATATATGTCCAGGTTGGTCATGTCCTATGTAGTATAAAATAAAATAGAAACTGTTAGAAAAACTTGTATCTGGCCGTTTCTGTAAAGAAATGAACAGAGTTAACATTTCAGATGATAGTAACTTTACAAAAAATTGCAGCATTATACTTTGGGTGGTGTTTCAGCTCACCTCCTTATTTTCCAAGGTGTTCCAACACCTTTACCTTGTGCTCCCCTTCTCTATTTATTTCAACAGGAATCCATTCCTCAGATATTCGCTACCTTCAGGTTGCTTGCTTATATTGCATCCAGAAATAGTTCTAACAGAACAAGGGAATATTCCAGCATGTGTGCAGGAAACTTTTACTCACTTTGACCACAAATGGGTATTTAATCTGAGTTTACTTTAGGTTAGTTGAGAAACCCAGCAACATAAGTGAATGATTACTGCTTTCTAATTTGCCCATAGATCTCACCCTTGGTTTGTCTCCCACTTTATGTTGGTCCGTATCGCTTCTGCAATATGGTAACACAACTCTTGGTATCTGCCAAATGAGCTCTGACAGACTTCTTATTGCATTTTGCCATTCACAAAATGTCACTTAGAGTGACAAATTTTGTATTTAAGGAAGGATAATGAGATTCTGGCAGAATGTTGCTTGCACCATTGCTCAGCAAGTGTTAGCTGCATCAGCAGAGCTGCAAATTGGTGGAGATGGCATTCCCAGTGTCTAACGTATGGCATACTAGAGAAGGATTAAAGTTGGCAGTTGGTTTAGCAAACGCTGGCAGCTATTACAGGATTGCTGGGTTCTGGTAAAGTTGTGTTGTTCCATTGCTAAAAAAGAATAGCTTGAGGCAGAATGCCACATTGCCAGATTGGTTATTCAACCTTTTGTTCAAAGAGTCATTGCTACAATGGGTGGCCATCTGGAGAGCAGAGACATGCAGCAATAAATTGAAGGCTTTTGGAGGCTTCTTTTGAAGTGTTCCAAACTGTTGGACTTCTGTTCAGGCGTTTTGCACCTTTATTAGCTGTGTTTCAACGTTGAATAATTTTCATGTCTATGTACACACGTATATCATGCAGCATGCTCATGCTGAATGACACAAGGGGTTGAATCTTAACAGCTTTGTGGCCAAGTGCAAGTCACGTCGATTTTATTCTCACCATTAGACCAAGTCAGTTTTCTCACTAAATCTTACCAAACTCTTTGTATTAATTGCCATTCCCATTTCTATAATATGTATTGTGCCTGATTGCTACCCCACCTTATGCACCATACCAGGAATCATTTGCTCCCCACTGATTTTGAGAGAATTGATCAGCATCCTTGGCATCGAGCCATTATGCACCAGGACAAGTATTGTCAGTCTGGAGATGCCCTACACAATTCCTGACATTTGCCCTGGACTTGGCAGTCACAGGGGATATCAGGTACCCCACTTTGTGGGCAGCCACCTAGAGCTCCTTCTGGACAGCGAGGTGCACAGGCAGGAAGTACGTATACCCCAGATCTGTCAGTGGAGGCCACAAAAAGGAAATGGAAGATTATAGAATGTAGGGAAATAGGTGGTGACATCTTGAAAAATGTCCATATTACAGAGGAGGAAGTGCTGGATGTCTTGAAACGCATAAAAGTGGATAAATCTCCATGACTTGATCAGGTGTACCCTAGAATTCTGTGGGAAGCTAGGGAAGTGATTGCTGGGCCTCTTGCTGCGATATTTGTATTATCGATAGTCACAGGTGAAGTGCCGGAAGACTAGAGGTTGGCTAATGTGGTGCCACTGTTTAAGAAAGTTGGTAAGAACAACTTTGGTAGATGTGATCTATATGGACTTTAGTCAGGTGTTCGACAAGGCTCCCCATGGGAGACTGGTTAGCAAGGTTAGATCTCATGGAATACAGGGAGAACTCACCATTTGGATACAGAACTGGCTCAAAGTTAGAAGGCAGAGGGTGGTGGTGGAGGGTTGTTTTTCACACTGGAGGCCTGTGATCAGTGGAGTGCCACAAGGATGGGTGCTGGGTCCACTACTTTTCATCATTTATTTAAATAATTTAGATATGAGCATAAGAGGTACAGGTAATAAGTTTGCTGATGACACCAAGATTGGAGGTGTAGTGACCGTGATGAGGGTTACCTCAGATTACAATGGGATATTGATCAAATGGGCCAATGGGCTGAGCAGTGGCAGATGGAGTTTAATTTGGATAAATGCAAGGTGCTGAATTTTGGGAAAGCAAATCTTAGCAGGACATATACGCTTAATGGTAAAGTCCTAGGGAGTGTTGCTGAACAAAGAGACCTTGGAGTGCAGGTTCATTGTTCCTTGAAAGTGGAGTCACAGGTATATAGGATAGTGAAGAAGACATTTTGGTATGCTTTCCTTTTATTGGTCAGAGTATTGAGTTGGGAGGTCATGCTGCGGCTGTTCAGTACATTGGTTAGGCCACTGATGGAATATTGCATGGAATTCTGGTCTCCTTCCTATGAAAAAGATGTTGTGACACTTGAAAGGGTTCAGAAAAGACTTACAAGAATGTTGCCAGAGTTGGAGGATTTGAGATAAAGGGAGAGGTTGAATATGTTAGGGCTGTTTTCCCTGGAGCGTCGGAGGTTGAAGGGTGACGTTATAGAGGTTCATAAAATCATGAGGGGCATGCATAGGATAAATAGACAAAGTATTTTTCCTGGGGTGGGAGAGTCCAGAATTATAGGGCATAGGTTTAGGGTGAGGGGGAAAGATATAAAAGAGACCTAAGGGGCAACAACTTCACTCAGAGGGTGGTACGTGTATGGGATGAGCTGCCAGAGGAAGTGTTGGAGACTAGTACAGTTACAACATATAAAAGACATCTGAATGTGTATATGAATTGGAAGGGTTTGGAGGGATATGGGCCAGGTGCTGGCAGATGGGACTAGATTGGGTTGGGATATCTGATCAGTATGGATGAGTTGGACCGAAGGGTCTGTTTCCGTGCTGTACATGTCTATGACTCAATGACATCTGACCATGCCACCCTGGTCCAAAATTGCCAACCGAGTTAAAGCAATCTCAGCCATTTGGAGGAATGCAGTGTAGTAAGAAGGTCAACATCCTCAAATCTTCCAGCATAAGTCCCATTGCTTTCTCTCTGAAACCTCACATTCACTCTAACACTGCTATTGTAGCCACCTCCCACCAAGGCTCATGCTCTACAGTGCTCATGATGGACTGCAACATGTTCCCTACTTGCCCTCATCCACTTCAACCACTAACATCACTAACACTGCATGTCATCTTTGCTGCCTACTCCTTCCCTTCGGCCACCTTCACCTACTGTAACAACTGTACCACCCACTTTCATTTTCTGTAATAGCTGTCCCTTTCTCTTTCCAGGAATGAAGCAGTCCACAGTAAGGCAGAAAGAGTCAATGCAGTGTCCTGCCCCTTATTTGGCTCCTC